>NC_090926.1:723942703-724245734 GCF_040938575.1 Ambystoma mexicanum
ACAATTTAGAATTGGGCCTCCAATGACTAAACAATTGAAACTGTGCAATTTGGGTGTCTTCATGTGGGGCCACTCAGGATTGATAGACTCTTTCCTTTACAGTTTGCACCCAATTACCTCCTGACTGAAAAATGATCCTCATGACATCCATGAAGGTGACATTGATCATTTCAACACAACCATTCACAATGTGATGGTGGAGGGCCAAGAAGGAGAGTGCAATTCCATTTTAATTTAATACAGGCATTAGCACAGACTTCTTCTGCATGCTACTGTCCTTTGTTATCCAGAAGGGGGGCCATTCTTTCAAAAGACTATAGTAATTTGATTATAGTCTGTGTGATAATGTCATTAAGTGTGCAAACTTCAGGCCATCTGGAATACGAATCCATGAATAACACTATGCATACGGTGTCCCCCTCTAATGTTTAAGGGGCCTAGTATGTCCCATCATGGAAAGCTAGTCTGAGATACCATCATTCTATTGACTCTGGGTGTAAACACATTGGGCCTCATTACGACTGTGCCGGTATGGACACACTTGTGCCAGTAAGCCTACCGGCACTAGTGTTTCCGGTCCTGCACAGTAATATTCTGCAGGCGTGTGCCATCCTGCCAGCCAGGTCAGACCTGGCAGGTGGAACGGCAACCGCCTGCAGAGTTTCACGGATGCACCGGCACCATTGTAATTGGTGCTGGTGCTTCTGTGGACCCCATTCCGATGGCATCCTATGGGACTCCATGGGAATGGGGACTTACAAAATTACCGGTACCTGACTTCTCGGCCGCCGGTTGGAATACCCCGGTGTTACAGGGAATTCAGGCACCAGCAATTCATTATGGTTCCGGCGGGGAACCTGCCGGTTTTACCGGCACGGTTACCGCCAGACCCATAATGAGGCCCATTGTCATTGTCCTACCTTTTCCTGTATCCATCATGTCATCAAGGCAAGGTCTCCAATAGGGAATTCTTATGAGAGCTCTGGTTATGAACATCCAGAGGTGTTCCACCTGTCTCAAATCGGCAATTTTGTTGCATAGACCTACTAGTGGAACAGGTCTGTCACTTCCAACCAACCTGCCACAATCAATGATGAATTCTTCCTTGACCCTCCTTAACAGTTTCACATCATTACACACGCCATATGCAGGCGAGCCATCAACAGCACACCTGCACAAGTCCAATTAACATTGTGCTCACTCACTTTCTTCTACACACAGAAACATTGAAATCGTCCTTGTCCTCCAAATAAACCTGTCAGCCTCCTCCTCAAGTTCTCCATCCAAACAAGTAGATATGCTGTCTGCTTACATATTCATTTTTCCACAATGTCATCAACATATTTTCCAAATTTTGCACCAAGCCACTCATCTTCCAATTCTTGAGAATGACACCATCCCTTTTTTCTGGAAAGTGTAGCCACTAAGGGCTTATGTTCTGTTCTTAAAACACAGTTCCTGCCCCACAAAAACTTTTTAAAGCGGTTTATCACCAAGCACATTCTACAGCCTCTTTTTCTATTACTGATTAGCTTACCTCTGGTTCTCTTAGTACACATGCAGCAAATGCCACTCTGTATTCTTGACCAATTACTCTTCATCCACACTGCTCCAATCCCACTCTCACTACCATCTGTATATAGAAGGATCTTGCATTCCAAGTAAAAATGTGCCAAAACCATTGCTTTCTTGAGCATGTCAAACTCAGTATCACTCCTTGACAAACTTTCAAAATGCAGGTCCTTCCATTTTGATGTTATGCATTTCCCTGATCTTATCAGCCATCTTAGCAATAAACCTTGATGGTGTCGGGTCAAATGTTCAAATCAAAATGGTTGAATGACAAAAGGGTCGAATCAAAATGACCGAAAACAAAAGGGTCGAATTTCTTTTTCAAATGTATATATTTTTTTTTTACTTTAGTATAGGTAAAAAAGGTGTTTTTACACCAGAAACTGGGCTTTGGGGTGGGCGACCCTCTATTCCGGTCATTTTGACTCGACCCTTTTGTCATTCGATCATTTTGATTCGAACATTTGACCTATAACCAACCATGATAACAATTTAATGAGTTATTGGAAAGATGCCACTCCTCCTTTGTATTTTGGCTGTGCATGCAGCATTAATGGCTCCACAATCATCAGCCTAGGCTTGATTTCATCCTTGATCACGCATGTTCTTGACATTTCAAAACAATGAGATTGAATTTAAATTTATCCAGCCTTACAATAGACATACATGTTTTTAATTACCCACATCCTAGTTCTCCACTCCCCAGATTAGGAGGTCATCCTGATAATACACTTTTGATTTTGCCCAACTAGGCAGGCATATCTTCTTAATAACTCTGGTTGCTGATACCAACCCAAAAGGCAGTCCTAATCATCATGATTAATGCAGTGGGATCCATAGTTGGTACAATTGTATTTAGTTATGGTAGACTTAAGGTTATTAATCAAAATGTACCTGCTTTCCCGATGCTGCTACAAACCTCTACAATGTCAGTTTGCAGACATCTCTTTGTTACTACATTCTTATTCAGACAACAAAAGTCACTGCAGAGTCTAATATGATGATTAGACTTCCTTACTACCATCAAAGGGATGATCCATTCCGAGACTTTTCTGAGTTCAAGAAAACCTTCTTTCTGCAGTGTATTTAGCTCCCCAGTCACCTCACCTGAGGGTCAGTGGGATGGACCTAACCTTAGACTGTACAGGCTGTTCTCCTTGCATTAGTCAGATCATGTGGCAAAATCCTTGAAGGCAGCCTAGTTAATTCCTGAACAGGTTGTGACACCATTGTTCAATACAGGTGTTGGGGAAATTCACTGCATGTGTTTCTGCTACAATAAAAAAAAAAAACTTTTGTATTGTGATCCAATTTAATTGCCAGTTTGGCAGAGTTCACAGTGAGTGCAATACAGTGCGGCATGTCCTAATCATTAAGGGATGGTTTTGCTGGAGTCTTTCTATGCTTCCCATTGATCTTCAGAGAAGGTGCAAAATTACTGCTTATTACACTGAACACATCGCAGAGTATGCAGTGTGTGCAATACAGTGCAGCAGGTCCTAATCGTTAATGGAGTGTTCTGCTGGAGTCTTTTTTCGCTGACCCTTGATCTTCAGAGGAGGAGCAAAGTAGTGTGTGCAATACAGTGCAGCAGTTCAGCAGGAGAGGTGGACGAGGGCGAGCCCGTTGGACTTTGGTAGTGGATGATCTTCACAGCAGTCAACGAGGCATATGGTGGTTAAAAGAGGAAAAGGAGTGTGTGTTTTGCAATTGTTTTCGGCTGGACGTACCTTTATGATTAGTGCCTAGCTGAACTTTTTTTCGCCACCAGCCCGCAAACTCTAATAACCCACTTGACTGGGTACAACATCGGTGCCAACTAATTAGTACTATACCACGAGCGCCATATGACCACCGCAGGTGGCATGGTGTAGAGGTGCATGTCCAATCTGAGCAAAAAGGAAGAGAACTGGGAGTAACTCTAAATGGTGATTTCCAGCCCTTAGCAGGTCAATTGACTTGAATTCACGGAACTTTGACCTTTTTTGAGGATACAGTGACTATGGGGGCTTTCTGTTTATTTGGAGGGTTTGAGTAGGGTACTTCGTCGGAGCGTTTGAGCTCTTTTCCATTTCAAGGACAAACTCATAACACAGAGCGGCTGTTCGAAGGTGTAGGGCAAAGAGTGACTGTAGGCCTCATAGCCTTTGAGCTCTTTTTCCTTTTAAGGACAAACTCATACCCAGAGTGGCTGCTGCAAGGTGCTTTTGAGCTAATTTCCCTTAGGGTTATATTCCCTTAAGATCACTGGCAACAGAGTGAGCTTAGTGCTACCTTATTTAGGCGCTATAGTAAATGCTGGGCAATGTTTGGTAACAATACGGTTGGAATGGACATTTTCCCTGAAATTGAGCTTAACCGAGAAACGCTAAAGGAACCAGAACTCCTAGGTCTGTAACTGTGCTATTCTTACTTTATGTTGCCTGTGAATAAACTGTGAGGATTGCATAACCAGAACTCCTAGGTCTGTAACTGCTTTTCTTACTTTATGTTGCCTGTGAATAAACTGTGAGGATTGCATATATTGCAGACACTAGATTTAGCTCAAAGCATAAGTCCAAATCGAATTGTTTAGTTGTATTTGAGGCTTAGCAAATATAATAAAACATCTCTTAAATATATAAGCTATAATGTCTCCTGCTATGACGGGAATCAAACAGCAAATAATGCTAAATGAAGCCCTACCTACAGATTTTCTCATTTCACATGAGCATCTTGATCTAAATGAAAAGTGGAGCAGATGAACTGCTACCTTAAATTATAATCTCTCAGTGATTTCATGTGCCTTCAGAGACGTAGGTGTGACATGATCCTGTAGGACTGCTTCACTTCCTGAAGAGGAATGTGGAAACTCTGGCTGATCCACTCTACATCCTTTGCAATGTATCTGTAGCTAACAGCGAGGTCTCCTTGGCACTCAAGAAGGCTATGCTCATCCTGCTCCTGATAAAAGCACCACTGACCCGAAAGTCCAGGACAAATTCTGTCCAATTCCAAAACTTCCTTTCCAGGCAAGACATCTAAAAATAGTGGTCAAGGCTTATTTTGCAGCAATACATTGAGAGACATACTTTCCTTCAAAAATGGCAGCCAGGATTCGGAGCCACTGATGTACATAGACTGCCCTTTTCAACATAAAGGAAGAATCTATGAAGTCATGAAAAATATAACCAGTCTGAAGCACTCACTCCATCAGACCTTACAACAGCATATGATACAGTGAACCCCCTTATGCATTGTCTAAAATGATGCAATGATGCAAGGGAATTACAGGAACATCTCTGACCTGACTGGCCTCATTCCTCAAGGAACGGTTGGCCCATACATAATGGATAATCAGTTCTTCACAGCGCTACCACCAACTATATGGAGTTGCCAGGGCTCTGCATGCCCTAGCTATTTGATTCATGTCTGGGGCCATTTGCCATACATGTGTAATCTTTCAAGATCTCTTTCCATCTGTATAATGACAACTCCCAGTTTCGGATTCACCTGAATAGCAGTGAATGCACAACTTGACGGGACAACTTCACAACATCTATGAACTTTTAACCCACAGTTTCCTGTGCCTAAACTGGAGAAAACTAAGATCCTGATCTGTGGACTTGATACAATCTAGAACTTGCCACTAAACGGTCTCCTCGCCCACCCCACCCAAACTCCAGCAGAAACTGTCAGGACCCAGGGAGTGATTTTTCAGACAGGGCTTACATTTGAGAAGTTTGAGATCAGCCAAAAGAGGGATGCACTGTGTGTCCAAATAGAAGCCCAAATGCAGAAGAGCTATCAGGCTGGGAGTGACCACACCCAGAGAATCGAATAATCTTAATACATCATGGTCCAGGATCAAAGAAAATTGATGTACCACTCTGGTCTCCTTGCTTGAACCAGATTACTGAAAAATGCAGCAGCCACATGGAATGGTGATGTCTGTAACTTCAGTTAGCTATTTGTTCCCAAAAGCACCACTCCCTCCCTCAATGCCCTCTTCTTGTACATCCCCCTCTTTCAATCCCAGCACTTGCTAGGAAGAACCTTGTTTTCACCCTAACACCTGACCCTCTAAGTAAGGGATAAACACTAGAGGATGGTAATTCATAGACACCTAGTTAGGCGATCCTTATGTCAACAGGGTTGTAACTCCCAGAACATGCACCTTGTCTTTCTTCAGATACCAACCAACTCCTTCACCACAAAGGCAACAGGAACTTTTCTTTTCATCCTTTTCACACTTACCTTCCTCCCACCAATGGATTTGCGGGAGCCACAGAACTGCAGCCTACGGGCTTGAGATGACATGTAGTGCTTATCTCCAACCCCCTCTCACTCCTTGGTTTCCCCTTAAAGCTTCTGAATCAGTGCTCCCAAATAGTTATCTTTGAATGCTGTACAAAATACCCAAACAAATAAATACATAATCTGTCACAGTGGCACCCAACTCTTTTCCCTAGTTGTCTCCAGCCCTGCTGCCAGGGCAGCTGCCATCCACTATGATGATGCATCAGGGCCTTGTTAAATTGATGTCCGCTGAAAGCCAGTACTGTGATGGAAGCCGGTAACACATAGTGTAGAGGAGGAGCCAAATGCCTCTAACGGAAGTCCAGCCCCCATTCTTCCTATATGTTGGAAGCCGGAAATTGCGACATGCACAACACCAATAATGGTCGCTATGCCACGAAGAATCCTCAAAACAAGGATTAATGCGCTATATAAATAACCCATCATTATATATGTAATATATCAAATACAACCTTTGCCTCTCCTGGTGTTGTAATCTACATCTCCTATCAGCCCTACAGCACAGTCAATTGGGAGGGATCACACAACTGATTAGCCACATGCTGCATACCCTAGATGGTAAAAATGACATGCATATGAGCAACTAAGTGGCATTTTGTTGGCATACTACGGCAGCAACTGGGCATGAGATTGCACATTACATGCAATATAGTACTATTTGCATGAAGCATTTATTGTAATATCTCAGAGCATTTGTGGCTACATATCACCCACAGTAAAGATACCATGCATGTAAAGAATGATATGGTGTTAATGCATTCTATGATAATGAGCTGTCTGCATGATGGAATCCATTACACATGAGGCTGCACATGTGGTACCTTATACCATGCATAAAAAAGAGAAGTGTATGCCTTATTGGGGCACTTGAGGATGCAAGTCACATATGATGGCAGCAATTAGACTTGTGTGGCTGTCCCTACATGTTGTGACCATATTAGGTGTATCAGGCAAATAACTGTCGTTTGGTGGCATTACTGGACTTTTAAGGATGTACTTGCACATGGTAGGAGCAACTGGATATATGTAGCTGTTGCCAACAATGTTGACTGTATATAGGCTTTAAGGTTCAAACAGACATAAGGTGGCAGTAGCATAAAGGCTACATTTAGCATAGTGTATTATGGCAGCACCAGACATGCAGATATAAATTGTGGATGAGGCCATATGAGGCTGCAGTGGCAGACGCCTGGCACTGCCCCTACCTTATGTTGGTTCTACTGTGTCATCCCCTGTCATAATATTCACAGAGACTACCAAAATATTCAAACATAATGACATCAGTTGGACTCTGCGGGACCATACCAATTGCAATACGAAACAGGTCATATATGCTATAACTTGCCCGTGTGGACTCATTTATGTGGGCAAAACCATGAGACCAGTTAAGACCAGGATGTGCGAGCACCGCTCGTGCATAAAAAACAAATTACCTGATAAACCCCTTGTAGATCATTTTGTCAAGAAAAATCACACCAATATGGACCTCAAATGGGTGGTAATACAGAAAGTTTCTGCCACCATCAGAGGGGGAGACCTCGACAGAATCTTAACCCGTTTAGAACAGAAATGGGTGCACAAATTAAATTCTGTCAGGTTAGGTCTAAACATCTGTGTAGGGTGGAAACACTTCCTGTAATTGAGACAATGCTTCCACTCCTAATTGACTTCATGTGGCACCGCTGGACTCTGTTAACGCCACCCCATTTGGTTAATATGCACCTTTTTCTATGTCACTGCTAAGCATAACCACTATCAATGGGGCATTTTCTACAAATATGTATCATGATGTGTGTCACCCAACATGTTGGTATGCTCACATTATCCATTCCATTTCTTTACCCCTCTTAAGCAGCTCTGGGCACCATTACCACCACACCCTTGACACTGACCAATCAGCATCCTAGCCTGGCAGTGAGGTGTTCTCCGCCCGCCTGCCTAGACATGGATTACCTACCTGAGCCACGTTTCTTTTCATGCGGATACGTACACACTAGTATGCTCCCCCATGGCCAAGTGTTTTGTTTTGCCTTTTTATTTTGCCTTTGGTACTTAGCTTCATTTTCGGTCAGGCATCCCCACGGGCACCCCGCCTCGCGCGCCTCATCACGGCCGCTCACCCCATTTAGGCACAGTCCGCTCCCCAGCTCACTCCGTGCACAGCCAGGGACCGCGACCGCTGACAGCTGGATCTGCAGCGCTCATCCTTCCTTCAACCCTAGGTGAGCACACGCGCATGCAACCACTGCAGCTCTGGGATCTCTCGCACCTATTTCTCGGCTGCATGTCTCACTCATGAACGGGAGCCTAGCCTCCATTTTATACCTTCCTCGACCCAGCATGACATCCTGCACGGGCTATCCCACTAAACCGCCGCCTGGCTTTTAAGGTTGTAATTTTAGCATCACGGACGTTTCTGTCCATTTATAAGTCATGCTCAGACCTACTTCCACATGGAACACACATGTTATTTTATCCATTTGTGATTTTTTCCGCCACACCTCATCCGTGGCCAATTGTGACCTGCACGACTCACCAACCCTCACGTGCACCATGACACTTTATATACTCCGAGGCCTGCAATCATAGCCCCGTGTGTCCTTTTTTCAGCAGCCCCTCACGCTTGCAGTTGACTTTGCGTACTCATCACGCCAGCCTGTTCCACCCATAATTTGCACGGCTACAGGCCCTCGAGGTAAGCTTGCTCTTACCCCTTTTTTACCCTTAGTTGCTCCAACACTCCATATGGCTTTACACAGCCTCCATGTCCTTCCTACTTCCACAGGAACGGCCACCTCTAGAACCTCGAAACTCCTCCAGTGTACTCCTGACACTGCTACTCCCTGAGCCACTGTGCTCCCAAGTTCCGGTAAGCACCGGTCCTTCATGTATTGATACCTCTACCTGTGCTAGATACCCACGAATGTGCCCACTCCTATAACACCTCGTCTGTTTATCTCAACAGACCTCACAAGATACTTCCCGCTTTGGAATATCTAGTCCTGATGAAGGCCACACCATCAGAGCTCATCCAAGCTCACTTTCTGGCCGAAACACTGTTGTGCTGACTGTTATATTGTCTGCGTTGTCCTTGTTCAACCCCAGATTGTTTTGATGTATATGTCCTGATTATGACATGCTATCACCTCACTAAATCCACTGGTTTCCTTCTCAAGGACCGCTCAGTGGATGTGTAAGCATTGAAAAGACGTTACAAATATTTGAAATTTGTCACTCACAAACTGGTTGCTATACCTGAAAAATGTGTAAATACTGTTGTATCTTGTGTTACTCTTAATTAAGTGTATCTACAAACACGTAAACTGAAGTTTTATTAAAAATCTGACTGCAGTACTCGGAACTGTCCTGATACATTTTTGTCAGAAGTCATTCACAGTAACGTGTACACACTTACCAAGGTGTAACCCTCATAGGTGTGTGTTCACCCTTCGTTCATCAGCCAGGCATCCCATGACCTTGATCATTTTTGCTCTTTAATACATAACATGACCTCCTTCATGATATATCAAGGCAGCAAGCTAGTTAAAAAAAATGATTGGTGTCCAAACGTGGCTTTTGTACCGGTTTGGCATTTTCTCAAATGTAAGCTTATGTACCTTTTTCACACCCGTTTGTCACTTCAAATGAGGACAATAGGGTTATATGTCATGTGATGTTATTTCATGGAGGTCAAAGCTCAAATGACCTCCCTTTCTGTGATGTCATCTTGTGTGTGATGTCACTTCAGCAACCCCAGGCCCTGTGATGAATTGACGTTGGTGCTCTCACCATCATCTTCCTAGTCTCTCCTGCTGGCCACAGTACTGCTAGCAGAGGAACTGGGCCTTCCCACAGATATATCTATACTGGCGCCGCCTTTCCCTGTTTTTTCTACTTCATTGCTTATATTTGGGATGACGTGTCCAAATGTGAGTATCTCTCCTCGGAGGGACGTCATTTCACCAAAATGCCCGGGGTAGCGGAAGTGACATCACACGACCCTTGACCCCTGATGACATCACAGGAAGTGATGTCATTTGACCCCGCCCCAAAGTGATATCGCGGGTAGCAATGGAACACGCCATTTCACCAGTTGACAAAACAGGAAGTGGCATCACATAGCATTGTACACTACGAAAAATATAGTTACGATATCACTCTGTGATGTACATTTCATACAGGAATGGATCGCCATATGTATCGTTAAGATCAGTGTGTATAGGCCCATATTACCAAATTACTGTGAATGCAAGCAGACGTTGATGACCAAATGATGATGATGTTTTATTATATAGCACTTACGCTTAAGCGCTTTATATAGACAAAATATACACCCAATATCACCCAACCTGTGTTGGTACTCATTTATGGACCTCAGAAGGATGAAAGGCTGAGTGAGGCGTTTAAGAACAGACTAAATCAGAGACTCACCCCTGAAGTGTGCCTGAAATAAACATTTAATGAGCCTAGCAATTATTGTATAGAATTCCACAAAGACACATTATTTGGTATTCTTATTCTTTCTTATTTAGAGTCAGTGCTGAAAGTGTTAGACTTGTGGCACTCCTGTTCTTATTTTTCTTATTTTTTTAAGGAGCCTGAACAAGAAAAACAGCCACCCTAGAAGTAAAGAGCCAGAGCCCAGGAGCTTGCATTACAACCCCCCCCCCTTTTTTTTTTTTAGAGGTCGCAAGGGAGACCTCAGAGGTCGCAGTTGCGACCCACCTCCTCCAATCGCACATTCCCCGCAGACATCACAATACAGTAATAGCGCGCGGCTCAATGTTTTAGGGGGAAGGTTAACAAGGGTGTGCAGGGGCTATTTTCTGTCCTAGAGATTTCAACACATTTCCAATCAAGCTCTTATACAAAAGAGCCCAACGTCTCCAACACCCCGGTGATAGCGTCACACACGTTTCATTTTGCAACCATTTAACAGGTACCTTGCCACGGTACATTACTCCCCTCTGGAATATTTTTATTTCAATCTTTGCGTGCGTGACACACGGAACTGTGGTGGATTTTCTCTGGGGATATTTCTCGGTAATGTAACTTATTAAAATACAGCTGACTGCAGAAGAAGCGGCGGCTGCTGAAAGCGCCGGGGTTATTCACTGAAACACGCGGCTAATGAGGAATGGCTTGTAGCAAAAAAAAGAATGCAGGTCTATTATACTATTGGAATCTCCACCACTATTTAAATCGCTCCCTATTGTGACTGCTGACAAGGGGTGAGAATGCCAGTCTGTGCCACAATGCGACTAGAAGCTGTCTCATTTCCCAAAAAAATGGGCCTTCTTTCAAGTCTTCATTATAGTATTCATTTGATCTCTCCCTCCCTCCGTCTATCCCTCCCTCCATTCCTTCCTTGCTTCCTTCATCCCTCTCTGCATCCCTCCCTCCATTACTCCCTATCTCACTCCGTATGTACCTCCCTCCCTTCCTTCTTTCCTTGCTTCCTTCATCCCTCTCTGCATCCCTCCCTCCGCTCCTCCCTATCTAGATCCGTTTTCCCTCCCCCTTCCTTCCTTCGTTCACTCCTAAAATGCCCATGGACTGTGGCTTTCAAGAGATCACACAAGTCCCCTCATCCCCATCATTAGATGCTACTTTCTCATGTAAAGAGGGACACCCTCTTAATATCACTTACGTTCTGACACTTAGCTCTTCTATTAGGGGCAGGAGCATGTCAGAGTTCAAGAGAGGTCAAAGTATGTATTTTGTGGGCACAACGCCGTTCTTTGGGGAGGATAGAGGTATGCTCTCATTCCCAAAGGCAGTGGTCTATGGGCCTTTGCAGAGAATGTCCACATACTGTGTATAAACATGGTTTTGTGACAAATTGTTGAAATGTGCCTCTTTTCTGCAAGGGGAGCCCCTCCCTGTGACACTAGGGAGGGGAGTCCACTCTGCAATACCCTCCCTGGGGTAGAGGCAAGTGGGACATCACCAGAAAAGACTCCCCCTTTGAGGACAAGGACTCCTGTTCCCACAAAAATACTCCCTAGAGATAACCACCTTTTTGCCTACATGAGGTGTTCCACCACCACAAAGACTTCCAATAACTAGAACGAAGAAACACAGAATAGTTGCCAGAATCTTACAGACAAAAACATGTGCCTTTATATCTTAAGATCCCAATATGGGATGAGTAGGTTAAATAATGGACATCCGGCATACAGAGAAGAAGGTAGAGCCAGCACAAGCCAACAAACCTGAGAGTTTGAATCTCGCTTGAAGCAGGAACACGAGAGACTGACCAAAGAGAGAGAGGCTGGATCGCCAGACCCAGGACACCAGCCAAGCACGAGAAACCCAGGAGGTGAAACCAGGAGAGAGATGCTGGAACCCATATCCAGGGTGCCAGATGAGTATGGGAAATCGTGAGATGGGAACCAGAGAGAGAGAGATACTTGGACGCTAAAGCTAGGCTGTGAAACGAGCAAGAGAAAGCAGTGGGACAGGATCCCAACATTAGGTGGTGGCAAGACCAAAGGAAGCCCGTGGTGGACAGTCGGTTCCCACAACGTTGCCAAAAACCACCAAGCAGCAACAGACACGGGGTATCTGACACCTTGTCCACGAACAAGTAAATCACTGAGAAAGAAAACCGAAGGGGAAGCCGATCGCCGAAGTACAGGCTACCATGAACAGAGACTGGAGAAGCAGGCACAATGCAGCCAGGCTCCTAGAAATGTTCCCCCATAGTATAGAAGGTAACAGGGGTAAGAAATGTAATGGGTTGCCAAGAAATAAGCCATATGTCAGACAAATAACTAATCTCAATAGAAATCACAGCATAACAGTCCCCTTTAAGGAAATGACTATAAAGTATGTGGAGAAAAGAGGAAATGACAATATAAGAGAAAATAATAATACCCATAGAAGCCAGTTGTGGAGAATCGTACCCTGAGAAGTGGGGAGAGAGCTAAACCAAGCTATACAAGACGAGAAAGTAAATAAGAATAATTACAGTGAACCTGAATTTAGAGAAATCAGACAAATGAAGTTAAACAAGAGTTTAACCTACCAAAGTAATATAAATCGTATTGGCCAGGAGAAAATGGCTACTCTGACATAAGAACCAAAAAGGGGAATTCTGAGGATAAGGGAACACTACAAGTTGCCCTTGAAGAGTTATAGCGACTAATGCAAGATATCCAAAGAGACTATGTGACGAATTCCTATGTCTGAAAAAACTCAATAGACTGGTACTAGCAGTACCCCTAGGAGAAGGGAGCCTTTCTCCATTCAAAAGTTAGTTTATATAGTGCTTTCTTTTTGTACTTTCACAAGAGACTAACAAGCACATTTGTTAGTAAAATAGGCAGGGACCACCCATAGTCATAGGGAAAGGTAGGCCTTCTATCATCTTCTGGATAAATACAAATTACATCATGCACACTAAGAGTCAGTGTCCTTCTGACTCGCCACAATGTACACACAAGTGGATGCTGGGATCATTCATAGAAGGAGTGAAATCTGGCAACAAGATCTGGAACTAAAGGTGGAAGCCCCGCAGTCTAGCCAGGAAATGAGTGACAGTCTGGACCTGTCATCATCAAATCCAAGCACATTAGTTTGGAAACATCCTACAGCCGACCTGATCCTTCTTTGAAAGTAAAAGGCATAACACCAAATTGAAAGACACTGGTACCACAGCCTATTTGAAGGTTAACCCTACATACCTGCTGTGCCCAAACAGAAAGATACTGAGCAAGAGTGAGTCCCAGTCTCTCTGGACAGGTCCCTTTGTGATGAGTTATAAGGAATATCTTGGATTGAAGGATGCCCAAAGTAGAAAGGTTCACGTGATTTCTTCTGCTTGCAAGAGATTGCCATTGGGTGAAGAAGTCAGAGATGTAGCTGACAGTTATGGCCTACCAAGGGATTTAATGCAATCACATCAACACATTTTCATAGAGAGTACCACAAACTCAGTTCATACTTTATCCAGCCCTATTGGCAACAGTATGTTTAAGGTTTATGCTCTAGTTTCAAAGGCCACCTGCACTGCCAGAAGTTAGACGAATATCCATCTGAATTGAAAAAACTCCTGGATCATACTTATGAAAACGGAGTGGTGCACATGATTGCACTATTCGAGTTCTGGTGTACATCTGAATATCGACCCTATGCAACCAGAAAATTGATAAATGGAAAGCTTTTCATCAGTAATATACATTGTGAATCCCTCATAGATAGATTTCTTGTTTTATTTTGTATGTATATGTGTGAATTTATTTTTGTCTATACCTTTTTTAAGATCATAATTTGTGTTGAATTTTTTTACAAACATTTCTCATATAAACATTTGCAAACAAAACCAGTTCTGACCAGTAATGGTATTGTTTATTCATCACTAGTTACATGTATTTTATAACAGAAAACAGTATCTCATAGTTCGTAAGCACTGTTACCATTGTCTAGTGCAATGCCCGCTCTCCTTCCTAATGCCTGCTACTGCTGATTCTCCATACCCATTTTAGACATATCACAACTTCTTCTACTTTCTTAACATCTGTCACAGATATTCTGATCAGTGACCTAGGTATGAACAAACAATGTAATCATGAAAAGAAACTGAAACAGAACTAACCAACACAGAGCTAGACCAATCCTATCCAACTGCCAGTGTCTAGGAGAGGCTGTCGTTGGTCACATCTGAGCTATCCTCTTACTGCTGTATTCCCCACTAACCAAAGTTCAGTGGGCCATTCCTGGGGCACATATGCACACTTCGGAATAGAGAGACCTTTTGGTGCCCTGATGCATCCAATAATCTGTCTCCAGTCTCTACGTCTAGCCACAAGTATTTCCCCCATAGACGTACAAACTCCTTTTCCCTATGCTGCATCCTGTATATTAGCCTTTCATACGCTGCTATAGTTAGCATGTCCTCCTCCCAGGCTTCCACTGAAGGCTTGGTGTTTGCGCCCACAGCCTCACTTTGCCTTGTTTACCTACTAGTAATGCTGTATTTAGCCACTTTACCTCTTGGGCAGTAAGGTGATGTATCCTGCTGGAGTGCAACACTGGTTTCGGGATGAAACAAGGCTGACATGTGATCCTTCAACCCAATGCTTGATATAAACTCTTTTATGATGTGGGAGGTGAACTGCACCCTGTGGTCTGTGATTAGCTTGCTGGGAAATCCTTACATTTGAAAAACCTGATAGAGAAATTTTACAACAACCCAGGTGTCTGCCTCTTGTACTACTTTAGCTTCTATCCATTTGGAATACATGTCCTCCAGAATTATTATATATTTGTCAATACCCCTGTTACCAACAACTTGTCCCAAAATGTCTATGGCAACATGCTCCCATGGCATCCCTGGAAACTAGCAAACCATTCCTTAACAATCCCTGGAAACTAGCTGCTTCAGTGGTTGGACATGACACTTCAACTGCTTTTCTGAATCACCACAAGAACTGCCGTTTTTTTATAATTCCCTCCACTTGGCCATCAAGACCGGGCCACCAGTAGCCTGCCCTTAACCAACCTTGTGTTTTTGTCATGCTGAACTGACCTGCATGAACCACCACCAACAGCTTGTCCCTTTATGCTGTGAGGTGGTATGATGCAGCCCGACCTGCAAACATGCCCTTCCTCCACACTCAACTAATCTCTTACTCTGTCAAATGCACCCACATGATCATCACTGGTCCAACTGGCCCAATTGCTCAATGCCATGCCCCTTACTTGGGCAAGGATCCCATCTTCCTTCTAAGCGTATTTCCATTCTTGTTCCCTGATAGTGCCATCACAAGTTATAAAGACCTCACCTTCCACCTCACTTATCACTTGACTGTTTGATGCTCTAGGTAGAAATTCTGTTATTGTGCTATCCTTCCCTGACACATTCTGCACATCAAACTGATGCTCTTGCAGCTAGGTGATCCCCCTGACAATCCTATGCAACACACTGTTTAAATCCTTTGACATAAATATGCTGACCAACCGTTAGTGACCTGTGAGTATCCTGAATTCCCTGCCCCACAGAAAAGCCCCGAACCTCTTGATCGCCTACACAAACACTCAGCACTTCCTTTTCAATAACAGAGTACCAAACATGTGCCCCTTTGAGCATTATGCAGGCAAAGGCTATAACCCTCTCTACCCCCTCCTGCTTCTGTAACAACTGCACTCCCGGTCCTGTGTTGCTGGCATCTGCCATTAAACATATCTTGCTCTCCGTGCCAAAGCTTCCTAGTACAGTAGCATTCGCAATAGCCTCCTTGATTTTACAGAATTCCCAATCATCACATTCTTGAGAAAAAACAAAAATACCATCTTTTTTACACAATTGTCTGACGTTCCTACATCGATCTGCGACATTCCAGACAAATTTAGGTTAGTATTACCCTACTTCCAAGAAAGACATCACGCCATGTTTATTTTTATGGGATTCTACACCCATTATAGCTGTAACAGAGCTCTCCTTTGGGGCAATGCCTTGTCTACTCAACTTGTGACCAAGTCAATCAATCCCTGATGCCCTAAAGTGGCATTTGTTTTTTTTATAGTGTGAGCCCCAAACTGCTGAGCTTCCTCAAAACCTCTGTCAATCTGTAGTCATGTTCACCTTCCATCTTTCCCACAATCAGAACTGCACCATGAAAACACGGCATGCCTTTAAGTGGTCCCAATGCTGCGTGCATCATCTGTTGGAAGAAAAAAAATACTTCTGAAACTAACACAAATGGAATGCACTTGAATCTGAATATGCCTTCCTGTGTTGTGAAAGTGATGTAATCTCTAGAAGCAGGGTGTAGCTCAATCTGTTGGTATGCTGAGGCTAAGTCTAACATGCTTAAACTGTGACACCTACCACCATGCTTGCCATTTCTTATATATTGGGGGGAGGAAATGTGTCAACCACAACACACTTATTAAGACATCGAAGGTCTACACAGAGTCGGATGCTCCCATTGCTCTTCCTGATCACCATGACCAGAGAGATACATTGTGAGGCATCAACTGCTACAATGATACCCTCTGTCCCTAACCTTCTGATTTCCTTAGCAACTTCAACTCTCAATGCTATCGGAACACATCTGGCCCTTGCAGCTAGCGGTACTGCATCACACTTAAGTTTGATCCCATGACATACCCCTTTTAGACACCCAATGCTGTCATTAAAACATGCTCAAACAGGTTTTCAGGCCTGCTTGCCTTTCCTGTGACAACGGCAGCATGCCCTGGAACTTTGGGATCAATGACAATACTGAAATGACTCTGTTTGTACCAGCCATGTAGGCTACCTCACTTCTTAGATACACAGACCTGTCCCCCAGTAGTCCTCCCCAAGCACTCTATTGTAGCCTGGAAGTATCGCATAATCTCAATGTGCACCCCTTCATATGCACTTGCTTTAACTCTTGGAGGACGCAGGGTCATGCCCTTGACATTTTCTCTGTATACATTATAATCCACAATTGTATAATCTGACCCAGAGTCAACTAACATGTGTACTCCCCTAGCGTTTATGAGTACATTGGCATGAGGTTTGTCATCCTTTCTGGTCTTGACACCCACTTGACTCACTGACCAGCTGACACCCTCATACTGCTTCACATTCACTTCTTCAACACAGACATCCTCTTGTTCCATACTCATTTCCTTGATGCATTGTCGTGAACAATACTGACAGCAATGAGCATAGTGCCCTTTTTCCAACAGCACAAACATCTTGCATTCAAACCTTGGCCTTCCCAAGACATGGTGGAGTGGAACGTGCTACTACATCTAAAAAATGTCTTTACTTTGGGTGGATGTCCCACCCTACCTTCAGCCCCTTTTGAAACATCAGAAGTGACACGTTCCCCTTTCCTGTTGAGTTTCTTTGTGGGGCCCAAGGAGTTCTTGGCGATTATCCCTGTTTTCTTAGCACCCACAAAGTTCACTGATTCTCCTTCCTGCTCCGTTGCCTCTTTCTTTTCTAGTTCCTTAACACACAGCATTGTGTGTTCAATTCTTTTGCCAATGTCTGTGACCTCATCTAGACTGGGATCACCCATAGGCCATGTTTCTTCCCTAATTTTGTTCTCCCTGACCTTTAACATAAATTGATCTCTCAGCCGTTCGTTATATGATACCCTGAAGTTGCACCTATTTGCCAGTTCGCTCAGACTTGTGATAAAATCCTCCACAAATTCACTCATGGCTTGGTCCTTGGTCCCAAAGTAGAATCTTTGCAGGATAATACTAAATGTTTCTCAAAGTGTTCATCAAGAATGTATAGGATAGTTTTGTATACATTAGGCACATCTTCTCTTTCACCAGAGCCCACCACCATCGGTGTCAATTCTGGGAAGCTCTTAAATATGCGCCTGTCCTCAAACCCCACACTGTGCATCAATAGGGCCCTACGCCACTCTATGCTGTACGTGGGGTCATATGTGACTAGCACGTAGTCCAGCAAGTCTTCTTTCCAAACTTCCCACTTCAAAACTGGTTTCCCAGGGATAGGTAAGAATGGAATTGGTAGGAACCTTATTACTGCAATCAAAAAATGTGTAATCCAAAGTGCCACAGGAGGACTTCCCAGCACTCACCAAGGTCCAGCTGCGTCAGATATTCCAACTTGTAAATCAAATTGGACCAATAGCAATTCCCAGCACTCACCAAAATTCAGTTTCACAGGTGTTCCAACTGTTATATTACCCGGCGACACCATGCACTGTATAGGATCTCCTCCTTGAATAAACCAAAGTGAGCCGCAACCACAGTGAGTCCACATCAAACGTCTTCGATGTATTCAATCACTGGAAGTGCTTCTGCACAGCTGCCGGCCCCTGAGACAGAGGCTCAACATGACAGAGGGTTGGTCCTTTGTTCAGCGCCGCAGCATGACAAATGGGCAGCCACCGGAGCCACACACCAACGGTGTTCAGTTCGGTTTTCACCATGAGCTCCTGCACACAGAGCAAGTTCCACTCCCACAGTAACCTTCCTTGGAAGATGCAGTCCCACTCTGGCTTCTCCATGGCTTGGGAGATTAGGAGCCCCACAGTGGTCCTCGCACACCACAATCTAGAGCATTTCAGGGGGCCCAACCAAGAGACACTTGCTTTATTACCTCTTCTTTAATGTGTGAGTTCCTTCTGTAGGGCCTCCCTCTGTTGCTAGCACCAATCTCCTCCAACAGCCTCAACGAGGGTCTTTTATACATATTGTTCCCCCCCATTCCAGAATGCCCCAAGTTCCGCTGAGCTAGTGCAGGCTCGCTCAGTGAGTGATGAAAGTAAGCAAATAGATTTAAAACACACCAGCCTTGAACCTAAATAAACAACATGAAATCCTTACACATATAGTAAAGAGACTTGAAGAAAAAAAAACGTTCATCTGAAATGTGAAAGCAGAATTCGCCATTGCAGCCAAGTTATGCCCAACACAGTGCCATCCAGTAGCCATCACTGGAAGTACACCTCCAGTTCAGAGGCAGATGGACAATGAAGATTACCCCTGCTAACTGCGTAGGGAGTATTAATTCTATTAAAGACTAGGGGGCGAGCATTATGCGTCAACTTCTTTTATTTCCGCTCTTCAGCAGTTTCAACAAACCAATAACTAAACACTGTAAAATGTCCAAAGTGACTGTTTCTTCCTGAAACTACAATTCCCACAGTCTCTATAGTCCATATTCATCCATGCTCAGTTATGACCACTTCCTGTCCCTGTGCTCCTCCTCTCTTTTACATGCTCTGAACTGTCACTCGAAATTCTAAACCATGTCCTGCCAACAGGGCGAAGACTTCGACCACTCCAAACTGAAACGCAGAACTTCCTCGGCTCCTTGATCGACTCCGGCGGCTAACCTCTCTTCTCAATTATTCTTCTGCTCCTCTCCTAAGGAAGATACAAAGCAGAAGCATCAGGGTGGTGTCCATGTATTGCTATCAACATACAAAATAATTCATCGACAATACATGCCTGGGAGGGAAATTAATGCTCACCTTCTAGTCTTTAATAGAATTAATACTCCCTGCGCAGTTATCAGGGGTAAACTTCATTCTATGGCAAGACTGGAGGTGACCATTATGCTTGTTCAAAGCTTCCCCAACACCGTAACTGCTAGACTTTCCTTTGGCTTAAAGTAAAATTCCTTAAAGGTGAGATCACTAGTCCAATCAGCCGCTAGCATAATTTCTCTCAATGACACTCCTGCTGTAAAGTTCCTGGATGCCATCGCTCTACGTACAGAGTGTGCTCCGTACCTTCTTAAGTCAATACCCGCTGCTTGCTTGACTTCTTTAACCCACCTAGCAATAGTGGCAGTCGATACAGCGTGATAAGACTTCCTACGAGCTATGAGCAATTGCGTGTCACTAGCTGCTCTACACTCTGCTGTCTTGCATTCATACTCCTTAACGCAGCTCGCTACACACCACTTGGTCTTATCCGGGAAATATGGGTAGTGGACTGATGAAGTTCCTGTCTTTGTTCTTTTAACTATTGAGAAAGTAACTCTCTCTGGATCAAAGGACCTCCGGTTTACCTCCAGCACCTTGACATCCGACACACGTTTGCATGAAACAAGGCATAATAGCATCGCCAATTTACCTGTCAATTGCTTAAGGGACAACGATCTGTCTGACGGCCAGTCCTCCAAGAGACTCAAGACAGTTGTCACATCCCATACCGTATTATACTTAGGCTCCGGGGGTGTTTTAAATCTGGCTCCTCTGATGAGCCTCACCACTGCCGGATATTATCCTGCCGGCACTCCCTCAATCGGCAAATGTCCTGCTGAACTTACCCCTATAGTGCGGAAAGCTCTCCCGTCCTGCAATAACTGTGCTAGGAAATTCAGGATGACTACTACAAGTGCTGAAATGGGATGAACACCTCTCCCTTTGCACCAATTAGTCCACTTGGCCCAAGCCGCGTCGTAGCTCCTCCTAGTGGAAGGAGCCCATAACTCTGTGATACACTCTGCAGCCTGGGTCGAAATGCTTGGCAATGCCCATACAGTGCCATGTGGGAATTACTACGTGGGGAAGACAACCAGAAGGGTCAAAGAAAGATGGACAGAGAATAAGTCCAGCATAAAAACAGCTAACAATACATCCCCAGTTTACAGACATTTTAAAGAAAACCGACAGACCGTTGCCCATTTGAGAAGCATCATACTTGAGGTCTTACACCCCTTACCTAGAAGAGCCGACCTAGCTAAAAGACTGTCCCAGCGTGAACTATATTGGATGCATAAGTTGGATCCGATGACACCGCACAGTAGTAACGAGGATTACTATCTGGGTCAATTTCTTTGAATTCCTTCAATGAATACGGCCATATCTCATACTCTTTAAATGACACCTGTTTCACAGGTCATAATGAAAACTCCCTTGGAGACAGCCTACCACAAACGTCCACTATGGTACATACCATTAGAGAATACTGGGCTGAAAAGATTGTGAACTCACTTTGAGACAGCAGACATCATTCAGTCAGCGGTTTAGTAAGAGGCTTGAGCATTTCAAATAAGAACATAGATAATGGAACCTTGAGGGTTCTCACAGCCAAAATTGTATTAATAAGTATTGCCATTGGGTACCCTCACTTTGAATTTCCTCAATGAATATGTGTGTACTGTTTACATGATACCTGCTCTACAGGTTAGAATGTTTAAATCTTTTGAGACAACATACCGCAGATGTTTACTACGGTTCATACCATTAGAGAATATTGTGTTTAAAAGAGTGTGAACTCACTTTGAGACAGCCGACATTATTCAGTCTGCTAATTGAGCATAGGCTTGGGAATTTCAAGTATAAATATAGATATTTTAGCCATGATGGTTTTTATATCCATAACGAAATGTACATATTGTGAACTCTGGTGGGTCAGAGTTCCCCTCACATACTAAGATATAGACCTCCTAGATGTTCTGGAACACCAACTCGACCTATACCTTCCCCTCACCATATAAGGGAGGCATGTATTTTAAACACACATTACCATGGTATCTTAGGAAACCATTGATGACCAAACACACTCTATTTTATACGGGATAACTCTCTAGGACCCAATCTAGGCACATGACAGAGGGCTCTACAACATAGGGGATGATGTCCATTCACCAGAGGATACTAGGACTATAGGTGTGCGTACTAACAGAGTGACC
This sequence comes from Ambystoma mexicanum, assembly GCF_040938575.1. Classification (NCBI taxonomy): domain Eukaryota; kingdom Metazoa; phylum Chordata; class Amphibia; order Caudata; family Ambystomatidae; genus Ambystoma; species Ambystoma mexicanum. The sequence continues at coordinate 723,964,707 of NC_090926.1, forward strand.
ATTTTCCACATGCTGCCCTGCCCCCTGCACAGCCTTATTTAGCTTTATAACATTATTTTTTTAGCTTGTTTAGCTACATCTACCTAAACGTCCAAGATATTCTCCACAGGCCTTTTGTATTCATTTTAGCTTTCTTTATCTATCAATGTCTTCATGATTCTTGTGCTTGTTTAAGCCTCACAAACCACATGACATCACCTTCACATTAGCACCGCAGATCCCTTACCCTGCAATCACTATCTAACATATGTGTTGCTTGTGTTCATACGATCACGTCTTTTACTCTGCCTCTAATATCAGCGAGTTATCCTCCCCGCATGTGATTCGGGCATGGTGACTTTATCAGTCACTTATGGTCAAGCTATTAGCATCTAGAACTTTTTACAGTAATCACATTCTATGAATTTTAGTGCCTATAGCCACTTTAAAACATTTTTTTTACAAATTCTTAAAAAAAAAGCTTTGTTTACATATGACGTCAAACGCGTAATTGCGTAGTGCTGTCACAATGACACGCCACCAGTAATTGCGGACATTTTGAATAATTTATTGAATGCTGGCGGACGCCGAAGTTCGATTCTCGGAACCTCGCCAACCTGCGTCGGACAGCATCTTTACATCCATGGAAGCTTTCCACCTAGTGCTTAACTGTAAGTGCACATTAACTCTGTTTACTTCTCCTATATCTGCCAGAACTAACCCCTAGCTTACAGTGCTATCACCATTTTAATTATTTTAGATTTGACAGTCCTCTGAACCCGACAAACAGTCCATCCAACTTTCAGTGCTGGCGCGAATATAGTACGTACCTTAGCGCTAACTTTAGTTCTTGAGCGTCCACGCTTCATGCTATCTTACTTATATTATTATCATTATTATTATATTATCTTATTATTATATTATCTTATTTATCTTACTTACTTATCTTAATTACTTATTAAGTAAACTTACTTGTTTACTTACTTATCTTAATTATCTTACTTATCTTATTATTATATTAATAATATACTATCTTAATCTTATTATAATTATTATTATATTATCTTATTATTATATTATCTTACTTATCTTACTTACTTATCTTAGCTTTGTCCTCTTCCATTAGTGCACATTCCCGGAATCGAGCAGCACATTTGGTGTAGTGCTCATCCCAAGTATTGACACACGCAGTAGCATACTACTAACTGTTAATTCCCCAGGTAAACCCCCTACTACTTTACCATATGAAGCACCTCGTTGTATGTATTATTAACATTTGGGTAAACAGGGAACCCTTTTTCCATTTTTATAGTACACAACCCTCTCAACCTAGAGTCAGATGCAACTCTTTACTGGTTCCTCTACAGCACGGATCAGATGAGATCCAGCAGCATTTTATTAACAAGATCCACTTCTGGTAAGACCCAGCTAGGTCCTTTAGCAAATCCTTATCTCTATCTTGCGTAGTCCCTAGTTTTGCAGTTGACTATGTACATCTGCATCTGCATCTATACTAAGCATACATTAGAAGAGCAGCTGCAGCAGGCTTATCATTGATGTAATTACTGTGCTACAAGACTTTATTCACTTGTTTAGTTTACTTATATAATTATAGGCATCCCATACCCCTGTTTTCAGGGCTACTGTGCTGTTCTTGATAATCTAAACTGTTTCCAATTTTGAAAAATAGCACATAACATTGAGAATCCCAGGTTCACCTACATAGAATACAGGCAAACTACAGCAACCCCTGTATTGTTAATCATGAGTTACCAACACTGGTGCAATGTATTATTAATCTCATAGTAAGTCTTAACTCTAATTGTGGATTAAAACGATGTATTGTTTGATTCATGAACTGGCAATAGCTTACTATTGCTTTGTAGTTTCAAATGAATTTATCCTACCTAAATACTGATATTATTTCTGTTTACATTCTTTTGTTTTGATCTTTGGTTAAGAAGCCCCTGATGAAGAGTAATTAATGCGAAACACGTTGCACAATTCATTTATTACATTTTATGAACCAATGGACAACTGAATGGCTTTTTGTGATGAATGTAAATGCATTGTACTCCCAAAAACACTTGTTCAATTTCTGTTACAAATGAACTCTACTTTAACTTAATAGTGACAAATTGGGTTTCCTTTAAAGGAACCACTTGCTACTCATTCCTAACCACTTGCCTAATTCAGGAAACAAGATAGTGTGCAGGGGACATGAGTTCCCTCATAGGGAACTTTGTCATTTTTCACCTTTGGGACTCCACAGGAATGGGAACTTACAGTTCCTCTGCCGCCTGTAATGTCCCTGTATTACCAGAATACTGGGAGAAGAGGTAAGCTAAGGTTTGCCGGTGGCCCACCGGCAACCTCATAATGAGGGCCCTTATGTCTAGTGTGCAGGGGACATGAGTTCCCTCATAGGGAACTTTGTCTTTTTTCACCTATGGGACTCCATGGGAATGGGAATTTAAAGTTCCTCTGCCGCCTGTAATATCCCGGTATTACCAGAAAACTGGGCGGAGGAAAGGTAAGCTGAGGTTTGCAGGCAGCCCACTGGCAACCTCGTAATGAGGGCCCTTCTGTCTAATGTGATCTAAGCCTTCCTTCTAGAAGGCTGTACACATTACATATAGAAATGTAAAGAAGATGCATGCTCTAACCAGAAGCTAGTGCAAAGAGAGAAGGGCTAGCTTAATATGATCCCATGGTTTGGGGCTGAGGGCAAACACTGGCCCCTTTATTTTGGTTGATCTGAAGCTGCTTTGTCAGTTGTTTTGTGAGGTCCAAAAGGAGGCTTTTTACAATAGTTAAGGTATGTCAAAAGCATTTATGACGTGATATACAGTTTCTCTTGAACGTTCATGAGGGGAAGGATATGCCGATGGAAGAGAGATGTCTTGCAGATGTCATGATTGTGTGGAATTAAAGCAAGAAGAAAATGACCGCAAGGTTTTTAGCCAAAGCTGACTGAATGGGTGGGACACCTAGAGAGTATGACTAGATGAAGAGGAGCATTAGGAAGACATTGGGGGTCATTACGACCCAGGCGCTAATTGCGCCACCTTTACCACCATGGTGTAAACTATGTTTACACCATGGTGGATGGCGGATTTACCGCCCCATTCCAAGGTGAGTGGGGCGGTAAATCCCCATTTCCCATTTTCCCTTCCCCATTCCCATTTTTGCCCCATAGGGCATAATGGGAGTGGGGAAGGCGCTAATTACGCCACCGTAAATTACGGTGGCGTAATTAGCATCATGGCAGGTTAGCGCCATGGATTTTAACGGCTGCTAAAAGCAGCCGTTAAAATCAGAATCAGACGTTAAGGGTTAACGACGGCATTAACCCTTAACGCCTGGGTCGTAATGAGGCCCATTGTTGCCAAAATAGATAATCTCTGTCTTCGATGGGTTAAGGAAAAAGTGGTTATCCACTATCCAGTCCTGACAACAATTTAAGATGTGCGAAGGATCATCAGGCAGCCCTTTGAGTGTGTAGACCATGTAGGTATCATCAGCTTATGCCTGAAAAATTGCAGAATAAAAATAAAGAGAGATGATGTCAGTGAGGGGCTTAACGTTAGTATTAAAAAGCAAAGGGTCGAGGGTGTTGATACCCCACACTGTAAGGTGGTAGGATCAGAGATAAAAGGACCATATTTGACCTGAACTTCTCCATTATTGAGAAAGCATTTGATGAATTTAATGGCCAAATCAAAAATGAAAAAAGCAGGCGTTAAATCGCCCAACCCGCAAAGGGACCTCGTAGTAAGGCGGTAAGGATTTTCCGGTACCGGTATTTTACCGGTACCGGTAAATCCTTACCGCCATCCGTGTAATGAGGCCCATGATATCCCCCTTTACCTTGCCAGAGTCAACCTTACCCTCTCCTTTATAGGGTGTTGCAAACCATTTCCCTCATTTCACCTTATTCATACCATTATAGTACTGGGACAAGGAACAGGCAAATAAGAGTAGTACACATTAACATGTCATTTCACCACTCTAGTACTGACCCGTGGAAGAAGCCTGCAGACTGGTATAAGTGTCTGGTATTCATTAATGTATTTAATTATTTAAGTATTGTTTGCTTGTTAGGCGCTTATACAGGACATACATTCTGTTTCAAAGCACCCACAGGGCAGTAGGGAGTGAGCATGGGATAGCAGTACAATTAAGTAAAAAAAAAAAAGAGGGGGAAGGTACGGACAAACCTACTATGCCTTGTGAGTATTCAGAACCTGCAAGTGCAGGAAGGATGAGGGCAGTGGGGGAGGTGCTGTGGTGTCCGTGCTCAAGGTTGAGCTGCAGATGAAGTGCAAGGTAAGGTAAGTGCTATACAGCCAGGAGCCGTGATGGGTGGAAAGTGTGAATCTCCAGCGTGGCAGGTGTGCCAAAGCAAGTGATGAAGGGAAGACAGATGCTGGGGAGATTTGGCTTACATAGTCAGAGGCCCAGAGGATGCATAAGGGTCAAAGAGACCAAACACAGCTATTGTGGGATTAGCAGAAGAAAAAAGAAGGGCAGGAGGAGGAAAAGAGGAGAGTCGAGGTGTTTTTGTAACTTCAGAAAGTCCTGCTGAAGACGAAGCGAGAGAGGGAGGCTGTTCCAGAGGAGAAATCATGCTGAGTAAAGCGAGCAGCTTCTTGCACTCTGTTTAGCAAAACACTTTACATAAAAAAAGTTGGTGCCAGAGAATCGATGAGGTGCAGAAGGAGAGTATTTGGTAAGAGAGGGTTGCAGATATAGCTGTCCCCAGCCCCAGAAAGCCTTGTGGATGATGCAGATTTGAATTTGATCCATGTAGCAACCAGGAGCCAGTGGAGGCTTTTTAGGGCAGGAGAGAGGGGGTCCCTTGGCTTAAGGCCAAGAATAAGTCTTACTGCTCTATTCTGGATTAGCTGAAGGGTTCACAGAGTGGAAGAAGGTAGATTGAGGAGGAGGCTGTTGCAATAGTGAAGCCTAGAGAGGACCAGGGCTTGGGAAACATTGAGCTTCTGTGGGAAAGTGAGAAATGGGAGAATTTGTTTGAGAAGGAAGAGTTGGAAGAGCGACTTCTTGGCAATTCCCTTTGGTGAGGGAGGAAGGATAAAGAGAAGTGCAAGATGACTCCAAGGTTTCTGGCTTCAGAAGAAGGAACAGGGGGAGAGCCCAAGGTCGGGGCAGAGAGAAGGGAAGAAGGAGGGAGCAGGGGTCCCAATCAGATGGATGTCAGTTTTATTGGAATTGAGGCAGAGATCAATGGAAGAGCACCAGGCCTGGATCGCAGACTGGCAGTCAGGGATGAAGGAAGGTGCGAGTGAGTCAGCAGGAAGTTTGAAATAGAGTTGAGTGTTGTCTGCCTAACACTGGAATTTGGGGGAGAAGGAGGAGATGAGGCTTGGTAGCTGTCCAAGGTAGATGTTAAAGAGCCAGGAGGAAAGGACAGATCCATGGGGGACACCACGGGTGGAGGAGGAATTAGGAGAGGAGAAGGTGCCCAGGACGACATGGAAGAGCGGTCAGTTAGGGAAGAAGTGAGCCATTCCAGTGCCCGTCCAGAGATACCAAGGGTATCATGGAGCCAGATGATGACAATGGAATGGTTGACAGTGTCAAAGGCAGAAGAAAGATCAAGTAGAATTAGGACAGTTGAGGAGTTGAGCCCAGAGAATGCAAGCAGGTCTTCATGGCTGTTCAGAAGAGCAGTTTATGTGCTTCTGGATAATCGGGATTCAAATTGATGATTCTGGAGGCCACTGACAAGTTCAGTGTGCGAGTTGTGTTGGGGGAAGGCCAGCTTCTCCAGATATTTCCCCAGGAAGGGGGTGATTGAAATGAGACTGTAGTTGGAAGGACAGGTAGGGTCTGCTGAAGGCTTTTTCAATAGTGGGTGCACAAGGGAGTGCTTGAGGGAGCAGGGGAAAGAGCCAGTGGTGAAAGAGTGGTTGCAGAAATCAGGGAGTGCGAGGGCAAGATAGCCAATGTTATCCTTGAAAGTTCTGGACGAGCAGGGGGCAGCTGTTTGGATGAAGCCTTCATAGAGCAGACAACTCTGGTAACTTCTTCAGTTGTGACAGGGGTGAAGGAGGAGAACGTGGAAGGAGGAGGGGGAGTGGCAAAGGGAGGCAAAGGGGTGTGGGATGGGTTAGGTGGGTGAGTAACAATGGTGTTCGGGATGTCCAGAATTTTGGTGGCAACATTTGTGGCCAGTGCATTGCAGAGGGCCTTGGAAGGAAGAGGGGAGGATGAGACTGCGGAAGGGTCAGCTAGCTCCTTGCAGATTTTGAAAAGTTCAGCAGTCTTATTGGATGCATCTGATACCCGTGCCTGAAGGTGGGCCCTTTTCTTGGCATGGATGGTGAGTCTGTATTGCCTTTGGAGCAGTTTTCATAAGCTGAACCTGAGGCTTTCCACTTCCGTTCCTCTGCTCTGCACTTTTGTTTCAGGGCTGCAAGTTTGGAGTCAAACCAGGTGTCACACTTAGAGGCAGATCCTCATGTCTGGAGCAAGGATCGCAAGGGTGTTGGTGATTGCTGAGTGAAGATCTCTGAGAGCAGAGTCTGAGGTAGAGTCTTAGTTACAGGGGCATGAGGGGATGAAGGTAGAGGCAAAGGCAGCGGCTGACACTCGTCTCATCAGGGGAATGTTCGAGAACAAGTGCGGTAGGGCTTTTGTGGCTGCGGTAGGAGGGCTAAAGGGACCCAGGTGGGAGTAGAGCAGAGTATGGTCGGACCAGGGGAGAGGGGTGACCAGAGGGGAAGGGAGTGGATGATGGAGTCCAAGTTTCCAGCCTAGTGGGTTGAACCGGAGGGGAAGATGGAGAGGGAGACACAGGCGCAGAGGTCAATGAAAGGAGTGGATGCTGAGGCAGAGGCGTCACAGTGGATGTTGAAGTCACCCAAGAGGAGCAGAAATCAGGCTATTCAGAGGAGAACAGGGTGGTGGCGTCTGGAGGCTGGTAAATGGTGGAGGAGGGAGAGATGACCAACTTGAAGACCAGGCTCTCGAAGGACGTAGAGAGTTGGATGGGTACGATGGAAGAACAGACCCACTCAGGCTAGATTAGAGAAGATAACAGAGATGGTGAGTGCCATCAGGGCAATGGAGGGAAGTTGAAAGGAGAAGGGGACTGCACTGCACAGGTCTGACCTAATCTCAGAGGAGGCCTAGCAGTAGCAAAGACACACTGCATTGATGTTAGAGTGCAGCATGTAAATACACACAGCTAATTTTGATTTTCAATGAAAGGCCACACAATGCAGTAACATTAGGGTGCAGGATGCAAATACACACAGCTAATTTCGATTTTTAATGAAAGGCCACAAAATACAGTCAAATTAGGGTGCAGGATGTAAACACACACAGCTAATTCTGATTTTCATTCCCAGTACCTAACTGGTGTCTATTGGTGAATGATTTAGGATAACGAAAAACAGAGAAGGGATTGACAATAGACGATAAAGGCTTGGGGGACTGTAAACTCATAGTGAAAGGGAAATGAGGAATACTGTGTCTCACGCAAGGATGTCTCATTTACACTGTTCAAGTCTCCTCCAGCAGGTAGTCCTCCCTCGCATATCTACCCCCAGGGCGAAGATCCCATAGCGACGGCCATTCCCTGGCCACCTGGGAGGAGGATATATTGGGGAAAGAAGTGCAGACACCCTCATAGTCCTCACTGTGATCCAGAAAGTCAGCCAAGACCAACAACGAGTTTATAGAATAGAAAATGTCATAACTAGTAAAGGCTGAGGAGCTAAGAAGCAATATCTAGTGAAATGGTTGAGGTGGGCTGTGAAATTCAACAGTTGGGTCGACCCTGGTTCTCTAGAGGCCACAGGTGTATAGCGTGCAAGTCATGGGCACTATACCTTTTTAATTATGCTCCCCAGCAATGCCTCCGCAGATAAATTCCCACATTCCGGAGAACAAAATATCCAACTATCCAACTACACTGTGAAGCTGCCCACACCGCTACATTAGGGAGGGCTGTGGACTTTGGCGCTCACTTAAGTTTAAAACGTCCAGTCGTGGGATACTTTAGGCAGCAGAGACACCACGTTTACCATAACATGAACAAACTCGCCAAGGCTTTCAACGGAGCGGTTTTCTGAGGAGTATTACCCAAATATACAGGATCTTGTCAGAGTCATCAACAAAAGCATATCAACCATACTAGAGTATGGTGATACGGTGTTACCCGCACCAGAGGAATGTTTTTCTCCATGGGCTGGACGCGTCTGTCAGTTATTCAACAATGGGGAGGCAGCGTAACGTACTGGAAACCATGCAACACATTGGAAGTAAAGAACCATGGGGTAGTACCCAAGGTGATATTAACGGGAGGTTTTACAGTTTACTGATTTATATCAATATCATGGAGTATCAAAGGAAGACACATTGCTATTCACCATTACTTAGAAGCATGGTGATCAGAGGAAACAACAATGATATTGTGAACCTTCAATACAGCAAACCCGATTACGTCCCCATATTTAAAAAATATTTTGATTCCATCAACATTCAGATAAGAGACGATGAGGGGGAGTTTGTAGCATTCAAATATGGAAGAATCTGGCTGGGATTGCACTTTTAACCAATGCAGCTGAAAGATTAGTTAAAGGGTGGTAAAATGGCTGTGATGAAGAACTATGGGAACCCCAGGGCCTTTATGGAATATAATAGAGCCCAGGCCAGCTCTGGCGATCAGGCATACTTTAGCGGTAGCCTGTACTGTATGTAGCGGGGCTCGGTGGTATCCTTAGGAGTCTCTTCAGATGTGCAATTCCCTTGCTTCGATGCAGCATGATTAATAGGCCGTCTACATTCAGACCTTTTCTTCCAGGACAAACTATTGATTAATGCATTTACCTTAATGTGAAACTATCCAGAAACCCATACACTTTCTCTCTCATCAACAGGGATGCTGAACTATACTGTGCTCTAGCACCTTGAAAAATCTATTGTGCTAGATGGAATCACCAGTAAAATACTTCAGTCCATATAACCGGACAGACTCAAAGGAGATGGTAAAATACTGCTTGAATCTCAAGAAGTGAAGCAAGGCGAATAAACACTCATCAATTCAACTCATGCATGATCACACTGTCTTATCATGTGTTTTTAGCTTCTATAATGCTAGATGCATCATCTATGACATCATCCTAAGTGACAAACTGCAAAAACCTATCAAGGGCCCCCTTACAACTCTCATTTGTTTCGTCATTCCAAGATGGCCGGCCTCCCTCGAGACCACTGGAGGGCCTTGCTTTTCATTCCTGGATGGCCATGATTGGCCAGGCCTATTCTTAATTGGGCCAATCACAAGCTGACCAGGTAGCTGGCCCACTTCCCAAAGGTGCCACTCCTGGCTCCTTTTCAGGCATCCACCTTCTTTCTCTGTCCTGGACTCTGGCGACCAAGGTAACAGGAGGCAAGGCTGCTGCAGACCCGCTCAACCAATGTGAGTCAGCCTGTTAGGTTGCAAAAACCGGCATACAGCTCCGATGGTAAGTAAGCCCCCCCTGGGCTCAGTATCATATTGCGCTGCACTCTGCGCAATTTTCGGAATCAAAGAAAATCTACTTTTTTAATTCTGAAAAAGAAAAAAAGAAAGCTTGCAGCACGTTATCCAGCACACGAGTGCCTGCATCGCTGTGAGGCCACCTGGGCTCCCTTTACAACTTTCGTTCGTTTGGCCATTCCAAGATGGCCTGCCTCCCTCGAGACCACAGGAGGGCCTTGCTTCTCGTTCCTGGATGTCCAGGATTGGCCAGGCCTATTCTTAATTGGGCCAATCACGAGCCGGCAGGCTTGCCGGCCCACTTCCCAAAGGCCCCACTCATAAGGCTCCTGTCTGCACCATGTCCACTGCCCAAATGCTCTCAGGCAAAACCCTGTACCTTGTTGTCCCCCCTGCTGTATGCATGTGCCTGTGTACCTGAAACCTGTACCTTGTCTCCCCTGCTGTATGCATGTGCCTGTGTGCCTGAACCCTGTACCTTGTTTTCCCCCTGCTGTATGCATGTGCCTGTGTACCTGAACCCTGTACTGTGTTGTCCCCCCTTGCTGTATACATGTGCCTGTGTACCTTAACCCTGTACCTTGTTGTCTGTCTCTGCTGTATGCATGTGCCTGAACTCTGTACCTTGTTGTGCCCCCTGCTGTATGCATGTGCCTGTGTGCTTGAACCCTGTTCCTTGACCCCCTGCTGTAAGCATGTGCCTGTGTGCTTGAACTGTGTTCCTTGTTGTCCCCCCTGCTGTATGCATGTGTCTCCGTGACAAGTGCAAGATTGCCAGCACATTTCTTAGCACAAGCTGGTAGAGTTGATATTGGCACTTGAAGGCCATGAAGATGAGGCTGTAACAGTGTATTCTGACTCTGTCTACGTGGCATCAACAGTACATGCTGGACTGTCACAATGGAAAAGTATGGGCTTCCTGCGCACAGACGGCACACCATTGAAGCATACACCATCAGTAGACAGGCTCACAGAAGCACTTCAGCATTCATCAGCCATCACCATGGTGAAGAGCGCAGAGCATACCAGAGGTACGGATTTGATTTCCCATGACAATGAGGCTGCATAAGTAGAAGCAAAAAGAGCAGCATATTTTCCAGAATGTCTGACATTGTGACTGCACGGAACAAATATACACTTGCACGCAACATGGTGATGGAGGAAGGCTTTAATATGTTAACTATAACACACATGATTGAATTACAGGGGATAGCACTGCAAGAAGAGCAGGAGCTATGGAAAAGAAGGTGGTGCTCATTGTCCCTCACAGATGTAATGTGGCACCAGGATAGCACTAGGAAACCTGTGATACCGCTAAGACTGCTTATAGTAGCTTTAGAGCAGCTACACTACCAACCGGCACACACATCGAGAGATATCTTGAAGAACTGATTTTGGAGAACTTCTTTGTCCCTAATTTGTCAGAGCATGTTGATAATTGTGTAATCAATTGTTTGCTATGACAGAAATGTACAGCAGGACATACTCTGCAAAAAGAGAGAGGAGCAAAACCCCGTCCTACAGAACATTTTCAGCATTTGCATATTGACTATGTGGATATGCTCCAAATTTGTAATGGCTACAAGTATATGCTAGTGGCCATATGTCCCTTTTTACAATGGATTAAAGCCAGTACATGAACATATCCAGATGTCACATGTGCTGCAAAGTTCCTCATACATGAGGTATTTTCAAGGTGGGGAGTGTGTGGTGTGCTATGTTCAAACCACAGACCAGACTATGTAAATTAGGTGTTTGAGCACATCACTATCCTTTTGGGTATAAAGCATACTTTCTCATTGGCTTACAACTGTAAGGAAGGCATGGTATCAACAGACACAAGCGACCACAGTTCAAGGGTGTTTATTGAATTTCAAAAAATGGTTTGAAATATGCCTATCTAATCCTAAATCTAATGATGAGAGCAAGCTATGACCATTTAATAATAATGCAGTCCTAGTGCTGTCTTGTCAAAATAAAAGAGCCTATACTAATAAACCTATTGCCATCCTTACCTCTAAATACAAATAGTATGGGAAGCAATGCTATATAAAAAAAAGAAGTGGTTGAGAAATGATATGTCAGGATATTCAGGCCATTGTCCTCCCTTCCCCACATTTTCAGCATGGGACAAGCCGGCACACTCAACCTTTGCACAGTCTCTGTCTTCTCTGGCATGAGAGTGCAGTTAAAACATTACAACAGGGCCATCTGTGCCCAAGTCGGGCCAATTTTAATTCACTTCACTTTAACACAAACTTGCTTAAACCAAAAGCTTTCAATTGATCTCCTTTGTTCAGTCTTGGACCAACTTTATCAACTTTGCCATCAACTTTCTTTACTGTATCAACATCGAAGACTTCGATGTGCACAGGATTTTGCTTGACCCGTTGCAGGACCACTTTGATTCACAATCCTTTGCCACTCTTTCACATTTGTTGCCTCTCATTTGGATACCTTACAAAGACCTTCGAATGAGCATACACATGGTTCCTGACCACTCTGTCAAAGGTATTGTACCTTGGTTTCAAAGTTTAATCACTCATCTATTGTTCAATTTTACTTGCATTGGTTATCACATACGTTTCATACACTGTTCGCTTCAGCACTCGCCATACAATTTTGCCGCTTGCAACCTGGGTTTCAACACAGACTGGTCTGGTATAGACCTCCCTAACTCTCTGGCTGTGTTGATTTCTCTGGCAACGCTTTGTTTTGGGAGCCAAGGCTAGTACAACGGCAGCAGGCGATTCTCCCTGCCTTGATTATCAATGTGGGAGAGCCGACACACAATGCAGTATTCTTCAGCTTTGTTTCCTGGTCTAACGCTTTATATTCTTGAGGTTTCATGAAAGTAATGGTTCTTTGTCGAAAAGGTCAAGGGCACTTCCCTCCTCATGATCCGCTTCTGTTTTGCTGTCTTTCTCCTCATGTTAAACTGCCACCTTGGAACTGCTGTTTCCTTGTGTGCTTTGCCTTGCTCAGAGTGTGCTCTCATGCTCCGCCTTTTATTTGCCTGGGGAAGTGTAATGGCAGTCAGGTGTCTTCCTAAGTATCCTACCTGGTTGGATCGGGTAAAGGTGTAACAGGGAAGGGGATAACAGAGTTTTTTCTAGATTCACACACCACCCAAAAGCAAAAAGAGTTTGTGAGCACCTCATTGTCCTCCTGAAAGAAAGAATTTGCAAGCTAAAAGAGACTTTGAAAAAGGGGTGGTTACATTGCCTCGCTTTAGCCCTATTTGCCTTACGTAATCCGTGACTCCACATGAGCTGGTGACGGCATGCTGAATGCATACATTCACTGGTCCTCCCACTCTGGCTCATTCTGACATAGAGAATGCTGCTAATATGTTAGGGAAGGAATTGCGTGATTATTTGACAGCTGTGATGGAATCTCTTACATGTATGTCTCGACTAGTGCAAACATGGGAGGGGGTTCAAAGAACACAGATAAAGGTAAAGAATCAGTGAAAACTGATATTTTGTAAAAGCCTTTGTTAGTGTCAGTGTTTGCCGTGAAGGTCGAAGAAAGGCACACCTGCTTCCACCTCAGCAATGTCAAACCCCACAGAGGTTACTGAGCATGAACGTGAAAAAGAGGTGTGCAGACCCCAAACAAGATTGATGACGAGAGCCAGTCAGCAACAAGAAGAATACAAACTGCATCAAGTCTTTTTTTACCCACAATAAAGATTGGCCCAACCTCCCTTAAGGACACTTGTCTAAAAATAAAGTGTAACCCATTGAAAGTAAAGGAAGCAACCGCACATGTTCCCTATAGCTATTCTGTTCTCCTTGGTTTTATCATTCTTTGTGAAAACATATCCTTTTCTAGGAATCCAGAACATCTGTCTCATAGTGTTGTTATTCAATTTAAAAATGTACATTGTTTTAGAAAGAAATGTCCTTTCAATTCTAACACTGTTTTTCCTGTGGCTGCTTTAAAGAAAACAAAGAATACTCTCTGCTGGTGGGAAGAATGATATTGTTCAATAATATCAGACTCACCTTTAGCACTTAGAAGAACTATTGCCCCTAGTTTTTCGCAAAAGCTAGACACGTTAGCCATAATGCTCATAGTGAAATGTTCGTCGTTTCGCAGCCTTTGTTTTATTATACTTATGACATTACGATAACTGCTCATTTATAATGCAGCTTCAAAAGTAAACAGAAGTATAACTACTGTTACTATGCGCATGAACCGGCACCAGAACAATTCCCTGTAATGAGCATACAAATTAAAAGACTGTTGAGAGGTATGCTAGATGACTCCAGGCACCTGAACCAGTATATTGATGATTCTGCCCATCCAGCCAACAATTTGTTGTGCTAACACATGAGCCATGTAGGGAGAGAGACGTCGGATGAGAGTTGTTATATGTGTTCCCTCATACCATACGCCATGAGTGCCTCTAGAATATTTCTGCCCACAAATGCAATGTGTGAAATTGCAAGGGAGATGGGCCACCTTGCAATGGATGACAAAAAGAACATTCCCATAGCTACATAAAACTAAACTCCATGATGGATGGCACTAGAACAAAAGATATGGTGATACAATACACACTGGAAGGCCTGACTAGTGGAGAGGTTAACATACTGGACCATAAGTTGTTACAATGCATTGATTCAGTGGCTAAGGAAATACCTGGGAGTTGGGAGAGACCCCAGTTGCTAATAGACAGAGACCTATTGACCCCAGAAGGCTGGGCAGAAGGTTTGATGGGTTGTACAGCTCAAGTACTCCTTCAATACCAGTAGAGGTTGTACACAATGCATATGATCATTGCCCCAAAGAATGGACTCAATATTCCAAATTGCTCACATGGGTAGAGGATGAAGCAGGACCCCTACCCATAATACCCATAATGCTGCTTATTCTTCAGAAATAAGAGCACAGGTAAAGTAGGGGAAAATGAAGGGCGCAAACACATTTTTGATGTGCCTTGCATGAAAATAGGCACAGTTGTATTAATGGACGACTATTGGGCTTGTGCTTCAAAGGCCTATTTGCAAGTTCCTCCCAATTGGGTTAGCCTGTGGTCTCTGGTGGTATTAATTACACCAGCTTTAGTTGTACCCCAGAGTAAGTTGTGGATTGGTGATTTTCCCAAGACAAATGCACAAATAAGAAACAAAGGGTCCCTTACACTTAAGCGCACAAGAATTGTGAAAACAAAATCAAAATATTGAGGCTGAGTACCCCAAAAGGAAATACACCGAACACGGGTTACAAAGGAACATACAAAGTACTTTATTTTATACTGATTCCAGTTACGAAAACAGAGCAAAATCAGATAGCTGTCGGCCCTCAGTGCAACACAACGAACTCCAGCGTGTTTCAGTGTGTTCAGTGAGAGACGCTGTACATTAGATTGCATTGGTCTTTTATACTCTTCATGAGCACGATGTCCAGCCCTACTTCGGATTAATATCCCACTAATACATCACCGATCTAGGGTTCATGCCGAGTTTCGCACATCCAGATGTAACTGGTTTGCTTTTAATACGTATATCAACAAGCCTATACGGCAACTGTGTATTCTGGGATTTCCCATGCTTGTCTTCTCAAACATTAATACAATGTAGTTAAACAAGTGTTCTACGTTCAGTATTTGAATACATTGTACTTAACATATGCTCGTGGATTAGTTTCATTGCACAAGTAATCCTTTATACACAGGTCAACGAAGGACAAGGTCTCAGTTCACGACCTCAACAAGTGGCCTGCAGGCAAGTTACATATTAGCTACATACAGAGGTCAAGACAGCCATGTTGTATTTCGGAATGACATCGTCCACCATTTTAACTCACAGGGTGACTTTACAAAGCGAACCTAAAATGGCGGATTGACCTAAAATGGTGGCTTACATTGATTTTAAGGTCAGGACCTTGCAACACGGTTTTCTTTGCAAGTGACTTATAAGCAGCTTAGCGTAGGCCAATATACATTTATTTATTGCGATAGGAGGCACAATGTAATTTCTCATTTGACAAACCCTCCTTTTGGCCTATGCCAAGTGCTAAAACTACTTTAGATCTCCTTGCAAATAACTCCATGCATCATCGTCCATGCACCCTGAATCACTGTCGGAAATATCTGTTGCCATTAGGTCATTCGCTAAAATTTCTTTCAACACATAGATGGTCATTACGAGGTTGGAGGTAAGGGATTACTGGCACCGGTAAGGGTGCCGATGCCGGTAATCCCTTACCTCCGTATTCTGAGTTCTCTTTGCGGGTCCTTCCTTACCTCCTGCCTTTAGCAGGAGTTAAGTACGGGACGCGCAAAGGTACCTCGGAGGTAATTACGGTACCGTAATTTACGGTGCCATAATTACCTCCTTCCCCATTCCCATTGAGCCCTATGGGGCAGAAATGGGAATGGGGAAGGGCAAAAGGTGAATGGGGAATTACCGGTCCCTCCAACCCTGGAATGGACCGGTAATTACTCCATTCACCATGCCGGATTTGGGACAGTTTCAGAGGCAACCATGGAGCTAATTACTCCATGGTTAGCTCCAAACCCGGAATGAGGCCCATATTCTTTGGAAGTTTTATCTGGGGCATACACTTTATGTCCTATCGTACCTATCGCTTGTGCGCAACATCCCCCTAGCATCAAACATATACTAGGTAGACACTGAATACAACAATAAAGAAACAACAGGATTCCCAAAATAATCAGAAAGGCCGAAAGTACTTTCCAAGCCCAAGACGACAAGAAGTCCCAGAACCAAGCACTAAGATCCCAGTTTCCCTGGGGAACATGCACTTCTGAACTAACGACGTGCAGATTCTGTATTGCCTTGAAGATGGTTGAGGAAGAATCTGGTTTGAAAACACAGCAAGCGGACCCCACTAATTTACACACTCCACCACGTTCAGCCAGAATGACATCCAATGCCATCCCGTTTTGAAGTGCTACTAGTCTTATCGCCTTCTGTTGTAATGTCATATTATAGAGTATGTCCGTGGTCCGGTTGATGGTTCTCTCCAGTACTCTCGCTAGTTTTCTAATATCTTCGGAATTCGCTATCTGCCCCCAAAATGGCACAACTGATTTTGCTATATCTCCCAAGATTTATGCTGGAGTGTCACCATTCTCGTCCCGCCGTGGACAAGCCTTTGAAACTTCTTTTGTGCTAGCTATAAACACCCCAGGTAACAGGATCCCTAAATAACAGGTTCCCTGCCAATCCCTGGGCAACCATGGGAATGCTACATTACCGCAGACGGAGTAGACAGGTTCGCCTACATACAAAGGTCTGTTTTCACCAGTCAAATTTGCAACGTTGGCACAACCTAGAAAATCTCCCATTGACTGAGTTCCATTCCTCTGTATGCAAAAAGAAACTGAATTGGGGCTATGATTAACAGTGTAAGAAGGAGGCATGGCATCCTTATTGCCTATCGGAGCCATCTTAAAGGAAATCAAAGATTGGAAAGGATGAGACAGTCTATCAGAAGGCCTAATAGAAGCAACATTAGGTTAACTCCTGTTTGAGAAAATTGAGCATCCCAGGGGAGTCAAAACACGTTTCTCAAAACTATTCAAATTGGTGCCATCAAAGTTCCCTGAGATGCTATCATTCCAAAGGCCAAAGAACAGTGCTCTAAGAGAAGCATAACAAGCAGTTGTCAAAGGTAAAGGATGAATATACCAACCTAGATGGCATGCGTAGCATTCATGATAAGTAGCCGAGTATTATTGTGGTACCTTTGTCTATGCTGAGAGTCCCTAGGGGACAGAGTATGCAAATGTAAAAAGGGAGTAGGAACAGTAGGTACATGTTTAGTGGACAACAAGGATTCTAAAGGATGCGTTTCCTCAAGGTACCACAATCCTAAAACAGTGACTATTAAAAACCCACATATCATTATAAAAACACAGCAATACGTTTTAGGGGCCTAGGCATGTTGTCCATTGTCCCGATTGGTCACCCCCTTATTTACAAGTCCCATACGAGCGGTCTTCAAACGGAAACCCCAATGTTCGTTGCTGGCGACTTCCCGGCTGCTGCGCGACTTCTTTTTCCTTCCACAACCCTAGCCAACAGAATCTCCTTTCTCAAATTTCGGCAAAAACAAGCCCTCGATGATCCTTTCCTTCTTCGAATACACAGCCGAACCGTGCCGTAAGTCTATCAGATGCACAGCAAAACCGTGCCGTAAGACTATTTTCTTGGATGCAGATTGTACCTTGCTTTTCCTGGTACTGATTGATCCGGAAACAATGTGTCGTCACTTCCCATTGGAAGCAACATATCAGAGACAAGTGAAGATGCCGAATTTGGAACAGCAGTTTCCAGATGCAAAACTTTTGGAGAGTGTGGAGACAAAATGGGGCTTCCCCAAGCCTCACAGGCTCAGAAAAATTCTCCGACAGACTGTCGGCGCTATGTACTGCTTTGGGATCGTTGGTTGCAGCATTAGCGAGGGGTTCTGTTTCTTCTGTAACGTGTGGCACTGGGTGAGGAAGTTTCTTGACATGGGATGCGTGGATCCAGTTCTTTCTTCCAGAGATCCGCACCGCTGTTTGGGTGACCAACAGGACCTGGAACGGGCCACGCCAGCGAGTTGCAAGGCAGGAAGAAAGCTCAAATGCCTTGATGAGCACCCAACTTCCAAGCGGTATACGGTGGCCCGGGCTCTCTTATCGCACAGGTAAAGCCTCTCGTACCTGGTGATAAATCAAATACAGGTTTTTAGTCAACTGGCTGCAATAATCTGAAAGTAATACATTTTCAACATTTCTCAACGAATCACATTTAGGAAGGTTCCAGATATTGGCAGGTCTCCCCATTACCACCTCAAATGGAGAGAGGCCAGTCTTAGTTTGAGGGTTGTACGCATGGATAATAACACGATCGGTAATGCGTCCGGCCATTTTAATTTAGTGCTGGTACACAATTTAGCGAGCTTGTTCTTGATGATACCGTTGTGTCTTTCTACTGGTCCGGCGCTCTGAGCATGTCGGGCCGAATTGAACCGTTTGTAATGCCGCACATATCTGCAGAATTACAGCAGCGACAAAATGTGGACCATTGTCCGACCAGATAACTCTTGGTAGCCCGAACTGCGGGAAGTACTCCTTTAACATGGTTTTCGCAGTAGTCATGGCTGTAGCATCTTTAACGGGGAAAGCCTCAACCCATTTACTAAAAGCACAGATGACCACCAGCACATATTTTTTGTTGTTGCATCGTTCCATTTCAATAAAGTAAAAGTGGATAACTTCAAAGGGGACAGAGGGTGGCCCGAAACTTCCCCTTGGAGTTGCTGTCCCCTTTCCCACATTGTGGTGTAGGCAAATCTTACAATCCTGGACGTAGAACTGGGCAATTTTTGAAATTCTGCCTCTAATATCATCGAGTTATCCTCCCCGCATGTGATTCACTTATGGTCAAGCTATTAGCATCTAGAACTTTTTACAGTTATCACAATCTATGAATTTTAGTGCCTATAGCCACTTTATAATGTTTTTTTTACAAATTCTTTAAAAAAAAGCTTTGTGTACATATGACGTCAAATGCGTAATTGCGTAGTGCCGTCACAATGACACGCCACCAGTAATTGCAGACATTTTGAATAATTTATTGAATGCTGGCGGACGCCGACGTTCGATTCTCGGAACCTCGGCAAATCATGCAATCCTGGACGTAGCGCTGGCCAATTTTTGAAATTTTGTCATTTGCCCAAACTTTCTCTAACATTTCTGTCATTTTCTGGGCACATACATGTGTAGGACCCTGGGCCATGATGACCATCATCATTATATATTCATCAGAGAATAGCCATTTCCCTTCAACTATGTCCACCCAACACCCGTCATCATCAAGTTTCCCCAAGCCTTCAGCCCACCTCTTGGATTCTTCTAGCGTGGCATCAGCTTGGATATCCCCTACAGACCCAACACCCTCATCCATTGCATAATCATTTACAGTCTCTCTTGAAACATACATCTCCGTAAGGGGATCGGTAGCAGTTTGTCTAGCTATCTGATCAGCGAAAGCATTCCCTTTCCCTATGTCATCTGTAATCTTTCGATGTGCTGCACATTTCAAAACAGCTAACTGAGTAGGGATCGCAAGCGCTGAGAGTAGTTGTACTATTAGGGAGCCATGTTGGATTTTAGTGCCATGTGAAGTTAAGAACTCTCTCTCTGACCAAAGTCTCCCAAAGTTGTGAACCACCCCAAAGGCATACTGACTATCAGTATAAATGTTTACTGCAAGCCCTTTGGAAAGTTCACAAGCTCGGGTCAATGCTATAATCTCTGCGGCCTGCACAGAGTTATGCGTGATTCTCTTGGTTTCCACGACCGTGCTTAATGTGGTGATTGCATAAACATCTGTGGATGTACCATCTGGAACTTTGAAGCAAGAGCCATCACAAAACAGCTCTCCTTGCGGATTATCCAAAGGAGTGTCTTTCAAATCAATTCTACCCTTTGTTTCTTGTTCGGTAGTATACAGACATTCATGTGACTCTTCATCACTGCAAGTAGTATATTGCGGGAAAGGTAGGAGTTAAGCCGGATTAAGAACACAACACCTCTTAATTTGAATGTGAGGAGCAAACAAGATCAATTCATATCTTGTCAACCGTGCAGAAGTGAGGTGTTGCGTTTGGGTTTGGTTCAGTAGAAAATCTACAGAGTGAGGCACCATCAGAGTTAGATCATGGCCTAGGACCATTCCCTCACTCTGTTTTACAGACGCAGCAGCGACAGCTCGCAAACATCTTGGCAAAGCGCATGCTACAGGATCAAGGACGGAAGAAAAGTAACCGCACTGCCTATTCTTCCCTCCATGTTCCTGCATTAATACAGCCAAAGCACATCCATCACATTCATGCACAAACAACACAAAGGCCTTTTCATAGTTTGGTGTGCCCAAAACTGGTGCAGAGCATAATGCAGTCTTAAGCAAGTCAAACGATTGCTGGTGTTCCGTGTTCCATGGCAATGGCGAAGAAATGCCCTTCTTCATCAAAGCCAACATCGGTTAGATCACTAGTGAAAAATTTAAGATCCACAACCTACAGTAAGAAGCCATACCTATCAAGGCTCTAACTTCCTTCTGTGTATTTGGCACAGACATGCCAGAAATGTGTTTTATTCTTTCAGGTGTCAATCTTCTTCCCTCCTTTGACAGGAGACAGCCTAAATAGACGACCTCCTGGCAACAATATTGAAACTTTTTAAGTGAAGCTTTGTGACCATGCTTAGCTAGACGGATAAGCAATAACTCAGTGCCCTCCTTACAGGCGCTCTCAGAGTCAGCAGCTAAAAGCAAGTCATCAACGTACTGAAGCAATGTACAAGTAGAGGGCAATTTAAGGGTATCAAGTTGTTCTTTCAAAGCCCTACTATAGATGCTAGGACTCTCTGTGTACCTTTGAGGTGCACGAGTAAATGTGAACAAGCGTCCCCCTAAGGTGAACCCAAACAAGAATCTACTAACCTTGTGTATAGGAATACTAAAGAAAGCATTCTTTAGATCCACAACACTAAAGTAAGTAACTGTAGCTGGAATCATGGTTAATATTGTTGTCACATCAGGCACAATTGGAAATTGTGGAGCGACGACTTTATTAATGGCACGTAAATCAATTATGAAACGGAATGGAATTGCATTATCGCCTTTCTTGTACACGGGTAAAATCGGACTATTGCACAAACTTCCTGAAATTTCTTCATTCACCCCGCGATGCACAAACCGGAAACAATGCATTTCAGAGCTCGCTCGCCCTCAACTGAAATCTTATACTGGGGAATGCGTGGCAGCTCAATTCCGTGTTTCAAAACTATCTTAAGAGGTTCAATCTGTAAAACACCAACATCATTGTCGTCAACAGCCCATAAGCTCTCTGGTACATCAATGAATTCTGGCGGCAAAGGTCTAGTCAAGAATTGCGAGACAGAAAATTGCTGTGGTGAAATCATCAAGCGCATTCCATCAGAAGAACAATAAATCACTGCATTCAATTCTTTTAACAGATACAACCCCAGCAAGTTCTCTCCACAATTCGAAGTCAACAGAAATGGACAGTGGTCCGTAAAGGGACCCAAAGAAATGGGTACCGGCGAAGAAACCGGACAAACAATTGGTGTGCCAGAAAACCCTGCAGAAACATTGGTTTGCCCTGACAGTGGCATGTTTGGAACCCATGAATGATCAATGGAACACTTCTGTGCTCCAGTATCTATCAAAAACTGATGTTTCCTATTTCCTACCACCATTTCAACGTAGGGACCTTTCTGATTGACGGGAATAGGTGTATGTTCCAAACCCTGCTTCGGGCAATCCTAACGAAACAGAATGTCATCAAAAGCAAGCTCTTCAGATAAATATGCAGCAGAAGGATGATCAAATATGTTCCTCGTACCCACACTCGGAGTCTGATTATCCTGTGAAAAAGGTTGCTGAGGATCCTGTGTAAACTGACCTGTACCAGGGCCCCCTATATCTTGGCGACCGCTGGATCGTCTACCCATATTGCCAAATGTGTTGTTCGACCTTTGTCGAAGGACAGGGCATTGTTCACACCAATGACCCTCTTGACGACAATAGGCGCACTTTTTAATGTTCACAGGACGCAAGGGCACATTCTCTTGCGGGACATACTGACCTTTAATCTGAGAACTACCCCCTCTGGAGCCTCTAACAATTTGTTGTAATAGCACTTTAGTCTTTCAAATCACCTTTTCGTTTTTCAACTCTATCTTTTTCATTATTGATACGATTCTCGTAGTACTGAGCCATGTGCAGTACTTCTGACTGGGACTTCGCCTGCCAAGCGCTTTCAGAAGACATAATTTGTGACTGGATGTCAGGCAGCAATCCACGCACAAATTTGTTCCCCAAAAACGTTTCCCAGACTCTGTGCCTAGGTCTTGTCTGCTGAAATCCGAGAATACCTGTTCGAACCGATTAAATAACTTGGTAGCATCCTCAGACTTCCCTTGGGCACAGGCCGTAAGTTTGTCTCAAATAATTCTTTTCTCTGGAATTATAGTTTTCAATTTTGCAATGATTCTATCAGGCAAAGTTAGTATCACCTGAGGCGGTCTTTCACCAGCTGGCCTTTCTCTATTGAGTCTAGTTATATTCACCCATGTATCCCCCAACCCTGGCACGTCGTCTATAGTTCTAACTTGTTTCCACAAATCTACGGGCAGGAGTACAGGGAATAACAAATCGATATCGCCTAAGGTGAACACTGAGGACTGCAAGACGGACTCTATTTCTTTATAGAATCCTGTCGAATTTTTCCTAATATCAGGAATAGATTGCCTAATAGTATTCACTTCCTGTCTTGAGAGCGGGACGTGAACAAACTGGCCCTCATTACGACCCTGGCGGAGAACCATGGTGCAATTTGCACCATGGTCCATGGCGCAAAGCTGCCAACTCCGCCATGGGGGTTGGCGGACTTACCGCCCCATTCCGACCTTGGCGGGGCGGTAAGTCCCCAATCCCCATTTTACCCTTCCCCATTCCCATTTTTGCCCCATAGGGCATAATGGGAGTGGGGAAGGCGTTAATTACGCCACCGTAAATTACGCTGGCGTAATTAACATCAAGGTCCCGTAGCGCCAAAGATTTTTCTTCCCGGAAAAAGCAGGCGAAAAAAGCTCCATGGCGCTACGGGAACTCGTAGTAAGGCGGAAGGGTACGCCATGATTTACGCTGGCGTAAACCCTTTCCGCCAGGGTCGTAATGAGGGCCACTGTGATACATAATGTGCAGGAATGTCCACAGCGACTATACCCCGTGCAGCGTTGGCCGCAATCTCAATCTTTGGGACAAATGTCGGAGGAACCTCTCTCATAGGCAACTGAGAAGTAGGTGACTCCGAACGCTTACTAAGCAACAGAGCCAGGTCGAGCGCTAAAGCAGTCGAAGAAGTGTCAAGTGAAAAAGCTCTCTTATAAATACTCAATAACTCTGTGGGACAACTAATCTTTCTTTTTACACAATCATCCTGTAGGTACTCTATCATTACCTGTATCACTTTCCTCTGCATTTCTGGCGTATACTGACTATATGTGTCATATACTTCAACTGGAGTTATCGACATATCTGAAATCCATCTAAGCGCGTCCTTCGTACAAATTTGTGCTTCCTCAGATACCGATTTACGACAAGGAAGGAACCGTTTCTGTACATACATACTTTCCCCCTCGTCATCCTCATTCTGCAACTTTTCTAACTCCTTTCTATACCCAAATAACCTCTCGACATGTTCATTTACTTTCTCCACAGTGTCTCTAGAAAACGCTAAAGTATTTAAATTCCTTAACCCTTGCGGGAGATCTGTATTATTTAATTTTCCCCACATTACACATAAATGAATCCCTAAACCTTCAATAAAAACATTTTTCTCAGGAAAATTATCCATATTATAGAGTGTGGCAAAAACATTAGCTTGATCATCCCTCTCCATACAATGCTTAGCCCATGCAATCAAATCACGTTTCTTCTCTGGTGGTACAGTATTGCGAGTGACAACCTTCGACCCTGCACCTCGATCGACTACAAGCGGCTCAGGACCACTTGGAAGAGAGGGAGCAGGCAAATCCAATGGAGGTACTGTAACTGGTGCGATAAGAAGAGGTGGAGAAGCTGGAGGAAGGGGAACATTAGGAGGAGCAGGAACAACGGGAACAACAGCAGGTAGAGCAGGAATAACAGGAGGAAGAGGTAAAGCAGCAGGAAGAGGAACATACGGAGGTGGCACCAGGCCTTTGTTCATTTAACAATTTGTCTATGAATTCATCGGAAGCATGGAGGTCTTTGGAAGGATAGATTTTCTGAATTCCAAGTGAGAAAGCCCTATCCATATTCCTAGTTGATTCTGAATGTTTATCTTGGTCATACAATAATGCTTTTTCAGCATTCGTCTTATGACGGCACGCATGTTTTTCTTTACTTTTAAGTTGCTGCAATGCATCTTTGTTCCAATTCTGAAAAACATCAAATGCTGCAGGTCTAGCCTTCTTCTTTAATAGAATTGACTCTAAATACCCAATACGAGGGATTTCAAAACTACCATTGATTGGCCAATGAAGTTCGGAGGCATGTCTGGTTTGTCTGTGCCAAATGTCATTAAATACTATACTTCCAATGCCATGCTTACAGTACATAGCACATGCCGGCGACCCCTCCTGTGGTGCGGGACGGCTAAATTCCAAAGATTGTCTATCGCTGCGGAACAACGAACTGAAGCAGGTAGACAATTTCCCAGGCATATCAAATTATTGGGGTTACCTGGTCAATAATTGTGTCTGCAGATACAATGCGCAAAATTCAAATTATCAGGGTTGTATTAAGAGTCGGGTCACGACTCACCTGAACAAACCTAAGGAGGTCCGATCGGATTTCAAAGAATCTTACGTAACTAAATTACCTCGTGTATGATGATTTCGGCAAATCTGCCCGCCTCGATAGGTGGACCCTTGTCTAGATGCCGTCTCGGACCACAGGCTAATCATCCAGGGATCGGGTCGTGCAGCGCTGCTGAGGTGTCGTGTCTCGTTCAGTGGGGCCCCTGTTTGTCACACCGTTCGATCCCGGTCCGATAGCCTGCGTCAACCTTCAACAATCCGGCATCAATCTTGAGGGTCCCTATTCGGGCGCCAACTGTGAAAACAAAATCAAAATGTCGAGGCTGAGTACCCCAAAAGGAAATACACCAACACGGGTTATAAAGGAACATACAAAGTACTTTATTTTATACTGAATCCAGTTACGAAGAACAGAGCAAAATCAGATAGCTATCGGCCCTCAGTGCAACACAACAAACTCCAGCATGGTTCAGTGTGTTCAGTGACGCTGTACATTAGAATGCATTGGTCTTTTATACTCTTCGTGAGCACGATGTCCAGCCCTACTTCGGGTTAATATTCTGCTAATACATCACCGATCTAGGGTTCATGCCGAGTTTCGCA
Organism: Ambystoma mexicanum; assembly: GCF_040938575.1. NCBI lineage: Eukaryota > Metazoa > Chordata > Amphibia > Caudata > Ambystomatidae > Ambystoma > Ambystoma mexicanum. The sequence goes on from NC_090926.1 coordinate 723,990,158, forward strand.
CATCCACATGTAACTGGTTTGCTTTTAATACGTATATCAACAAGCCTATATGGCAACTGTGTATTCTGGGATTTCCCATGCAGGTCTTCTCAAACATTAATACAATGTAGTTAAACAAGTGTTCTACGTTCAGTATTTGAATACATTGTTCTTAACATATGCTTGTGGATTAGTTTCATTGCACGGGTAATCCTTTACACAGAGGTCAACGAAGAACAAGGTCTCAGTTCACGACCTCAACAAGTGGCCTGCAGGCAAGTTACAAATTAGCTACATACAGAGGTCAAGACAGCCATGTTGTATTTTGGAATGACATCGTCCACCATTTTAACTCACAGGGTGACTTTACAAAGCGAACCTAAAATGGCGGATTGACCTAAAATGGCAGCTTACATTGATTTTAAGGTCAGGACCTTGCAACACGGTATTCTTCGCAAGCGACTTATAAGCAGCTTGGCGTAGGCCAATATACATATTTCTATTGCGATAGGAGACACGATATAATTTCTCATTTGACACTATAACTTGGCAAAGAAACAAAGCATGTATGACAACGTACCAGATCACCATACATTGTTCAGTATAACAGAGATGTTCTTTACATCCTTCTTTACTTCCAGGTTGCAGGCCAATATGAACACCAAATGGTGGCATATAACCCAATGGAAGTTGTTATAGACTGTAAATATGACTATAAAAGGCTTTAATGCCATAAGGGAAGAGTTGAGACCCTCCAAAACAAGTACATTCTTGACCTGATAATGGTGTTGGAGGGTGGCATGGGTGCAAATATTGGGCCTTCTTGCTGCACATACAAACCCACCCAGGATGAGGAAAATAGGAATCTCACAGAGGCAATAGCCGCCTTCACCAAAATCCACACAAGAATGGTGGAGGAGGTGACAGACATTGTGAATGATGACTTGTTCAATTACCTGCTCTCACTGATACCCTCCTAATTGGTCAATGCATTAAAAATACTAGTGGCCATACTGGTACTAGTACTATTAGCCTCGTGTCTCCTAATAATATCAATAATCCAATGCAAAAAGACAGCCACAAAAGCAGTAAGAATGAAAATAATAATACATTTGGATACTCATGTGCATGAGAAGACACAAGCGGATGACTTCCCTTGCACCCAAGCAATGGAGAGCACTATTGCTCCTCCAAGTTCAACATATATATATATATATATATATATATATATATATATATATATATATATATATATATATATATATATATATATATATATGTCGCACAGAGCACTGCGCATATTGTGATTCCCATGGGGAGTGCTGCTATATACCGCTATGTGACCTGGATTCCAGTTGTGCATGTGAGAAATGGAGGCAGCTTGAGGGGGGTGACTAAGATAAGGAAATCCATGGAGCCCTATTCAGGTGAGAGCTGATGGAAGAGTGTGGTTGAGGACTCGACCAAAAGGGGAAAGTAGAGAGGAAGGTCAATACGTCATCTGGAGCGTCTGCCACTCGCCCAGCCTAATACTGCACAAGTGGTAAACATTACCCGCTGAGGCAACCGTATCACCCTTATCCCAGGCAGGCACAGCAAGACATAGAGACCATTTAAGCTGAAGGTGGCAAAACCAGAAACTAATGGTGTAACAGTAACAAGTGCATACATTGGACACAAAGCACACATGCCAAATGAAGATATGCAGACACTAGGTCCAATATCCATTTATACATGAAGAATGTTAACATAGCAACCCATAAGACATGAAGAATACTGACGTGCCTCTTGTATAAGACGAATGAAACATAAACATCAATCAAATATAGCTCACTGAAATAGAAACAAGAGGGTACTGGTCCAGCCATCGTCTTTAAAATGGAAGCCACAGCATGCTTTTAACGACTTTGAGAGAATTCAAAACACTGAATCCACAAGAATACATGTCCTGTCAGAGCTCAGACAGGAGTTGGCAACTAGTGCCAAGGTTATAAGAAAATAAGAGAGGGTCGGAGCAGAAGAACAAAGGCACAAATAGTATTTCTGAATGTATTTCCGAATTAGTAAAGTGTGGCTATGACCCAAGGGTATCTTGGTGCTAGGAACCACTCTCCCCTGAGAGGAGACAATAACAGTAGTTTAATGATGTGCAATGAGGTGCAATGAGGTACTAGGTAATCTAGTTAAATATGAAGGTTTTTAGTACACAGGGGAACCCATAATCACCCATAGCAAGAGAGGCAGTGAGTTCCATAACTGGGATCTGGCCACCAATAATGGCCCCCCCGATAGTGACTCCAGAAAAACACAGAACCACCAGCAATAGAGAGTTAGCTGAGTGTAAGTTCCTAGATGGTGTATACTTAATAAATAGTAATTCCCAGGATGACGCCCAGATACATTAAAAGCTATACAAGCGCAACCAACAAGATCAAGTCAGAGAACACAAGGACACCTGCAGCCCGAACTAGGGTATCATTATGGGAGCATGCCCTCTGACATGAGTCTTTCTATGCTGAGCACGCACCCATGCTGCTTGCACAATAAAATTCAAAAATTCAACATATTACAGGCATCCATTTATCACTTTACCACGACAGTGGCTCTACAGGTGCCTCCAGCACCGGACTCCCCCTGCTAACTCACCTTCCTACCCCAGTGACCGACTGCTCAGGGGTAAGCCACTTAGACTATGAGTCATTCCAGACTTGCACGATACCTGACTTCTCTATGCACTGAGTAACAAAACTCCAGTTACGCATGACTCACACAGTGCATGGTGCTGTAAGGATATTTGGCGTGTTACAGCACAGAGTACAGCACTACTGCACAGGTAGCAATTTTTTTTTTGATGCAGCACCACCACATGGGTGTGGTGCATTGCTATATGTGTTGCCAGAGTAACATGGACATATAAGTAAAGACAGGCTATTCAGTCAAAAATGATTTTTACATATAAGATGCAAATCTATTTTTACAGTTAAAAGCACACATGTGCACATTCAAAAATGCACACTATTTTTCACCTGAAATGCCTATGTTGCAAGAGACACATTTGAAAATTAATAACTAACCTTATTAATAGCTAACCTGACTAATAAAACTTCATTTAACATAACCCACTAATAAAAATGTGTCTCCACTGCAGAATTAGGCCTACTCTGAAAGTGAACTTTTAAACGCACATTCATTTTTTTTTCTCTGCTGCCCTGTCCACATAACTACAGGAAGCAAAGAGCTCGAAGGAACAGGAAATCAGTTTGTTACAATTTTTACTGTAGAAATGAGCCATTGTGTCGTGAGGGAGGAGATGACATGATTGATTCTGATTGGAGCAGCGTCATAGCAAGTATCATGCTAGAGGCTGTGATTAGAGTTTTGCTGGGGAAGCTTGAGGAGAGGGGGAGAACAATCGAGATCTTGCAGAGCTGGGAGAAGGACCTGTTTCCTGGCTGAAGCATTCCTGCTGCAAAAGCTGAGAATTCCAGGCAATAACCCCGGTTTGAGAACGGCAGACGCTTGTTTTCACTGGGGCTAATCTTCAAGGGAGCCAAATTCAGAAAGAGAATAGCCGGAGAAAACTCATGCTGAACAGATAAGGTAATTACAGAAGTGTGGGAGCTGTGCGAAAGTGTGCGAAACTGTTCAGTCAGTGTATTCGAGGGAGTCCCAGTCCCTTATCAGCATATTTAATGTTACCAATTGAATATATTCTCGCAGTTCTCTGTTCATTTTATCACAAATAATGTTGTCCCATTTCATTTATTTCTGTAAAAAAGGGTTAAACTGTGTTTAAAGGAAATTTCTATAATACAAAAATATCTGAAAACAGATGGCTAGTGTGTATTATTTCTCTCTTTCATTTTGCATGGGAAAAGGTTTAAACGTGGGTAGATTTTTAAACAGTGCAATTGTCATTTTAAAACAGATGTGTGCATGATTATATTCAGTATGGACAGTTGTGAGTGACTGTTTGTAGCATAGCTTGTTGGAGGTATATGAGCCAACGGGAAGAGAGACTCTCTGGACATAGTTCCATACCGTATATAAGGTAGTGGAAATTACCACAAAAATACCACAATAGCCCATAGTGGCACACAACACTAACACTGAAAATGTGGTATCCCTAAAATGTAGGCCTGAGGTCTCTCTAGTGATCAAGAACAATCTAGATAAAAAACAAGGGATGTTAGATATTGGGGCCACAAATAAACCAACCACGCAAATTATCGCGCACATTATCTAAACAGGTCTGAATTCTGAAATAATGCAATGTATTATTGTTATGTGTGATCCAATATGAATACAGAGAGTGATTATTGCTAAAGGTATTTTGGCGGTAAGAAAATACTGCAAAGCCCCAAATATCCACAAAATACCCAACATATTTATGGTGCGTTGCAGGCCGGGAAAGTGATCACAGAGTACCTACTGGGCATGGCAAGCGTGTCTCACACTGCCATTTGCACATTAAAGGGAACCCATTTTATAATAGCAGTGTGCCACTAAAAACGAATTTCAGAATGTCACAAAGGGAAACCACATTTTCAGACCTAGTGCAATATTTAGAGGCAAAGTTGTTTGCACATGGGACGTGGTCGTCGAACCGCACCTTAGAATGGCGTGACCGCATTCAGGGTGAGGTGCAGAAAGAAAAACTAGACAATATTTTTGCAGAAGGCAGCATAATTCAGGTCTGCCTTACAAGATTATTGAATGCAGCCGATAAAAGTGCAGAGAAAGACTGTTTAATACGGCTATGCGGCAAAATATGGTTTATTTTGAATAAGTCCCTGCGAATGCAGGAGAATGATACCCAGCTAATTAACAGGTTAAAGACTGAATTAGATGGGGCAAGTAAAAATAAGGAAATATTAACAGCAGAATTGGATGTATGCCAAAAAGACATGCAATTAAAATGCAGAGACTTTGTTGCTCAGTTATCCAAAAGCAAGAAACAATTTGAGGATAGTGAGCAAGAATTGGTACACTTAAAAGCCTTAGTGGACCACATTAGACAGGATAAAGATGAGGTTGTTTCAGAAATGCAGATTTTACAAAAAGAAGATTGTGAAAAAGAATGTGATCTCCAGAGTGCAGAACAAGAAATGATTAAAATGATTCAAGAAAGAGACAAGAGAAATAAAGAGTTCAATGAATGCCAAATGCAAATGTGCGACATGCAGGAGGTGATTAATAAGATGAGTGATGAAAACAACTATTTGCAAAATGAAGCAAACAGACTCCTTAAAAAGTGTAAGGATTTAGAACAGCAAATGTGCATTCCCAGGTCCCAGGAGAGGCGGCAGGGTACCACATTCAATGGAGTGGAGGTGAATTCTAGCTCTGCCCAAAGAGCTAGTGCTCCAGTGACTGGGCTGGTGACTGAACTTGGTTGCAGCGCCCTTGGGGGATTTGATACTCCCACTGGGGGCAGCCACCAATCTCATACACCTGAAAACAGGATTGAATCACAAAATAGTGCAATTCCATGCATTGCAACAAGTAGCCCCATAAAAATAATTAAATCCATTAAAGCCCTGATCAAACCATTTAAAAAGGGAGGTGAATGCTGCATTGAGGATCACTTAGAAGCAGTGCATGACATTTTTAAAGCACTCCAGATACCTAAGGAACAGTACAGACAATATTTTCATTTAACTTTAGATGCCCCGACGGCCAGCATCATAAGGGGATTAAATGAACAGCAGAATATGACCTGGTTGGAGTTTGAAAAAGAAATTAGGCATCATTTTTCTCCTTTTCAGTCATTGCAGGAGGCAAAGAAAGTCGCTTACACAACTACTGCTGGACCTAATACATCCCCTCGCCAATTTTTACAAGACTTAAAAAGAGCATTTTCTCGCTTTGATGTATCTTTTGATCCAAATTCCAATGAGTTTAAAACTGCATACTTCTATGGGCTACAGAAAGACATCATATCCCAATTGGTCCGTGAATTTGACCGTGACAAGTCCCTTGAATGGATTGTACATCAAAGCACAAAACTATATGAGGTACTCTATTGTCAGGGTAGAGAAAGTGATAAAATGAAAGATACTAGACCTAAATCTAAAGAACCCTCAACCACAGTAATGGAAATCAGGTCAGCCAAAATGTCCCTTTAGTCTGCTCAAAGCCAAGGTAAAAATAATGTGACACCTGAACAAAGGGGTAATCAACAAAGATCGCCATTTCCTGTACCAATGTTCCAATCACATGATCCTAGTAATAGAGAGAGCTACATCAGCCCTAGGTATTTAGGGGACAGACCCCGGGTAGGATATCGGCCTGATATGGCAGGTATGAACAATAACCAGAGACAAAATCAAGATCAAAGAAATGATGGTCCCTACCAGTCATTGGGGACACAGAGCAGATTTGATCCCAACACCATGATATATGGTAATCAGGATAGACCCCGATATGTGGATCGATTTACTGATAATGGAAATCAACATAGGGGCCAGTACCCACAATCTGAGAGACAGGACATGAGACAAAATGTGAACTACAATCCACGTCAGTACAATGATTCCCCACCAGGGGACTATAATCAAAGGATGGGTGCAACCCGCTCCCCTCCACAAATGAATCAAGAGTTCAGAAACCATCCCAACCGACATCAATCACCTGAGAGGTATCAGAATAGATCCAATCAGGGGGAAAACAACCAATATCGACCTAGGCCACAGAAAGAGGATCCTAGAGAGATGGAAAGGTTCCAGTGCCTTGAGGCCCAAGTGAAAATGTTAGCTGAGCAAATAGGAAAGCTCTATACAGTGCAAAAACAACCTTCCAAAGAGGGGGCTGATGGCCATAGCAATGACCGGGGGGCTTCCGAAAAGTGACTAAGTACTCATGATAACTGCAGTGCCAAAATGACAGATTGCTCTGATATAATTTTGCATAACGACTCTGAGATGCCTAATGGATTAAAAATGAAAGTGCCAGTAAATGAACTTGTGACAGAAAGTGCAAATACTTCTAAAAAAGATGTACGGTTTAACCTAGAACTAAATAAAACAGTAAAGATTTGCACAAATGAAAAAGAAACATTAGGAATTCCAAAAGAACAAAGGGACCGATTTAAGAAAAATGACTCATGCATGCGGAATACCAGTGAACAGGGAGTAAGTGGGGATGCTATAGCTCCTTCCCTGGGCAAGCAAAACAATGACCAAACACAGACAGAAAAAGCAAATACTCAAAAGGAGGGTACAAGTCAATCACCTGAAGAATTCTTTGAGCCACATATTTTTGAAGAGGCTGAAAGGGCTGGTATCACACTAAATGATCACAAATGCACAGAATTAAAAAATTACAAATTGCTGAATGATGTTGTTACACATGTTCAGTTGGAAGGTTGTAATGTGGTCTCTGATGTTACCCAGATGGATGGGCGAACAGTGGCCACACTCCAAAAAACCTCTGATCATGGAGAAATGGGTAAAAAGGAGGGAAAAATGTCTTTCCATTTACCAATGTGCTTAGCCAAAAGTGAAAAAGACCTGAGAAAGGTGAGCCCTGAAATCAGTAAGAATTCACACTTCTTACGTGTATTAGAGGAAGTTGAGGACAGATATTATGCACCATCACTGTAGAAGAAAAATGCCACACCTTTGCTATGATTGACACTGGCGCACAGGCCACAATTATGTCCAAGGAGCTGGTAAAGAGTATCAATGAAGGGAGACCCCCACAGAGTCAGATCACAGTGAAGGAAAATCAAGGTCCAGTGCATAACTTTAATGGGGAGGAGGTGCCCATCATAGGTGTAAATGACATAAAAATAGGAAAGCACAGAATGAAACAAGAGGTATTGATCACATCTATTTGTGAAATTCCATTTCTGATGGGGACAGATTGCCTGAAAAGATTGTCTCCTCTCATAGATGGGGTGAATGGAGTGCTGTGGTCCTTAACCAAAAAACCATTGAGGCCTAAGAAACTAAAATCACAAAACAGCAATATAAATGAATGTCACACCGTTGCCAAAACAAATGATGCTGTGGAGGTATATCTCCAGAATAGCTGCATACCTAGTGTCACTGTTATATTAATGTGTCAAGACAAAATGCAGAGCGACAATGGAAAACTACCTGTACAAATATAATTGGACCCAAGGAAAAATTGGCAGACTGCCATAGATGAACACACATTAAGTTTTTATTTAAAAGAGAAAACATGCAAACAGAATATTGCTCCTAAAACAGATTCAGAAAAACACATTACCACTCTGGCAGAAATACACATGGAAGATGAGCAACCATGGGTTCATGTTGGTATAAAATACTATTTTAAAACAATAAAAGCCACTTTAGCGCTTGGACATGAAAGGAGTTTCATTAATGAGAACTTGTTGCAAAAAATATTGGAGAGGGAAGAAATCCCAAAATTTAGGGTTAAAAACCAATATGTTTCTGGGTTGGACAGTCCAGACTTTGAAAACCGAATTGCAGGAAGATGCATGCTTAAAATTAGCATTGGGCAGAAAACAATTTACCATAATGTATGGATAGTGAGTGGAGCACAAAATGAATTTTACATGGGCAATGACATCATGCACAGAATGTGTATGGTGTTAGATTTCCTTAATCAAAAAATATGGTCACGCCTAGGTGGTCCGGCACCTGAATTTGAAGACAAAAGAAGGGCTTATCATTGTGCACAACTGGTTCCTTATGCAATCGAATTACAAATGAGGAAAGATACTATTATTCCTGCATTTACAAAACAGTTTGCAATAACACTGAGATGCAAAAATGGACAGCAGATGAAAGGCTCTGATGCATTTGTATGCCTGAATGAATCCATAAAACAGCAAGGCCTGTATTATGAATACATTCCATTGGTAGACATTGGTGAAGGATCTGTAAAAATTATGGTAAATAATAAAGGTTGTCAGGATATTCATTTAGAGGAAAACTCCCCATTAGGAATGGCCATACAAAAATCACATTATACGGCAGATTTAAATAACATGGTGATTGGAAATATCCCTGAAAAGTATGTAGATGGCAAGGGTGAGTTGCCAGAACACCTGGATTCTCAGCCCAAAGGAATATTTAAAATTCATTCTGTGTATCCTTATGATTCAAATGAGACAGTGTGCTGTCATCAAGAGGATTGCATAATATTTAATTTAAATGAAAATGAAACAGAAAATCAGCCCATTGAAGTGGAAGCTGATATGCCAAAATATTTAAAAGTGGCAGCTTTACAAAAAGACACAGCCACACAGTTAGAGGAAAGCGCCGAGATTCCCTTACCAGAAGATTTTCCAGAATTTTCCAAAATGGTAGAAGAGCAGATCTCCTTAGCGGATGCGTGTGAAAGCAATGAGGATAGGGACAATCTGAGGGAGATATTTATGGAGTTTAAGGATGTATTTGGAAAAGATGCTTATGATTGTGGTTTAACTGATTTACATGTGGCCACACTACCAGAAGGGTGTAGCAGAAATCCAGTGTTTGTACGCCAGTATAGACTACCGCTGGCATGTTTAGAATCATTGGCAGAGATTATTAAAAATTTGGAATCGCGGGGAATCATCAGGCCCATTCATAGCACATCCAATACACCTATTTTAGGTGTGTTAAAGCCAAATGGTCAATGGCGGCTATGTGCAGACTTGAGAGAGTTAAATAAAAGAGTACCAGTATCTAGATGGCCACTGTCATTCATTGATCAGGGCCTAGCTCAGGTACATGGTTCAAATGTATTTACCACATTAGATCTCACCTCTGGATATTGGTGCGTGCCATTGGCAGAGGAGATATAACATTTATTTTCCTTTACATTTGACAGGACTCAATACGCCTGGCTTAGAGCTCTGTTCGGGTACATCAATAGTGGGAGTGAATTTGGTATATTTTTGAGAAAGACCATGCCGGATGCAGCGGAAAGAGGAACAATAGTTTACGTGGACGATGTCCTGATAAAAAAATGAAAGCCTGAAAAGCCATTTTGATGAAATAAGACATGTGCTTGGCCAATTGCAGAAAGCAGGCGCCAAAGTATCTTTGCAAAAAGCACAATGGTGCAAGAAAAAAGTGAACTTTCTAGGGCATGAAGTGACTGAACATGGGCTAAATCCACAAAAGAAGAAAATAGAGGCCATACAAAGATTAAAAGATCCTAAAAATGTGAAAGGAGTAAAAAGTTTATTAGGAATGACAGGCTATAACAGAAAGTTCATTGAAAATTATGCAGAAATCACTCAACCATTGACTAAACTGCTTAAACTGAATACTCCCTGGAAATGGGAAAAAGAGCAGTCTGATGCAGTGGCTAAATTAAAGGAATGTCTTGTAAAGGCACCATGTTTAGCATACCCCATAAAGGACAGGGATTTCTTTATAGAAATAGGTTTTTCTGAACATGTATGTCAGCAGTGTTATCACAAAAACACGATTTGAATCACAAAACCATTGCCTATGCAAGTAAGGCATTTTCCCAAGTTGAAATGAAATTTAATGAATGTGAAAAGGCCCTATTAACCACTGTGTGGGCGCTACAACATTTCCGCCCCATTGTTCAGGGAGAAAAGGTGATTATTGAAACAAATCATCAACCTTTGCAATTTTTAGAGAGTAAAAGAATTAGATCAGGTAATCTAGCGCAGTCCAGAATCACTTCATGGACGCTGGCATTACAAGGTTTTCCCGTAGAAGTGAGATATGGACAAAATAAAAAGAACCCAATTGCTCAAGGGTTATCTGAATTACATGACTGCGCAGCTGAACAAATACCAAATGAAATGGAAGTGGAAACTAGTTTGCAGGAATTTGAACAATCACCACACAAAGCATTGATGAAAAAACATGCAAGGATTTGCCAACTGTATATGTGGATGGTTGTGCTTTTCACATTGAAAATGACAGTAATAAACAATTAGTGGCAGGAATAGGAAATGTCTGGTTGAAATGTGAAGGCGTCCCCAGTATAGGGATGAGGATTGGAGATAGGAGCAGTCAGGTGGCAGAATTGGCAGCCATTTATAAAGCAATTGCTACTGCAGCTGATAAAAAAGTTCAGTGAAATTGTCCTGGTGACTGATTCTGACTATGCACGGAATAGCTTTGTGGAGTATTTGCCTGGTTGGAAAGCAAGAGGCATGGTTACATACAACAAAAACCCACTTAAACATGGAAAAATGATACAAGCCATAGACAAATTGGTGTCACAGAATAATTTAACAATATACTGGAGAAAAATTCGTGGGCATTTAAAAACACCAGGAGAGGATAAGGAGGGAAATGATAAGGCAGACCACCTGGCTAAGATTGGGGCTGTGATGGGAGAATTGCTACCTATTGATTATTTAATGGGTGAAATACAAATTGATGCAGTGACACGTTCTAAAGCACCAAAGGAGGTAGATCAACCGGTGGTGCAGTGGAGTCATGACACGCCAGACCAAGATTTGATTGAGGCACAAAAGAATGATCGAATTTTGGGAATCTATTATAATCATTTGATAGATCCTGAACAAAATTCTTTAACAGAAAATGATTGTATGGGAAAAGAAGAGTTGAGGGTGCTATTAAAGAACAAAACATGAATTAGATCACAGGAATGACTCATTATTAGAGAGTCCATAACAGGACAAATACAGTGGGTAGTACCCCTTTCATTCAGAGGGCTAATGCTACACCATGCACATGATGCCATAACTGCAGGCCATAGAGGTTCACAAAAAACGTTAGAAATACTAAAAGATTATGCTTACTGGCCACATATGCCCCAAGATGTGGAATTATATACTAGAGGATGTCTAGTATGCGCCCAATTTAAACCTGCTTCACCAATGCATAGAGCATCATTGATGAAAAGAGGCCTAACTCTCCCATGGTCAGATTTGCAAATAGACTATGTAGGTCCTTTAAAAAGGTCGAGCAGGGGAAACTGTTATATTTTAAGTGTGGTATGTTTGATGTCGAAGTGGATTGAATGCATTCCTGCACCAGATTGTAGTGCGCAAACAGCAGCCACATTGCTGGTGAACCATGTGTTCTCAAGGTTTGGGTTGCCACAAAGAATTGAGTCAGACAGAGGAAGTCATTTCACAAGTACTCTAATGAGTAAGGTATGGCAAGAGGAAGTCATTTCACAAGTACTCTAATGAGTAAGGTATGGCAAATACTAGGTGTGAAAAGGAAACTACATATCGCATATCGGGCAGCGTCTTCATGTACAGTTGAAAGGAGCAATAGGTCTGTTGTGGATATTTTAAAGAAATTTGTGGCAGAAGCAGGTTCCAGCTGGGATTTATGTTTACCGTTGGTTTTGATGGCAATCAGATCAACTCCTGCCAAAGCAACAGGTGTTAGCCCCCATGAGGTCTTGACAGGTAGGAAAATGGTGTTACCACAACACCTACTATACAGAACACATGAGCAGACACTTGTGAGTGCATCCACAGTTCATGAATATATTGATGAACTGAGGAGGCATTTGCAACATGCATTTGCTTTTGTGCAGAGAAATCTGGAAAGAGCTGCTGACAGTGCAAAGTCTTATTATGACAAAAAGACAGCAGTAAAGGAATACAGTGTAGGGGATCAGGTGTACAAGTTTCATTTTGGAAAAAGTAAACAAAAACATTCTAAATTTCTAGCAGCCTGGCAGGGGCCATTTCGAATTATAGATAAGGTCTCTCCTGTAGTTTATAAAATTTTGAAAAATGAAGGTGAAACGGCAATAGAGCAGTTCGTCCATGTAAATCAAATCAAACCATGCCATCCCAGTCATGAGATCAGGCAGCTTGAGCATGTAAAAACAGATAAAGTCCCTTGAACACAAAAAGAGAAAATAAATGGGTACAATCAGGAGGCAGTGACAGAGAAGTTAAAAAGTTGATTGTTATAATGGCACATAAACACTGTAATATATGTAAAAATATATAATATAAAATAAGTAAATAAATAAATAAGTAAATAAATATAATGGAAGCTCATAGTTGATGTGCAGAGAGAAAATGTATTAAATATTGAATGCTGTTTTATATATGCTTGTTTTCTTTTTAACTTGTGTTTAATTTCAGAAAAAAAAAAAAAAACGAAATGTTTTTACCAAGCATGTTTTATTTTTGGCAAAAGGGTGAAGTTAGTATTGTGCTATGTACTTAATTTGTTTCTTTTCTATTTGATTTAGAAAATTAACATTATTTGGTCGGAGGTTCCGGGATCAGAGCCCACGGGAGTCGATGGAGTCCTGGAGCCCACGTGGACGGATTCCGGGAAAGCCCCAAAGAGGGGTGAAGACCAAGGCTGCAAAGCGATCAGCATTGAAGATGATACCGATGATATGGTTAATGATGATGATATTTGGAGGGATCTTCGAGAATTCAGAAGCACAGGTTGTCATTGAACCTGGACCAGCATATGGTATCGCAGTGGAAGAGGCACCAGGATTCATCATGAGTGATAGAAGGATGATTTTCCAAAATATATACATACCATTGAATCCTGAGATTTTGATTGAAAAACATTTGAACAATACCGGAATTAAGATTGAACAGACAAAAGAATTGCTGGAAATAAGAAAAGAGGACACTAAGCAGTCAATAAGAGATATATTAATGCAGTTGGAAAAAACATTTGTGAATTCAGCAGACATTAAGAAGAGGAGAGGAAAGAGAGGGGCGGTGATGCTTGCGATATCATTGGTAATGTCTATAGTTGGAGCCATAATAGGTACCACAATATCAACAGCCAATTCTATTTCGGTAGGAACACTGAGTACTAAAGCGCAACAACCGAGTATTGACCTAGAAATAATACAAAAAACATTAGATGGAATTATATGGGGACTGGATGAACAAGTAAGATTCATAAATGAAACTGCAATCATTCTAAATGAACAAGCGGATGTAATGCAACGGGCAACTAAAATAATACTTAAGCATGACAGAACTTTAAATGAAATATTGAACATAATGAGTCCTGTTGATAGACTATTAACGAATTATATGAAAGAAGTTCAAACTGCAGTTTCACAATTGATTCAAGGACATATCCCCTTGTATTTTGTTTCGCAGGATATTATTCGTCAAATGATGGAAAGATTGACCAGGAGGGAAATTGATATAATACAGGTAAAAATTGCATTCGAAATGGGTAATGCAATGCCGTTATATGTGGACTTGGAAAGACTAGAGATCGGATTTTTGCTATGCATCCCATATGTAGCCCCTGAACTTATTTATCAAACGAAGTGGGTACACAACGTGGGATTTTGGCAAGAGGACACATTTATTAAGATTAAGACTCCAGAAGTGGTGGCATTTCAGCCATGGGAACCTGAAGTTTATTTAATACCAAACCTGGAAACGTGTCAAATTTAAAGAACAAAATTATATGTGTCCAGGTAAACCGTTTGTTCCTGATGCCACAGATGCTATTTGTGGTTTGAAATCTGACCCAAGTATATTAGAAGGATGTGAAGTGATTATTAGCAATATGGGGAGTGAAGAACTGGCACAGGCTAAGATGGTCAGAGGAAAATGGTTGGTCAGCACCTGTTTAAAGAACATGACGGTAGTACATTTAAACCATGGAACATACGTGGGTAAACAGGTGAAATATAATGTTTTTTATTTACAGGTTCCAAAGGATACAATTGTGTCAATTGGGGGGTTAACATTGTTTCATGTAACAAATGATGTTTGTGAAAGCCAAGTGGAAAATATCGATTTTTTTCAAAGGGATACATTTCCAATAGATCCAGATGTGGAATATTTATTGAATCACAAAGAAAGACATGTTATAAAAATGAATTTGAGAAAAAACAATATTACAATTAGTAATCTGGGGATAATAGAAGTGGAAAGATTTCATTGGGGAACCTAGGGGGAACGCTCAATAGTGGGTTTGGCTGTCCTGGTGCTAATCATGGGTGGATGGTTGATTGTGCTATCAGTAAAAATGAAAATGTTACTGATTTTAGTAGCTATGTCAGGAAGAGAAAGATATCCCAATACACATGCATTTTAAAAGAAAAAAAAGAACAAGTTGTTTTTAGGAATTGGCTTGGATCGTAGCCAAGTTCTAAAAACAAAAGGAGGTTATGTAAGGATATTTGGCGTGTTACAGCACAGAGTACAGCACTACTGCACAGGTAGCAATTTTTTTTTTGATGCAGCACCACCACATGGGTGTGGTGCATTGCTATATGTGTTGCCAGAGTAACATGGACATATAAGTAAAGACAGGCTATTCAGTCAAAAATGATTTTTACATATAAGATGCAAATCTATTTTTACAGTTTAAAGCACACATGTGCACATTCAAAAATGCACACTATTTTTCAACTGAAATGCCTATGTTGCAAGAGACACATTTGAAAATGAATAACTAACCTTATTAATAGCTAACCTGACTAATAAAACTTCATTTAACATAACCCACTAATAAAAATGTGTCTCCACTGCAGAATTAGGCCTACTCTGAAAGTGAACTTTTAAACGCACATTCATTTTTTTTTTCTCTGCTGCCCTGTCCACATAACTACAGGAAGCAAAGAGCTCGAAGGAACAGGAAATCAGTTTGTTACAATTTTTACTGTAGAAATGAGCCATTGTGTTGTGAGGGAGGAGATGACATGATTGATTCTGATTGGAGCAGCGTCATAGCAAGTATCATGCTAGAGGCTGTGATTAGAGTTTTGCTGGGGAAGCTTGAGGAGAGGGGGAGAACAATCGAGATCTTGCAGAGCTGGGAGAAGGACCTGTTTCCAGGCAATAACCCCGGTTTGAGAACGGCAGACGCTTGTTTTCACTGGGGTTAATCAGAAAGAGAATAGCCGGAGAAAACTCATGCTGAACAGATAAGGTAATTACAGAAGTGTGGGAGCTGTGCGAAAGTGTTCGAAACTGTTCAGTCAGTGTATTCGAGGGAGTCCCAGTCCCTTATCAGCATATTTAATGTTACCAATTGAATATATTCTCGCAGTTCTCTGTTCATTTTATCACAAATAATGTTGTACCATTTCATTTATTTCTGTAAAAAAGGGTTAAACTGTGTTTAAAGGAAATTTCTATAATACAAAAATATCTGAAAACAGATGGCTAGTGTGTATTATTTCTCTCTTTCATTTTGCATGGGAAAAGGTTTAAACGTGGGTAGATTTGTAAACAGTGCAATTGTCATTTTAAAACAGATGTGTGCATGGTTATATTCAGTATTGACAGTTGTGAGTGACTGTTTGTAGCATAGCTTGTTGGAGGTACATGAGCCAACGGGAAGAGAGACTCTCTGGACATAGTTCCATACCGTATATAAGGTAGTGGAAATTACCACAAAAATACCACAATAGTTCATGGTGGCACACAACACTAACACTGAAAATGTGGTATCCCTAAAATGTAGGCCTGAGGTCTCTCTAGTGATCAAGAACAATCTAGATAAAAAACAAGGGATGTTGGATATTGGGGCCACAAATAAACCAACCACGCAAATTATCGCACACATTATCTAAACAGGTCTGAATTCTGAATTAATGCAATATATTATTGTTATGTGTGATCCAATATGAATACAGAGAGTGATTATTGCTAAAGGTATTTTGGCGCTAAGAAAATACTGCAAAGCCCCAAATATCCACAAAATACCCAACAGTGCACAGGCCTCTCTCTGCCATTTTTTCAATTAAATTATTGCTGCTGCCTAGCCTCGTTCTGCACCTATTACCATGTGCATGGATATAGGGCACTCTCGAGCACTTACCTGCATTGTGACAAGCACCTCTTTCACTATGTTCCATTATAGGCATTTCTATTTTCACTGACCACAAAAATAATTCACACATAGGTCCACTCACTACAAAACAGCAACTTCCCCTTTTGCTGTTCATTTTTCCTCAGGTGTCAACACATACGTTCAGTTCTTTGGTCCTGAGGAAGGTGGCAACATCTATCCTACCGCCGAAACGCAAGGTTCTTGTGCCCTGTTGACTCACGCAAGTGGCCCATGCTGCATCTGACTCATATCGGCACACTACGTAGACTCCTGAACTAGAGAACTACCAATATCCGACAGACATACTTCAACTAGCTGACTTATTCATAGTGGTCAATGAATAAAACAATAGAAATGCTATGTTCCAGCTAGACTGTAAACAGGTTGTGTTTCTTTGCACTAAAATATATTAGTAACTCTTTTTAGGCCACATTTGAGCATGGAATCAGTTCTAATGTTTCTCACAGGACATGATGACCATTTTGCCTATGTGCTTTTGTTTAGCATCTAAGCTTTGATGTTCTTTTTTGTATATGTTTCTTCAATGCCCCGTTTGACACATGCCTTCAGCATAATTTCATGTGTATTACAATTTGTGTATTTCTTTTTTTGTGAGATAAACTTGAATTGTACCTAATAACTGTGAAGTTGATATACATTTTGGAGATATAACACAGTGTGCTTTGTTTAATAAGATGTAGCACAAACATAGGGACTTATAAGATGTGCAAAATAACATTACCCAATGCTTACATTTATTCATAAAAACAGTTATCTAGCTCACTGCCAATAATTTCATGCTTTTCCTGTCGGGGAATCTTTTGTTGTATTTATACGAGCACAACCAGCTTTTGCTGGCCATGTGCAGTAACATGGCAAGCCAAAAGACAACATGAAGAATAACTGAAGAGTGGCCCTGGTGGTAACAGAAAACACAGCAAACACATTAGTATTGCTGAAATCCCAAACATTTGGAGATAAATACATTTAATTCATGGTACCATAACACGTGACCTAATTGAAGAACACTGCCTAGTCATTAAAAACAAATTCAAAGACGATGCCTGCCGTACTCCCTATGTGTACACACAGACATCAAGCACGACACAAGGTCAAAATACAAAGAGATCGCATGGTCTCATAGCCGTGGAATGAGGGATGGTAACTCATTTAATGAACAAAGAACAGTCCATGGGCCTCTCTCCCCATACCCCCTGTCTGGCTTATGTTTTGACGGCCTGTCAAGTATCCAAGGTTGCTTGATAAGAAGCCAAACAATTAGAAACCCCAATGATATGCCATCCACGAAGTATGGTCCCAACCAATTACCTGTTGTAGAGATGACATAGTTTAACCTTCATCAATATATGGGTGGTCTCAGGGGGAGGCATCAAACAAGTATAACCCAATTAGATGTTTGAACCCTATAGAGTGTATATGTAGCCACCACCACAAACCAATCAATATTCCCCATAGGATTTTGTAAACTGATAACATGTGGTGATGTTATTTATGATCAATTTGTACTACTTAAAACGTTTGTAATAGAAGGGCTGAGAGAAACAAGATTGTAATGCTTTCATGCTGCCCCTGCTTTATTTGTATGATAATAAAGCTGGATTTTGCCTTGCCCATTGTCTACTTCGTCTTTGAGTCTGGTTTGCATTGACTCCTGGTCCTGTGGGTAATATGGGACTTTCCTTGGCCGTCTTAACAGTGTCGACATGTTGAAAGCACAAGCAGCTACTGACTTGGTACTATAGTTAAGGATGTTTTTTAGATGTATTAGATGTTTTTATTTAGGGGTGTTAACAGTGGGTAGACTGGGTGGGAATATATCGGTGTGCAATCGATAATCCTCTAGATTTGTTGTTCTTAAATCAGCCAGCATATATCTTTAAGGTTTACTGTTCACGTCTTCAAAAGCCTCCATGATGTAATGCTTTTTGGACAGATACATTTTTCGAGCTATGATGGCTAGTTGTTGCATATCATGGGGGTGTTTTAAAAAACAATATATAACTAGCTTTTAGTTTTATAGATCTGTTACTCCTACACTCTTTGAACAGGTTCTGCAAAATGTAGCAAATGCTTAGATTGCAGTGATGCAAATACTGAGTAAAGGCATTTTCTAACTCAGTGATATGGCCACCCTATCTCATCAAACCATCGACAATGACCATATTTACCATGCTCTGTGGTCATAGGCGATCATCGTTGAGACTGTCCGGCATACTTTCTATAAATTTGAGCTGTTTAAACTGGTGTTGTAAAGTTGTGTAGAGAGGTTTCCAGCAGCTGTATGGACATTCAGTATTCGATGGTATACGAGCCATTACTGTGTGGGCATTTTCTAGATGTTTTCTGAAAAAATAACTCTTGCCACAGCTGGGAGGGCCAGCTAACACACATGCAAACAGATATTGTAATCTGGTATCCTTAACATCTGGTAATAAATAGCCACAGGGATATGTCAAGCCTGCTGGTGCCATCGGCTTTTATCCAACATGACGCAGAGAGTCTTCAGTAGAGTAATCGTGTTGATTTTCCACTGCTTGTATCTCAGCTGATTGTTAACATTGAGCATTATGCCCTTCACTTTCATGCTAAACTACACATAGCTGTTCCTGTTGTTTTTAATTCATACAATATACTCATCTTAAAAACAAATCCAATAAAGGGTGGCCATCTGATACTATATCACCTGCAATAGTGTGCTCAATTTATTTTTAGCTATTTTCAAAGGTTTTTCCTCCAAATAGTGCAAAATAGTGCAAACAGAGTGCAAAGTGCAGTACATTAAATTACATAAAAATATATATCAGTTCTAAACAAAATGTCCAATCGCGTTAATTGCAATCATGTTATGCATCTTATACACATTCAGGGGAGTCTCCTATAATATCTGGCTTTCTTTGGTTGACCTAATGTAAAGTAAATAATTAATGTAATTAAGTACCACGTTTTGGCATTCAAACAGTTAACCTGCCTTCATCTGGACCTAACATAACACGGGTTTGTAACACCCGCTGCCCCACTAACAGGCCAATATTTATTTGTTCTAAGGCTCAAACATGTCTCTTTAGACCGTGTCCCTATTTCAATAACATGTTCATTTATAACATCATTTTGTACTAGGGCTTGAAGCTTTTGTCTTTTCTGAGCATGGGAATTTAAAAAAGCTTGTGTATCTACACACCTCAAATCATTCTTCAGCTCCAGTCTCACTTGGGTTTGTTGTATGCTCTTAAAGTATACATTTAAGCCCAAACTTTCTTCTGTTAGGCATGGTGGTGCAGATATTACAAGCTGTCCCAACATCATTCCCACATATTCAATGAAAGTTGCTTGTTTAAAGAAACTGTCGATCTAGAACAATTAGATCTTTTTATCTTAGTACACTGATCTGTGCTGGCCATCACGACATCCAGTGGCGTTGTAGTTTGATATGTTGCACAGCCCCTTGATGAAACAAGACCATGCGCTGCAGATTACGATTCCAAATGATGCAGACCAGTTCCCATGCAAAGGGCCATCTAATCTGATTGCGTGGGTCTGACTCCATGGCCCCTTGGTGAAACAAGGCAACACCCTGCCGATTCCCCATTATGTAGATCAGTCCCCATGCAAAGGACCCTCTGATCTGGTGGTGGGGCCCTGACTCTGCAGCCTCTTAGTGCAGCAAAAAACAGTTCTGATCCAGTGTTGCATTGTCCACACTGCCATTGTAACCAAGAGGTGTCAGAGCCATTCTTTAGCTTTAAAAAAAAAAAGATCTAGGATTGTTGTCCATGGGTAGACATTTCTTCATTTTCCCAGAATCAGTATGCGGATCCCACATTTTTTTTTTGCATTTAGTTTATTACAAACGTTTCGCATTTCCACTTCTTTTATCCCTCCTTACCAACACCCCCTTACAGTTAAATGGAAATTCCTTTCTTTAAAAGTGCAGTTCCAGTGTTAGTCTAAAGTGTCTGTTTTCTGATTTTTACTGTGAACTCTTAATTTCCAATTTTTCCAGGCTGGCTTTTATAAAATTCATGGTAGCATAATTTAATTTTGGTCCATTGTTCCATAAATTATCTCCCATCATTTCTCAGCTTTCAGCCCTGCTTTCTTGTATAATACCTTAAGGAGTTGTATGGATCGCAAGTCTTTCAGTTCCGGGCAAAATAGGCTGAAATGCCTTAACGTTTCACTATGTTTACCACTTAACCGTCATTTAGTCGGATTCTTCTCTCTTATAACGCTTAAGAGTGGTTCTATTATGTAGTAGGTTTAGTCTCAACCTCATCAACAGATTCCGTCTTTTGTTATTCGGAAATTTCTTTAAGTAACATCTAGTCGCATTTAGGTGACTTGTATTACTCACTGACAATGTATGGGTTTTGGACACTGCTCTTTTTTCATGAGTAGCACTCCAATCCGCTACCCATATGATTATTTTGATTAACAATGGGTTCTTGCAGAGGGTCTCTCTGGATATGCCTGAATTTGAGAGGTAGTATTCGCAGTCCTTCTTCCATTTTTTTATGACCCATTCGTCATCTTCATTCTCTCTGCTTTTCAGTATTTCAAATTGCATAGCACAGGCATTTATGATTGTTTTTCTAAACAATGCTGCTTTATTCTATTGGATTTGGGTCTGTATGGTACTTAAACCTAACTCATGGCGAATCATGGTCATAGGAACCGATTGAGGGAGTTGTAATATTTTTTTCCCAAAATACCCTTCTAATCGGTCCCATACTTCATTTTGTATTCCCGTGCAGGCTTCAGCTCCATAGATACCTACCGGTGTCACTCTTTGTTTATAACAATTCAGAACGGGAACCAAGGTGAATTTTCCAAATCTTTTGTCCATTGCTCTTCCTTGCGCTGTAAGCTGTTTTATTTTTTTCCATAATTGTTCTATCCATGGACTTTCCCTTGAACATGTATTTAGGAGTACCCCCAGGTATTTCAGTTCTTTGACAGATTGTAATCTGACTGAATCCAGCAACCAAGAGTCTTTAGATTTGTTCCTTCCTCTTATTTCGTCAAACACCATAATATCAATTTTATCAGCATTCATTCTCAGTTGATTTCTCTCAATGTACTTCTGTAGTATATGCAATTTTCTTTGGAGGCCAATATTAGTCATCTCTAGCAGGATTAAGTCATCCACGTAGAGTAACCAACCTACTTCTCTACCATTCAATTTAGGTAGAAATGTTGTTTTCTCTGTCAGTGCCTATTTAATTTATTGGATGAAGAAATTAAATAGGGTTGCCGCCATCGGGCAGCCCTGTTTCAGCCCCCTAGATGTTTTGATCTTTTTGGATAAGTTTCCTTGTTTATTCAATTTCACTTGCATACTTGGGACATCCTCTCGATCTTAGTTTTCTCCATTATAATCCACGATCTATGCTGTCCAAAGCTTGTCTTAGATCAGCACTGGCCACGTAGATTTTTTCAAACTTGTTTTCCACATGTTGTTTAAGGATGCTTAGTATCAATCAATTTGGGTTGCACCCCATGTCTTTCACGAACCCAGCTTGTCGATTTATCTAACAAGTTCTAATGAGTTAGATTTATGTATCCAATCTTTCAGCCGCTTTAGAATCATCATGGTAACTATCTTCCCAACCGGAACTAATAATGCAATTGGTCTATAATTTTTGGGTGTTTGTCTATCCCCTTGTTTGAAGATTCGGATTACTATTGTGGCTTTCCATGATTCAGGAATTTTTCTTCTTTCAAGAATTCTCTTGAACAGGATTTCACAGAATAGCGCCCATTGTTCGAAGGCTTCTTTCATAAGTGCATTTGAAACCTCAGCATGGCCAGGTGCTCTTGACGGACTAGCATTTTGTATTAATTGCAGGATCTCCCCTCTCTCACTTGATATGTTCCAGCTTTTTCCTTTAGGCAACTGTTCTTTCTCCTCTACGGTACTTATCCCAAGTCTCAAATAGTTGTCCAACGTGGGTCATCCATACCTCTTCCGCTATTGGATTTGCTAAGAGGGAATTTGAAGATTCTGCTTTTTCTTTCCACAGTTGGAAAAAGTACCTGCTATTTCAGTTTGTGAGGGTCCTTAACATGTTTTCTGCGTCCTTCTGAAGTATATTTGATCCCTCCAGTTTATTTTCCTTATAATGACCTTATTTGGCATCTCAGAATTGGTTACTTCCCGTAATTCCTTTATTAACATCTTTTTCTGTTGAATTACTTTTTTATTATAGACATGTATATGTATACATTTTGGCTTCGGAGTTCCTTTATTTACTTCTCTATATGCCGTAAGTGCCCAATTGTATTCAACCCCAACCAGGTCATTCTTGAGCATATCTGCTAATTTGTTTAGTACATTTGGCATTTCTTGGAGGTAAATTCATACTCTCTCTCCTTCCACTTTGTGCAACCATTTATGTTGGATTCTACTTGCAACTCCTTCTAACGTCACTGTGAAAGGATTGTGGTCGCTATATGTCGACTTCTCAACTACCATGATTTGTACCTCAGATAAAATGTTTCATGAGACAAACAGTAATCAAGAGTTGCTTGAGTGTTCCCATTTGAACATGTTGACGCCGATGAAATATCCCCTGAGATATTACCATTTGGTATGTGAAAATCTCTTTACTCCATTTCCTCCAACCATTCTTCCCCTCTCCGATTTATCACGCTCCTTCTTTCAGGTCCTTTTGTATCCGTTCCGCTCTTCTTTATGAAGCAATTTAAGTATAAATCGCCACAGATTAGTATGCGCATTTTAGGGTGCTCCTCTAAGGTTTGGTCAATTAGAGCTGTTTCTGTCTCAAGAAAGGAGACCCCTTATTTTTTTTCCGGATTACAATACACATTCATAATGAGTAAATCCTCCTCTGTTATTCTCATTATTTTTATGAATCATGATAATCTGGATATATGGGTTAGGGTTCTTTAATTGCACTACCTTCAAATTACGATAATTTTTTGCCAATATCATTAAGCCAGAGGAAGACCTTCCTCGTTGTCCACCCTTCACCGAATTTAAGTATATACTGTATCCATCCAATTGAGGTGCTTCTTTTAGCCAGATTTCCTAGAAACAGATAATATCAGATTCAAGTAGCTTCAGGCACAGATCATTGAACAGATGACTTGATCCACATGTATTGCATCAACCAATGTTCCAATGGTCACCTCAGCATTTCTTCTGGCTCTATTCATATGATTTCGAAACGGGAGCAGCGGCTAGCCAATTCCAAGATGTATGTTCTTTGACCCCATTTATCTCTGTATTAGTGGGGCAAAGTGTCAGATGTTCATCATTTGTTGCTTTACGTTGGATTGTGATTTTAATCCTTTGAAGGGAACTTTTTTCATTCGTGGGGTGATCTATATCAGGACTCAACCCTCTTTCTTGGGATTTGGACATGACACTAGTCTGTGCAATTCGATTTTTGGAAATAGTTCTCAGATCCATCACAGTCGCTGATCTTCTTGGAGCATTTTTGCACATCACCTTTGGCAGAGATGCAGCATTTTCCACTAAGCATGAATTGTTTTGCATTTCTGGCTCTTAAGCAGGAAAACCTAGAGTGCGAAAATCATCTCTGGATTCCATAATTTTCGATATCAGAATTGGGTCACTTTGTCATTTATACTTTTGTCTGGGAAACTAACAATTCTTATGTCCTCTGAGTTGGTCACACGCAACTGTGGAACATGATGTAGTAATAATGTCAGGTTCGAGCGATTCAGTATCAGTCCATCATTGATCTTTAATATTCTTTCTATGTTTACTCAGGCTTTCTCCTCTCCTTCTCCCTTTCTCTTTAAGTTTTCTCTATAATTGGAATTTCTGGGACATCTTTGTCTTGTTGGTGACTGTTGATCAGTTTTGCATCTACTTTTAGATGGAAGGACATTTTTGAATATGTTTCTACTAGTGAATTCATCAATGTCTCTGGCAACATAGGGTTGGCTGCTTCGAAAGACCTAGATCAACTTTATTCCCTCCTTTCACTCAATGTAAGAAAAGGAGGCAAATTCGGCTGGTCACTTATGCGTCCCAAACATTCTGCCCCATGGTTGGTCTCTGGGCTAATTGTCACGAGGCGTTCCTGTTTGCATGGCATATATTAGCGT
This sequence comes from Ambystoma mexicanum, assembly GCF_040938575.1. Lineage (NCBI taxonomy): Eukaryota > Metazoa > Chordata > Amphibia > Caudata > Ambystomatidae > Ambystoma > Ambystoma mexicanum. The sequence goes on from NC_090926.1 coordinate 724,014,997, forward strand.
TGTCTTCATAGCTGGATATGTCCAATAATTCAATTAGACTTTCATTCATTGCGTCTTTGTCTTTTCTGTTGTAACATTCCTTTGCGTGGATATACACAACGTTATTTTGCCGGTCTGAGGTGGAGCATTTCTCACATTAGCTTCCTCTAGATTACTGACTTCATTCACATAATCATTTTTTTCAGCAAAATTCAAATTCCGCAGAAACCTGCGGTACCTGCAGATTTTATTTTTGGCCTATTTTTTCATATTTTTTTATTTCTGCATTAAGTTTTTTTGTGTTATGTTTTTTAGGCCCTTCGATCTTCCCTTTCCACCTTGTTTGAATTTGGAGAAAGGGTTTATGATCTTTTCATCCAAAACAGGTAATCCCTTTTTCATTGATGGCTGAGATGGGTCTTCTGTAGCTTTCTTTGTCTCAGTGCTACAAATCATAGCATTTATTGTTATTGTTAACGGGACAGTTATCTCAGCTAAAGCAATATTTGTTGCTTCACTTGGTGCGTCTAATACAGTCTGCTTAGGATCCATCTCAATCAAGACTTCGGGGGCTGCATCCTTCTTGCTCGTTTTTCTAATGTCAGCCAGTTTTAGTTCCTGTAGATTAGTTGCAACAGCTGCCTTCTCTGACAAATGTGTTGTTATTGTGTTCTTCTTGGGTACTGATTTGACCCAGCCTACTATTTCTCTGACTCCTTCCAAAAAGGTGTTTTTGTCTGATTTGGCATCTTGTAGTGCATCAATAAGGGATTTCAGGATAACTCCTTCCAGATCTTTCTCTCTTCCTTTTTTTCTGTCATTGCTTCAATAAAGTTTTGTACCAGGACCAATTTTCGAGTTCATCACCGCCATGAGAGTAGAGAGATCTTTGTAATTGTCACTCAATGACTCATACATCTTTAAGTATGGTCATGTTATTGTGACAGCAGAGATTATTCAAGATTGTAAAGTTCTTCCTTCATTTTGGTTTTGCTCTTTTATGTCAGCCCTGCATAAAGTTGGATTTAAACCACCCAAAACGTTCACAGTTCTCTTTCTGTTATGATTCAGTTTGATTCTTCCTGAGGTCTCTGTATCTGACGAATCAGAGTCACGGCTGTGAGATCACCCTCTATGGCTTCTCCTTTTATTCAATTTATTTTGGAAGATCAACTCTTCCACTTTCTTCCTCACCAACCATCTTGCAAAGTATGATTTTTGCCACAGATGTTGGTGGCCGGTAGGCTCTCTTTCTAAGCCTAACTGTGTGGTGGTCTCTGGATGTTCTATCCAACCCTCGTTGGAGCATTGCGCCACAATTTCCTCACAGAATGGTTTGCTTTTAAGAGTAACTTCTCTTCATTCGAAGTCACCCATTGAGGCTGGCTATTCTTATCTGATTCTATCTTTTCTGATAGAGACTCACCTAGATTTGCGCTGTCACTGTGTGGCAGCGCTGTGCCTTATGGTCAATAGCTGACCACATCTAGACTGTGTTGTGCCTTCTGGTCGTTAACAGACCTCACTGAGACTGTGTTGTGCCTTATGGTCGTTAACAGACCTCACTGAAAGTGTTGTGCCTTATGGTCAATAGCTGACCACATCTAGACTGTGTTGTGCCTTATGGTCAATAGCTGACCACATCTAGACTGTGTTGTGCCTTATGGTCAATAGCTGACCACATCTAGACTGTGTTGTGCCTTATGGTCAATAGCTGACCACATCTAGACTGTGCTGTGCCTTATGGTCAATAGCTGACCACATCTAGACTGTGTTGTGCCTTATGGTCGTTAACAGACCTCACTGAGACTGTGTTGTGCCTTATGGTCAATAGCTGACCACATCTAGACTGTGCTGTGCCTTATGGTCAATAGCTGACCACATCTAGACTGTGTTGTGCCTTATGGTCGTTAACAGACCTCACTGAGACTGTGTTGTGCCTTATGGTCGTTAACAGACCTCACTGAAAGTGTTGTGCCTTATGGTCAATAGCTGACCACATCTAGACTGTGTTGTACCTTATGGTCAATAGCTGACCACATCTAGACTGTGTTGTGCCTCACGGTCACTGCTTAGTCACTTAGTCCCCACCAGCACCACTAGATTCCACGACTTCCCACAGACCATGACCTTCTGGCTTGCCCTAACCATGCTCCCTTTCTGCTTAACACAGGACAATGTACCTTGTAGCAACAATAGCTACATAGCCCACCAAGACGGCCTAGCCAAACTAGGGTGCCCCAGACACCACCCCATCCCCTGCCCTACTCCATTCCTACCCTCCATACCCCCCTTCCCCTCCACTCACCACCACCCTCTCACTTCCAAATCCATCGCCATCCATGACCTACCCACCAACAGCCACCACAGTCCCATTGACAACTTTAACCAAACCAAATTGACCTCAAAACCTCCCACCCGCCTTAAGCCACCCGGGCCAACCACCCTCTCCCTCACTCCCAACATCACAACCCGCAACGACAGATTAGGCTCCAGGCTCCCCACCACAAATTCTAAACCTAACTCCAGACCTTACACCAAAACGAATACAAAGCATACTGCACCTAGCAAGCCCACTCCTCCCCCACTAAAAGGTGCCCTACTCAACGTCAGATCCCTGGCCGCCCACCCCACAGAAATTGCAGATATCATCCTTACCAATGACCTTGACTTCTTAGCCCTAACAGAAACCTGGCTCCATGAAGCGTCCGGACCCTATTTAGCGCTAGCCATCCCAGACAAATACACTATCCTTAGAGCGGACAGACCAAACGCCAGAGGTGGAGGCGTAGCAATCATATCCAAATCCGCCTTAGGCCTCAGACCAACCGACACAGTCGCATGCACATCCTGCGAGCTACTCACAACCAAACTACAAACCTCCCCCACAACCACGATAACCATCCACCTCTTATATAGACCCCCAGGTCCCCCCGGGACCTTCGAAGAAGACATCACATCCCTAATCACCAAAACTTCCAAACCAACAGCACAATTCATGATCCTTGGAGATTTCAACCTCGGCTACCAAGACCCAAACGACGCACCTGCTGCTTCCCTAGCCAATATCCTAACTGATCACGGTCTCACTCAACGCATTGTGCTCCCTACCCACCAAAAAGGCAGAACCCTTGATTGGGTAGCAACCCACAACTGCAACACAACCTGCAAAGACCCCCAACCTCTGGCATGGACCGATCACCACATGATCCCCCTTGAGGTCAACACCAATCAGGTACTGCCCAATAAGCACCCCATGGCTCCAGCATGCCCCACCAGGAACAAACGCAACATCACTGCGGAAGCCTTACTACCATTGGTCTTACCTACCCTCAATGCTCTCCCAGCTAACGCTGACTTAAACCTGCTGATCGACACCTTCAATGATTCCATGGCCAAAGCAATGGACACCGTTGCCCCCTTGAAAATACGCAAAGCCAAACCCAAAGCTCATCTGAACTCGTGGTACACCCCTGAGCTCAAACTACTTAGGAAAGAGAAAGCTAAAGCTCACCACACCTGGAAGACTAACCCCACTGAGGAAAACAAATCCAACCTCACTAACCTATCCTCACTTTACAAAAGCGAGATAATCAGGACCAAAAAAGATTCATACAACACCAGGATCACTCAGGCAGGATCCTCCACTAAAGAATTATTCAAAATTTTGAAGGAACTAGAAAACCCTATTTCGCCCCCAGAAACCTGCCTAAAAGACAAATCCTGGTGCACCAACATCCAGAACGCCCTTAACAACAAAATCTTAGGACTCCAAACTAAAATCGAAAACAAACGGCTACAACTATTCAACAACAATGTCACCAACCTTAGCCTACCCACACCTAACAACACCAGCGCAGGCTTCTCGTTCAAAAAAGTCACCATCCCGGAAGTTCAAAAAATCATCACCTCCTTGAAACCCTCTAACTGTAAAGGAGACAGCTGCCCGGCTCAAATCATAAAAGATGCAGCCAGAGAGCTCTCCCCCTTCATCACCAAACTCATCAACTTATCCTTCACCAACAGCTCCATCCCCAGCAACCTAAAACAATCATGGGTTCTCCCTCTCCTGAAAAAACAATCCCTCGATCCGGCCACACCCACAAACTATAGGCCCATCACCACAGTCCCCTTCCTACTGAAAATCCTGGACAGAGTCGCCTACATCCAAATTCAGGAATACCTAGAATCCAACCAACTACTAGGAATACGTCAATCTGGCTTCAGACCTCAACACGGAACTGAAACCGCCCTTGTTGATCTCAAAAGCCAGATTGATGAAATAAAAGACAAAGGCAATGCCGCAATCCTACTCCTCCTAGACCTCTCAGCGGCCTTTGACCTGGTCAGCCATGAGGTCCTCTGTAACCACCTTGCCACCGCAGCCCACTTCTCCTCACCTGCCATCACATGGATACAATCCTTCCTGGCAAACAGAACCATACGAGTCTTCTCCACCACTGCTGCTGCAGACCCCATCCCCATCACATGCGGGGTCCCACAAGGTTCATGTGTATCCCCCACTTTGTACAACGTATTTACAAAGCCTCTATTCGACCAACTGGACCATCTGGGTGTCACCTACACTAACTACGCAGATGACACCCAGATACTCCTCACTATCTCTGGTAATTACCAAGAAGACTCTGCCCGGATCAACAAAATATTCTCCATCATTCAGGCATGGATGGCCTCCCATGGTCTCTGCCTGAATGATGAGAAGACAGAGCTCCTAATCGTCGGCTCCCCCAACACCCTAACCAAACTTGACCCTAGCTATAACAACATAACCATCGATGGTCATTCCATTCCCATAGCCAAAAGCGTAAAGACCCTTGGCTTCTATCTAGATGCCAACACTAACCTTAGCAAACATACCAATATGACATCCTCAGCTGCTGCCTATACCGGCAAGCTCATTAGGGCCAGCAGACCCTTCCTATCACCCAACAGCTGCCTCACCCTTGCCAGGGCACTAATACAATCCAAACTGGATTACTGCAACAGCCTGTTCCTTGGCGCTAATCAATCCGTACTCAATAAATTGCAGGTAACTCAAAATAACGCCTTGCGCGCAGCCCTCAACATTCCAAGACAAGAGCAGATCTCTGCCACTAGGAAAGCCTGCAAATGGCTCTCCATACGCCAAAAAATTGATCTAAAAGTCATCTGCCTCACGTACAAAGCCCTCAACCACCTAGCACCACCCTATCTAGCTAATAAACTCACCCTGAAACCTGCCACCAGACTCACCAGATCCTCCAACACTCTTTGTCTACTAGTACCCAGGTTCCACCTAAAAAGAGCTGGAGGGGCAAGCTTTACAGTGCTTGCCCCCCAACTCTGGAACTCCCTACCGCTCAACATCAAAACCCTCGAATCCTTCCAGATCTTTAGGAAGCAGGTCATTAGCTGGCTGCTAAACAAAGAACAACACCACTAACTCTAGACCTGCGCGATTACTAGCTTAGACACTGTACTTACTCTGAAAATTGTATATTGTACGCACTACACATGCTCTATTTATTGACCTCTGTATATATATGTACATATTATAAACCTGTACGAAGTATGCAACACACAGATACTTCTCAACTATGTAACCAAATTCTTAAGCGCCCTTCTACCTCTGGGTTTGGAGCGCCATACAAATAAAATAAACAAACAAACAAACAAACAAACAGAACTTGAGTAGCCAGTGTTTGTACTTCCTTTATACTGTCTGATGATGCATCTTCCATGCCAATAGTTGAAAATGATCGTTCACAGGATTCTGTTTCGTTTTCTCTGCTAGAAGGGCTCCGGGGACAGTTCACTTTTGATTTTAGGTTTTCCTGCCGCCTTGTAGCTGATTCATTTCTCGGCGTGGGGGCTGTCTGTACGATATTTATCCCAAATCCAAGATCAATCTGACAGTCAATCGCCTCATCTAGCAGTCTTTCATCAGTATTGCTAGCGAGGGGTAGTACACCAGCTGTGATATAGTCCTCTGTTTCTAGTACAGCAATCGGAATGGTGTCTTCACTCACTTCCAATATATTTGCTGTGCTACTCAGTAAATATTCATCTGTCACTTCCCTAGTACCGAGGTTTCCTTGTTTCAAATTGGGTCTAGGTCTTGGTACCACCAGTACTGAATTTCTCAAAGGTTCCGTTACATTGTTTTCCTCATTTTTGAATGCCTTTGCGGTAAAATGCCATTTTAGGCTGCACACGTCTGTGTAGGTGTAGCTTCTTTTCTTCATCGCTCTCACAGTGTGAGACCCACTCAACCAATCTTTCACTACATTACTGATTTTGTGGCGCTTTCATTTGTGGTCCAAAACAGTTGCCAGTGGCAATCTTGCCGCCTCTAGGCGCTTCGCTTCCAGCTTCTAAATGAAGCTCTGGTTCAATCGTTTCATGCTCACGGGGCGATCCACTTTCCATTTCACTGTGGGACTCCTTAACATTTGAGCAGTCCTTTACATTAACCACAAGCTATTACGGTAGCCCTGTGGTGCCAGTGGTATCTAAACCCCGTGATTCTATTTGTTAGGTTTCGGGCTCACTAGTCAGAGTCACCAAATCGCAAGAGATGTCCCTCATTCTCATGGTTTCACTGTTTACGGTATTAGTGAGCGGTGTGGAGATTGGGGACATGCCGAGGGACTTCCTAACGGATTGCAGAGAGCTCGGCGTGGGGGGAAGCATCATCTTTGGCTTTCGAATCGCTGAGTTCACTGTGTTCGCCCTCGCTTTGAGTCCAGGAACCACTCCCCACCGCACCCCCTTTCATGGGTTAACGCAGCAGCTTTGATGATTACCAGTTTTCGTACCTTACTTCTTGTTCTCAGCTTGAATCCTTGTTCAACGGGTATGCCGGGACCTTCCATTCCGCTCACTGGGCTTGTAGCACCTTCTTGCCTCTCAGCAACTAGGAAGCTACAGAGTGTATCATGGTGTGCCTCCTCACACATCTGCAAACACTCTGCAAACACTCTGCAAACATCCTGCAAACACCCTGCGACACTCGGCGTCCACAGTGTATGTTTTGTAGACAGCTGCCAGGTGTAGACAAGGAAGACAGACTTGTTCACCCTCAGTCCAGGAAAGAAACACCAACAGAGTTCTAGAGCCTCTTGCAGACACAACACTCTGCAAACACTGTGCAACGCTCCATGTCCCGAGTGGATGTTTTGTAGACAGCTGCCAGGTGTAGACATGGAAGACAGACTTGTTCACCCTAAGGGAAGGAGAGAAATCCCAACAAAGTTTCAGAGCCTCTTGTAGACAAAACACTCTGCAAACACTCTGTGACGCTCCGAGTCTGGAGTGAATGTTTTGTAGACAGCTGGCAGGTGTAGACACGGAAGACAGAATGGTTCGCACTCAGTACAGGAAAGAAATGCCAACAGAGTTCCAGAGCCTCTTGCAGACAAACCATTCTACAACTCACAAGTGGAGTACATTACACCTTTCAATAGATTACAAAAGAATTTAGATTTAAAATACACACACCACATGACAATAAAATAGTTGCCTTTAAAATAACTCCAGGCTACTAGCACAGGATTAGTAATTTGGCTATTTTTCAAAGGGACATTCTCCTAGACTATGCTTATAACACAATTTCCCAGTTTGCATGTTGTGCGTTTATCTTGCATTTAACTCCCAAAATGTGGAAAGATAGTAAGCCTGCTCAGTACACGTGCATCAATGCTACAGACCTGTAAAACTAGTTATCTCTACAGCAAGCCCCAACCATGGCTGCTATCGCCCTATAGCAATAATAATGCCTAAGGAGATACAGAAGTATTGCATTTTAAAAATGTGCTGACAACATCATCATTAAACAAATACCTTTAACATGACTCCAGGCTACTAGTGCAGGACCTGCTAGTTGGCTATTTTTAAAAGGGATATTTTCCTGGCCTATGCTTATGACACAATTCCCAAATATGCATTTGGTGCTGTTTTCTTGCAATAGCTAATCCCCCTCACTAACGTGAGTGGGGGTTTAGATTCTATTAAAGACACAGAGGTGAGTATTATGCATTAATCTTCATTATCTACTCGTCCAGTAGCTAATACAAAATACACTTTAAAAACCTTTTTAAGAGTAGCATTAACAATTTCGTAATGAGAACATAAATAGAGCTCCCCAGAGAGCCAGGGTCATGAACCCTGTTAGGCAGAATTATATGCAGTACGCTTTGGGAACACTACACAATTAGGACTACAAGTGGCAGCACAAATTCACCTTTGGTACAAGCCTGTACTACACAGTAAAGTGGTAGCAATGGCTGAGCAGCCAGACTTATCTCAAGAGCAAGTGAGCAGTATCAAACAGTTAAACAAAGGACAACAGTTACTATGATTCAAACAAATACTGACTCAAGGTTTCCAAGTAAAAGAATATACATTTATTTACTTTTCAGTTGTATGACATTTCACTAAAGTGAAGCAGTTCAAAAATCACGCTCTTAATGCACCACACCACTCCCAATAGTTGACAGACAAGTTAAGCTCACAAAAGGAAGTGGGAGCAAAGTGGCACTCTGTTAATTAAAAAGGGAGGGAAATACAAAGTTAGGCAGAAAGAAGCAGTACCAACAGGTAAGTAATCAGGGCAATCTAGAAAGAGGAACTACAGTGATGGGATCAAGTAAAAAGGCTTAGGGCCAAAGTCAATAGGACAAAAGTCTTATGCTCAAGATAGCTTAAAGAGAAGAGAAGGACAAGCCCTCAGATTGGTGAAAGGTTTCACACCCATCATGGCTAGACGAAACGAACAACCGGATGTTGAACAGTACCTTAAATGGAGAAGAAACTGTAGCTGCGGCGTGAGCCTGGTAGTTCCGGCAGGCTCACGGTTCCTGAAGCCACTGTTGGATTGACACAAAGTAGGAAGACTGGAGGGTCCTGCAGACCCAGGGAAGAAAGCAGCAGCAGAGCAAAGCAACGAATAAAAAGTGTGCTCCTTAAAACCCAAGCATGGTCCGACCTTTTTGACTATCCTGACCACTGTAGCTCTGTACAGCGAATTCGACCAGAAGAGGGGGTCCTGGCTTGGAGTTTGGGTGAACTGGTTGGTCCCACCAGCTCTAGGGAAGTAGATTCTTGGAACATCCTCTCTGTCGTTGGAGTCTGAAGATTCGGACCTGCAGCAAGGCTTCACCGGGTGGTTCAGTCGTTATATGGGTCCTCTTCTGTCAGCTCCTTCGGTTCTCTCAGTCCAGTGGCAACTTTGCCATTCCAGACCCACAGTCATGCTTTTTATGCAGTTTTCCCCCATTCACACAGCCTGGCTGTCAATCACACAGCAGGGTGGCTGTCCTGGTGGGGCCAGTCACCCAGCCAATCAAACAGGAGTGCAACCTAGGTTACCAAGGAAACCTATGGCTGCAGTCCTAAAACCCCTCCCTCACATCTTGCTGATCCAGACTTTCAGGCGCCTAAAGGAGGGCTTCTGTGCAGAAGCCCACGAAAAGACGGTGAACAAAGGAACCAAAAATGGTTTGGCGCATAGAGACGAACACGAGAAAGACTTTTCAAAAAAGAAATGGCGACTAAACCCAGCCAGAGCAATATTAAAAAACAATATGGTCAAGTGGATTTAAGTCCCAGGCTACTAAGATAGCCTAAAACAATACCATGGTTATTTAAGATAACCACGGTAGAAACAATAGGGTAGTTACCACTCCCACCAGCCAAATCTTAATGGAGCAAAACAATGCTCCAAGAGAAACAGACAAAAGGGATAAGTAGTACCCTTTCCAGTACTCCATGTAAAATGGTTTGTACTGGGTCTGTGATTTTTAAAAGAGACAAGTAAAGTTAATGGGAACCTTACATGTTCTGGGGGACAGTAGCCAACCCTGTGTCACTGACCTGAAGGTGCTGTGTAAAACATAATAAAAAGTTGATGCCTGTGGAGTAGGTGAGGCTCCACAGTCTATGAACACAACAATGTTAAACACACACAGCAAAACACATGTAACAGAGGGAGAAAGGACTCTCACTCTTACCAGGTGAAACAAATAAATCCTAGAAATCCAGCAAAGCTGCTGAGGGACTCACTAGGTAAGGGAAATTAGCCATACATGAGAATTCTCCCAACAACCCCCATAACAGCCAATCAGCGCCCGTCCAAGCCTATAATATCCCCTGCAATCAGCCTCTCTTCCTTCTTCTTTTAGCACTCGGAAACATCAGTAATTACATTAATGAAAAACAGTATCCAGGAGATGAGAATAAAAACATCCAATAGAAAGACCCAGCATCTCCCCCAACCCCGTGTAATATCTTGACAGCTTTTGAAAACTGAAAAGGAGAAAACAAAGTCTCTGGATGGTAGCAATGAAGCTCTAAACACCTTCCTACTTTATTCTACTAACAATCAAATGTAGTATAACAGAAAGAAATATGAGCCTTTTTTAGAAAGTTAGTATCATTCCCCCTACAGGTATTGAGACATTTTCCATTAAGTGTCTTAGAAGTAGGAATGAACTGTAGTTAGCCTATAATGCAGTCAATTATGAATAATACAATTCGAAATAGTAGGTATCCAAATCAATGAACAATATATTTTCCTTATTCATAGAAAGAGAAAATACAGAAAATCTTAGTTTCTGGTACAAAGAATATTAAAAACCTTAAAAGTTACCTCCAGGCTAACCATTCATAGATATATTAAACACACGTATAAAAGAACAAAACATATTCTCAATGGAAACAAACATTGACTTATCACATTGAACTGAAAACTTAACTAAGTAATATTTTATTTTGATGGTGTGCAGTGTTCCCTAATCAAGAATGGTACAGATAGGACTTCATTACAGTAATGCAACAGTCTGCAGAGGACCAACCACTTCTTTTCGGTAGGGGAAAGAGGCCAATCTCTTATAAAGAAACTTAGATCTCGAGGTTCCGTGCAAGACTTGGAAGCCAAGCTCTTTTAATCAAGCTTGTATGCACCTCTGAGGATCCCAAGGGCCAATAAGCCATCGGGAACTTAGTTGTCGCTCACTGAAGCACTAAAGTATTAAACTAGATACATAGACAGAAATATAGAAGGCATTATCAAACTTTCTTTGAAGCATCATGATAATGGTGCATGAGAACCTGAAATGAAATGAAATGAAAATGAAATGAAATTATATTTTATTTGTATCGAGTTCATACACAAGTGTTACAGAGCGCAACCAGGCAAAGAAAGGCGAACAGGGGAGAACAAAATGAAGGCAAGAGAAAAGAATAAATATTAATAAGTAAAATAAATACATAGATAGAGGCGAGAAAACAGTGGTAGTGCAGTCAGCAAGTGGCAAGTGCTAGGTTAATCAGATAGGGTATATCTTATAAGTGCAGAAGAAAAGTGGGTGTTGGACTGTATGGGTACAGATACAAGCCCCAGTACAAGTGGTGGCTCGGAGCCAGTGCAGAAGGGTGGCAGGGTGAGCAGTTATCTGGGCCCGAAGGACAGTGGGTGGCCAGATACACAGTGCTGAGAGAGAGAAACTGATCACCAGGGGAGAAGAGGGGAAAAGGCAGAGCTGAAGAGGACCGTCTTGGGGTGCCTCAGGAAACGGAGATGGTTCTTCTCAAGTTTCAAAGTGGCAGGGAGGCTGTTCAAAATGGAGATCCCAGCCGAAGACAGAGATCTACCCCAAGCACTTTTCTTTGAAAATTGACTGACCCTGAGGGAGTTAGAAGTAAAGGAGCAAAGGGCTCAGAGGGGAGGTATTTATGGAGCGATAGTTGAAGGTATTTTGGACCCAGGCCCCAGAAAGCCTTGTGGACAATGCAGGGTGTTTTAAATGTAATCCTTTCATCAACAGGGAGCCAATGGAGGGATTTCAGAGCTGGAGAGATACGATGCCAGGGCTTGAGGCCAAGGACAAGTCTCCCAGTCCTGTTCTGGATTTGTTTTAAAAGGTCGAGAGTGGAGGCAGGTAGATTTAGAAAGAGGCTATCAGGCTTGTTGGGCATCATGAGTGAGATGAAAGACTGATATGCAGTCAATGGGTTGTGTTCGTGCTGATAGAGAGTTTCCAAGACCCCCCCCTTCTTTTGCATAAATTAACTTTGGGTCTAACCCTAAGTTACCAGGGCGATCCAGACGTGGACCCCTTGCTCACTGTTCTTAGAGAGGCACAGCTTCACCTTACTGATGATGCCCAAAAAGGCTGAAACAGGTGTATGGGGTTGCTGTGGTACTCTTGTTCAGAGGAGAATTGCCTAGCATTCCGGTGCTGGACATCCCTTGGGCAGGACAAAGACTGATATGCAGGGAAATGTCTTCTCTGTGAAAAGAACAGTGAGCTAAAGACTTGGTTGAGACTCTCCCAGGGTCCATCCACCCAAGAACAAGCCAATGGGCTGTGTTTGTGCTGGTAGAGAGTTTCCCAGACCCCCCCCCTTCTTTTGCATAAATTAACTTTGGGTCTAACCCTAAGTTACCAGGGCGATCCAGACGTGGACCCCTTGCTCACTGTTCTTAGAGAGGTGCAGTTTCACCTCACTGATGATGCCCAACAAGGCTGAAACATGTGTATGGGGTTGCTATGGTACTCTTGTTCAGAGGAGAATTGCCTAGCATTTCGGTGCTGGACATCCCCTGGGCAGGACAAAGACTGATATGCAGGGAAATGTCTTCTCTGTGAAAAGAACAGTGAGCTAAAGACTTGGTTGAGACTCTCCCAGGGTCCATCCACCCAAGAACAAGTCAATGGGCTGTGTTTGTGCTGGTAGAGAGTTTCCCAGACCCCCCTTCTTTTGCATAAATTAACTTTGGGTCTAACCCTAAGTTACCAGGGCGATCCAGACGTGGAACCCTTGCTCACTGTTCTTAGAGAGGCGCAGCTTCACTTCACTGATGATGCCCAACAAGACTGATACATGTGTATGGGGTTGCTATGGTACTCTTGTTCAGAGGAGAATTGCTTAGCATTTCGGTGCTGGACATCCCCTGGGCAGGACAAAGACTGATATGCAGGGCAGGGAAATGTCTTCTCTGTGAAAAGAACAGTGGGCTAAAGACTTGGTTGAGACTCTCCCAGGGGCCATCCACCCAAGAACAAGTCAATGGGCTGTGTTCGTTCTGGTAGAGAGTTTCCCAGACCCCCCCCTTCTTCTGCATAAATTAACTTTGGGTCTAACCCTAAGTTACCAGGGCGATCCAGACATGGACCCCTTGCTCACTGTTCTTAGAGAGGCGCAGCTTCACCTCACTGATGATGCCCAACAAGGCCGAAACATGTGTATGGGGTTGCTATGGTACTCTTGTTCAGAGAATTGCCTAGCATTTTGGTGCTGGACAACCCCTGGGCAGGACAAAGACTGATATGCAGGGAAATGTCTTCTCTGTGAAAATAACAGTGGGCTAAAGACTTGGTTGAGAATCTCCCAGGGGCCATCCACCCAAGAACAAGTCAATGGGCTGTGTTCGTGCTGGTAGAGAGTTTCCCAGACCCCCCCTTCTTTTCCATTTGGACTTCCAGTGTATATAGTTGCAGACTTGTACATACTTTCTTTTTCTATATTCCCATGGATCAATGGTATTTTTTTACTTGGATTATGTTTTTATTATGGATATTGGCAATGGACCACTTTTTTATTGTATATGATTAAGCTTTTTTTTTTTTAACTTCATTGCATTTACAAATTTGTTTTTCTAAATCTGTCATTGTACATTGATTTTCATTTTAAAATTCCTCCAAGTCAGTTCATTATGTTTGTAATACATTTTTTCTAACTTCTAAATTGGTGTTGTGTTTGGTCATTGGTTCTGTGAAAGTCTCATTGAACATTTCCTCAGTCATGTGTTCCCACTGTGTCGCTCCGTTGTGCATTCCTGCATGGGCATGGTGGTTCATTTAGACTATCATGGCATGGGTAATTTGGGAGTGGGTTTCTCTGGATGGTTGCATGCTTGGACTGGGGGCAAGGGGGATTCGGGTTGGCTTTAGGGACATGGGTCTGTTTTGTTAGGACATGTTGTTTGTTGGGACATGAGTCGGGGCCTGGTGGCAGGCGGCCATCAATGGTGGGTGGGACATGTGTTGGGGCTCACAAGTGCACCCCCGGAATACACGTACCCCTCTCGCGCCAGCAAAATCGCATGTAAAACTCCCTGCGCACCCCTCAGAATACACGTACCTCTCTCGTGCCAGTGAAATCGCATGTAAAACTCCCCGTGCACCCCTCAGAATACATGTACCCCACTCGCGCCAGCGAAATTGCGTGTAAAGCTCCCCGTGCACCCCTCAGAATACACGTACCCCTCTCACGGTAGCGAAAACGCATGTGATACCCTCCACGCACCCCTCAGAATACACGTACCCCTCTTGCGCTAGCGAAAATGCATGTGATACTCTCTGCGCACCCCTCAGGATACACGCATGCAGCCCATCCACCCTCCCCATGCCCCACAGGCAGCGCATCACTCCAGTGCATGTCCCACATACAGCCCACACCACAGAGGGGACCTTTCCCACACGTTTTCGCTAGCGTGAGAGGGGTACGTGTATTCTGAGGGGAGCGCGGGGAGTTTTACACAAGATTTCGCTGGCGCGAGAGGGGTATGTGTATTCTGAGGGGTGCGCGGGGAGTTTTACATGCAATTTCGCTGGTGCGAGAGGGGTATGTGTATTCTGAGTGGTGCGCAGGGATATTTTATACCGATTTTGCTGGCGCGAGCGGGGAACGTGTATTCTGAGGCATGCGCAGGGAGTTTTACACGTGATTTTGCTAGCGCAAGAGGGGTACGTGTATTCTGAGGGGTGCGCGGGGAGTTTTACACATGTTTTCGTGGTTGGGGGGCTGTAAGCTCATCCACTGGCCTTTGCGCCATGTACTGGATTTGTGCAATGTTTATGGCACACGGGGCGGTGTTGGGGGCGTACCTGGTGCTGCTGGAGGATCCCTGCGCCACTCAGCGCCACGGCTGGTTCTGGATGTTGAAATCCATGAATACGCTGTGTGCTGAAATGGGTTTTGGCGCACGTGGCTGGCGCAGACTCCCGCACGCGCACTCTGTGCAGCAGCCGCGTGCACCGCTTGTGCGCTGATTTCTATGAATGACCCCCTAAGATAAATAGCACGAATAAAGCAGTAGCATGCTATTGTACAAAAATACAGTTTCATTAAAGCAAAACCAATCACGTTTTACAAATAACTGTCATTAGACAACATAATTACGATTGCAAACTACTTATCTGTTGTGACGAGCAACAAATAAGAAGGAAGAGAGGCTGATTGCAGGGTGTTATATAGGCTTGGACTTTTGCTGATTGGCTGTTATGGGGGTCATGACCCTGGCTCTGTTTATGTTCTCATTAGGAAATTGTTAATAGCACTCTTAAAAAGAGGTTTTTAAGGTGTATTTTTTCTTTGCTGCTGGACGAGTAGATAAAGAAGATTAATGCATAATATGTAGCCTCCGGTTTCTCGCAAGGCGGAAAGCTCACACGCCTGCTCAATACAAGTGGGTCAACTCTACAGGCCCTAACATTTGTGAACTCTACAGCCAGCCCCCAAACAGCTGCTATCTCACTATAACATATCTGACTATCACAATAGCAAAGCCTAAAGTGACACAGAAAGGCTGCATTTTAAAAATACGATCTCAACATGACAATTAAGCACGTGCCTTTAAAACTTACAAAGAGACTCCATGCTAATGGCCAAAAGCATGGCATCTTGCTGTTTTAAAAGGACTATCCACTTACCGTATTCTCACTGAATGGCACGCAGCCTGGACAGACACCGGTGGAGTCGTCCTATGGAGAGGGGCTGTTTTATCTCCACTCGTGCTCAGTCGGGGGCCCTGTCCTGCGCTCGGCCGAAGTGTTGTGCTACAAAAGGATCCAGTTCCGTGTCATCCCAAGTGAGACAGCTGATGTGCGCTGACAGTGTGCTACCCCACTGCCCCAAGTCTCTTTTGCCCTGCTAAGTCTCAACGGCTTGTGTCCATATGGCTTTCAAGAGGGTGGGGGGGCGGGGGGGCTCAAAGCTTTTCTGTCTCATGCAACCCTTCGCTGTCCATTGATGTTTTTTTTTTTTTTAAAGTGCAATGCAAAACCAGCACATCCCTGAGCTGTACATTAGTGGGCAAACACTGCCAAAATGACATTTTAAAATCAATCGCTGTGTTGAGCGACAACAGCACTCCTCCCTGCCAATGATTTATTTTTGCATTTTTAAAGTGCTCCCACAGCCCTGTTACAGGAATCGTTTGTTTTTCAGTGGGGTAATTGTTTTTTTTTTTCTTAGTTGCGTATTAATAGCGCGCTTAAATACCCAGAGGTTTCTAAGCACGCACGGACCAGTGACCGAACCTGTGTTGCTTCGTGTCGTCTTTCTTCCAAGGCGAACACTTTGCCCTGAGCTATCCTCCCATGATAACATGGAAATGAATTGAATGCTTCTGACTGCTGTCCCCAGCCTTCTAATGTGTGCCCTATTAGTAGCGAGTGTTCCTAGTGTTCATTTACATGTGGCTTTTTACGGGATGCCAGATTTCACACTCCAAACCATCTCCGTCTGATATCCTGACCCTCACACCCTCCTGACCTTCTTCGCTGCATGTGGGACCAAAGCGCTTACCCTGGCCACTTGGACACCCTTTGTGGCCTGCTCCAAGGGCCGCCAATTGCGCAAGGCACTTCACTCACCCAGCGTCTTCCCCAGCAATACATTAGCATAAATGTTCGAAGTGGGTCCGTATAATTACCTATAACTCTGGGGAGAGCTACGATATGATATGATATGGCATTTATAACACGCCCCTACACACGTGTTTCAATTACGTGTGTCTTTAATGATGAAATCCAAAAGGGCTGGAACAGGACCCTGAAGGCTTCATAGCTAAAGTAAACAATGCAGCTTTTGTGTTCTAAAGCATCGCTAGACGACCAGAGGGAGGCATGAACACATCAAATAACAAAAAGGTGGGCCTGAATGCACAGCCTGTGCACCTTGCTCATTGAGGCGGGGCCGCAGCTGGCCGCACGGTGCACACAATCAGCGATGGGCCTGTGGCTTGAACACGCTGCCGACACCTCAATAGAGAATGGGTCTTGCGCTCTGCCATCTAGCTTCCCACTGCTTTTGGGCAACGCTGCCGGGCAGCGCCAAGCGAGGCTGGGTAACGGGGCAGCAGCTACCCCCCAAAGGCCAAGCACCCTCTCCTCCGACAAACAAGGAGACACGCAGTCTCCGCGCTACAAAGCGCAGGAAGGGTGATTTGTGAAAGAACACCTCACCCTTCCACAATAACAAATGGCTGCCAAGCACGTGGAGGTGGGAAGCAAGGTCAGCCAGGCAGGGGAGCAACAAAGATTAGCCCCCCAGGTGCTAAGACTGTCGGCTGCATGCCAGCCTGGGTTGCTGGTTTCACAGCCCCCACAGATACACACAAAGACCCAGGGGCTGGCCCTTGGTCCTATATAATGAGCTGCTTTCAGCCCAGAGAAACACAAGCTGTTAACCCTGCATGGGGACCCAAACATCCAGGTAGTTCGCTGTGTACTCAGCGTCTCTCTCTTTTTCTTTTCCGCAATCCCTCCTACCCTAGAAAAAAGGGAGAAGAACAACAGAAGGGAAACCAGGACACTCTACGGTGACAACAACAAGTCGTGGGACAAAGAAGGCGGCACAGGCCTGAGGGGTAACCTCAGGATCCAGTGCCCAAAGTACTATATTATTACGATATGCGATAATTGTTTCCATAACCATATCTGTGAGAATAAAAACCTACAGCCTTTTATTGCCAAAACTTGACCAAATGTTGTGGTGTAATATTTTATGGGGAGGGAAGGGGTGGCAAGGCATGACACCCACATCCCAACACAATGAATGTAAGTTTGCCTGCATATGGGTCCAGCAGTTATATGCAGGGACCATTGCATGGGCGGCAGCGACCCACCACTGGGTCACCGTCCCGAAGATCAAGGATCATTAACCAGAAAGTGTTCCAACGCAGGTCCTCTCTACACCTAAACTGTTTTACAAAAGTCTTCCCAGCCCATTAAGCACCAGATTGGACCATTTTTTAATCTAAAGATCATTTGTTCTGCTTGCCATATGGACCGACCAAAGATCAGGTCATCCTACTTCAGGCCTTTGTTACCCCCTTCCCCCTTTGGTGAGGAAAGAATAGTTTTGCTGCCACTCTTGAAGATCGGTGCAGTGGACACCACACAAAAAAACAGGCAAAGTCATTGAAGTGTTTGGCACGCATTCATGATAAACAATAAACATGTGCATTTATGCCCTCCTTCCCCAGCCCCCCCCCATTTCCCAGGGGTTACAGGTGGCTGCTATACACCTGGCTAGAGGGGCTGCACTGAATAAAGTAAAGCAGTGCCACTCTGGGCTACACGCAAGACACTTCACACGGTACAGAAAAGTAGGCTCTCTTGCTCTCACTAGTGGCCTGGCCGCTTCTACTCGCTGCTCTTGGTTTCCCCACACACACCAGGTTATGGGTGCATGGAGCTTAGCAATGACAGGCCACATGAGGGCAGGGGACAGATAGACTTGTCAATGCCCTCAGCCAAGTTCAACAGTCATTGGCAAAACCGGCTCTCACATTGGCATTTTTGCCAGGATCTTCCATCATATGTCCACATACACCTTGCCCTATCACCCACCCCAAAGTGGCACAGCTTTACATATCAGGCCCATAGTGTGTAGATTCATGATCAGAAAATGTAGTGCTGACTTTTCGCAACCTTCTAATCATAGTCAATAGCACTATGGGTCAATGCACATGTTCCAGGGGTGTAACGTGTAACCGGAAAGTCACTGAATGTATGGCGCCCAATTAACAGCGCAAGACTTATTGTTGGGTGGGTAGTCGAAACCTTAGTGGCCCATTATGGAAATATGCCTATGTATATCAACCTCATTGAAGTTCCTATCAAATGTATATAACATTCATATAACATTTTATATTTATTTTTCAATTGGGGGGTCATCAAAGTTTGTTTTTGGAGTTCAATTAAATTTATTTGGGTTCAGTGAAATGTATAAAGGTACAGATATGCCTCTATCAAATTCATTGGAATTCTTATTGCTTTATATAATATTTATATAAAAGATTTTGGGGGTTCAATTACATTTATATGCGCTAGAAAACATCTATCATATGCTACACACACTACAGCTGGGTTCTTATTGCATATATATACAATGTATATCATTTATTTTTAAAATGTTGGGATTCAATTACATTTTTGGGGGTTCAATCAAGTTTATAGGGGCACAGAGGCGTGCAAAAGGGGCGGGGCACCTGTCAACTGAAACACTTGATAAAAGGTATCCCACCCAACTCGTGAGAGATGTTGTGAAGGGCACAGTTTT
Organism: Ambystoma mexicanum; assembly: GCF_040938575.1. NCBI lineage: Eukaryota > Metazoa > Chordata > Amphibia > Caudata > Ambystomatidae > Ambystoma > Ambystoma mexicanum. The sequence goes on from NC_090926.1 coordinate 724,034,329, forward strand.
CCGCTGCAAAGTCCTTCATTGCCATACAGTTACATGAAATGCTTTCATTACCACCTCGCCACATAGTTGAGGACTGGTACTCTTTTTTCTGCTTTGAGAAGCGTATGTACTCAAATTCCCAAAAATATGAAGTGAAGGCCCATTTAAAGCTATGACTGTGCCACAGAAACGTGTTCCAATGTTCATCACAGGTGCACAACACCTCCTGGGAGTTACACAATAATCTACCTATTTATCCAGCACAGTTCCATGCAAAAGACACACACACTATTTGTGCTTTGCACTGCTTTTTTCATCATCACGGTGTGCATGTATCCTTGCCCCCGTCATGAGAATCCGCCTGAAGCCCAAAGCCAAATGTAATTCCTGGTACGACTCGGATCTCGTCACCCTAAAACGCAAGTGCAGGGTGGCAGAGAGGAAATGGCGTGCTTCATGTTCATCCTCTGACAAACTGGCCTGCCGCCTGCTCCAAAGGCAATACCGGCTCTCCGTTCTCACTAAGAAGAGAGCCCTTATCCAAGCCCGCATCTCTGAGGCATCAAACAACTCGGCCGAACTCTTTAAAATCTGCAAGGAGCTGGCCAACCCTGCTGCAGTCTCTACCTCTCCTGTCCCCCCCCAGGCCCTCTGCACTGCACTGGCCTCGCACTTCATCTCAAAAACTCAGGACATCCTGTCCTCTCTCTCCTCCCCTCTCCTCCCTCCCTCTCTTCCCGGCTCTTCCTCTTGCTCTCTTGCAGCCGCCCCTCCGCCCTCCTTCTCTTCATTTCCACCTTTTTCTGCTGACGAGGTTTCCAGACAAGTCCGATCTATGAAAGCCTCGTCTAAACAGGTTCACCCCTGTTCCTCCAAAACCATCAAGGACCACATCGTCTCCCTGGCTCCTGCCCTGGCTGACTTTTGCAACCACTCATTCGCCTCTGGAGTCTTCCCATCCCCCCTCAAGCACTCCCTTGTGCACCCCCTCCTCAAGAAACCCTCTTCCGACCCCTCCTGCCCGGCCAACTATCGCCCAATCTCCATTACTCCCTTCCTGGGCAAGCTCCTGGAGAAACTGGCCATCTCCCAGCTTAACCTCCATGCTGAATCTGTTGGTAATCTTCATGACCACCAATCCGGCTTCAGAGCGGCCAGAAGCACGGAAACTGCTCTCCTGAACATCCGTGAGGACCTGCTCCTGAACCTCGATTCCAGCACTCCCTGTGTTCTCATTCTGCTCGATCTCTCCTCTGCCTTTGACACTGTCAACCATGCCATCCTGCTCAACCGTCTCCATGATCACCTGGGTATCACTGGTCAGGCTCTGGCATGGCTGACCTCTTTCCTTTCCGGTCGACCCTCCCAGGTCCAAATGGGCTCCTTCCTCTCTGACATCTTTTTCTCCACCTGTGGTGTCCCCCAGGGATCCAACCTCTCTCCCTGGCTTTTCAACCAGTATCTGGCACTCCTTGCCCACCGCATCGCCGCCCTCTGCCCCCACTTCCAGTGCTATGCGGACGATACCCAGCTCATTTTCAGGCTACCCTCGGCCTCCTCCTCTCCTTCCCTCATCTCTGACTGTCTGTCTGCTATCCAGGAATGGTGTGCCGCCAATGACCTCTGCCTTAACGCCAGTAAGACTGAGATTCTACTCATCGGCGCACCCACTCCCTCCTTCCCTGCAGCTCTCTGGCCGGCCTCCCTTGGCCCCCTCCCTGCCCCTACCTGCAAGGCTAAAAACCTCGGGGTCATCTTCGACTCCACACTCTCCTTCTCTCCTCATATATCTGATGTCTCTAAGAAATCACACTACCAGCTGCACCTCCTCAGAGGTATTCTTCCCTTCCTCTCCTTCCCCCAGAAGCTCACTGTCTCCCGAGCCCTGGTTCTCTCAAGGCTGGACTACTGTAACAGCCTCTATCTTAATCTCCCTGCCTCCACTCTCCGCCCTCTGCAACTTATCCAGAACAGAACTGCGAGACTTGTCCTTGGCCTCAAGCCCAGGGACCGTATCTCTCCAGGACTGAAATCTCTTCACTGGCTCCCAGTGGCTGCGAGGATTAAGTTCAAAACCCTCTGCATTGTCCACAAGGCCTTCTGGGGCCTGGGGCCTAAATACCTTCAACTCTCTCTTCCTAAATATCTTCCTTCACGAGCCCTTCGCTCATCCATCTCTAACTCCCTCATGGTCAGCCGCTTCTCGAAGCAACGTGCTGGGGGTAGATCTCTCTCCGCAGCAGGGGCCTCCCTCTGGAACAGCCTGCCTGCCTCCCTGAAACTTGAGGAGAACCATCTCCGGTTCCGGAAGCACCTCAAAACCTTCCTCTTCGCTTCTGCCTTCTCTCTCCCTCTCCCCTGCTAAACCTGCTTAACTCCCCACTGAATTCTACACTTAACCTGCATCTGGGCCACTCTCAGCGACCTCGGTCCAGGGCCCAGCCACTCTCCACTTGCACTGCCCCCCTGGCTCCCCCTGCACTGTGGGACTGTCACTGTATCCCTACAGCCCCCTACCCAGCACTTGCTCTGCACTTACCTCGCACTTGCCACCAGCTGGCCCTTTTTATTTATTATTTATCATTTATTATTTTATTACGCCACTTACCTTGTACTGCACTTTTCCCCCCACCTCCTCCCCCTGCACTTTCTCCTTTTCCCCTTACCTCTGCACTTGCACGATCTGAATGACACCTGGCCTAGTAGGATCGCTTGTCCGTCTTCCCCTTGTTTCCCTCCCTCCCTGCCTCGTCGCGCCTTGAAACACTTGTGTATAGGCGCGTTACAAATACCATATCATATCATATCATATCATGGGCGGTGCAATGTAAGGTGACGTAGTTTTGGCTTAAAAGGTTAATGACTCTGCAGGCCGATGCCTGTTCATGTTTCTATGTAGGAACATGCTTCTGGGCTCAGTGGCAAAGCTCTATGACCCGCCCTGCCCCTCCCTCCAACACCCATACTAATGATCAGTTGGCAGTAAATACTGCCGAATAAATTGCCTATCCAGTCCTACCCTCCCTCTACCACCCAGAGGCTAAAGTGTTCCATTGTGACAATATTTGATGTGGAAAAGCACAGTTGCTATTCTAGGAACACATTATTCTCACATGTTGGCAAAATCTAGGTACACATTATTCTCACAGTTTGGCAAAGTGGCTATACCAGATCCACTGTATGTTGTCTTTCAATCACCGTAGCTGATTTAGCAGCTGTGAGCACAGTTTCAATTGGACCCCTGTGCCCCACTTAGCACAGGGTTCGTTTGCAATGACACGTTTTGGACACTTGCAAAAGTAGGGACCCTTGAAAATCATGTGGCAGGGCATGTGTGGTGCACTGGGATTGTTTACACTTGCAATATAGTATGCTTTGCCATACATAATAAGAGCCATTAGGGGTTCCTTTGTGTGAGGGCGACATACGTGCAGTCTGCAGAGGCTTCCATTGTGGGGTGCAGGCCTGGGCACCTCGAGCAAGGGGAGCTTTTGTGAACAGGGGATGATACGTCTGTCCTTGTACGGTGGCGTGCTGAGAGAGTCTGTACCTGGTCTGTGCAAGGGAAGGCGGTATGCTGCAGGGCCTGTGCATATGCCTGGATGCGGGCGTTATGATGCAGTGGGTCTGTGCGCAGCAGTGGGGAATGCTACACGAATGTCTGCGTGGAAGAGTGGGGACATTGATCAGAGTGAGGACATTGATCAGAGTGAGGACATTGTTCAGAGTGAGGACATTGTTCAGATGTGCAGAAGAATGGAGAAACTTGCACACCAGGGGACGAGAAGCATAGCAGACCATATGGCAAACAACTGCTGGAACACTCCATTATTTCTCATTCCCTTCACTACAATGCAGGGCTGGTAACCACATATCAGAGGTACGCATATCCAATCCCCTCAGCACAAGCAAAAAGCTGCATCAAAATCAGGTTAAGGAGCTTAATTTTGATTAGTACCCGGAAAGAGACAATCAGATTGTCAGATGCAATATGATTGGCTCTCGCCCGGTCCGTATCCCATGCAGAATCCCTCGAAAATTCATCCCCGGCAGAGGTTTGGGGGGGTGGCAGCCCCTCAGCCAATGAGGAGGCTGAAAACGGGAAATTCCTGCTCCAAGCCTCCACATGGTTGGAGGCTGCCATCCTCGCCCGCTGGGATTCAGGTAAGTGTTTTCTTTCTTCCTCTCCCCTCCCCTGCAAACAATCCCCTCCCAGCCCTCCCAACCCCACTTACCTTCTTTTTTCTCCTTTTTCGGGAGTAAACACGCTAGGAACCCTTCTGTCCACCACGCGTCCTCTCCCGGTGGCCACCATGGAAAGGTAAAACAGAATGGCCCTCCTTACGACCCTGGCGGAAATCGAAAAACGATGGCGGAAATGCAATACCGCCATCGAATAGCGCTCGGTGCGATCATGACCCGTCACCGTAAAGTACGATGCCAACAGCGACTGCGTAGTGAACGCCAACGCTAACTGCACCAAGTACGCGCACGCGCGCCATGCCAAACCGTAATTACCACCATGGCGCAACGGTACGCGAATTCTGACCCTAGCGGACATGCACCTAACGCCATCAAGCATGGCGGAAAGTACCATTCCGCCATGGTGAGAAGTACGGCATCGCGAACCAACCGTAAACGGCCCTACCGAGTGCCTGTACACCGCTCCCTGGCCACATCGTACAACTCCTCGTAGGTGCAATGAAGTCACACAATGCAACCAGTGAAATGTACAAGTCATCCATGCCTGCCAACGACCAAATGAATCTCAAGAGGGGCCAATGGGAGCTGCAGGGCACAGATGGCACGAATACAGAAGCTATTCAAATGGACATGACCTCAGTCTCCCTCCAAGAAACGCACGCAAACACAGGCACCTGTGACCAGCCATATTCTGATAATCACATCATTCCACCAATCCACCTGGCTGACCGGCATCTGTTACACAAAAGCTAATCCCCCGCCCCTGAGCATGACATCATTAAAACAGTCATATTGGCAGCCCTTATCCCTGACCTCACTGGGCTTCGTAGGCAAACGCGCCCAGTACAGTACCACGCAACTATACTCCGAAGCTGGAACCCAATGCAGATCTCCTCACAATACATCGCTCCACAAATAGGAATATGCCACATCACTTGCAAAGAAGAACGCTACACGGTTCATATCAGAATAGAAATTTAATGCACAACAAATTCACCAAGTCCATACAGCCATTAGGCCATGAACTCCAAAATATATTTCATCATTGTGGGCTGCATCCGCAATAAATGACCAGCTACTTCTTGTGTGACGCCCTGTTCCTTCATGGTACACAGGGGCTACATTCTCGTACGAAAAGGCAACATGGAAGCGCCTAGAACCGCAGGGCCGTCCCATTAGGGAGGCACTAGTCCAGCTGAAAGGCCGAAATGTTGCTCCTAGCCACTAGTACTGCGTAAGGGCATGTGGCCCATTGGCGATCGTCCCATAAGATCGTAATGGTGCTCCACTGATTAACACGAAGCAGCAGGTGTCGGGAGTAAAATCCATCTGCAGGAGTGGCATACAGATGGCAGTGGCAAAAGGGGAGGAGATACCTGTCACCCAAATGAAATGAAAAAGAATAGTATGGGCATCAGAACTTCATTTGAATTACTCACTTCAATGATCACACCAAATCCACAGCCATATGCATGCTAGCCCACTCCAAAGGATCATCACCACCCAAAAACCACTTGCGAATCATAACTATATATATCGAGGTGAAAACACTATTACAAACGAGTGTTTTTGTGCATGCGTCTGTTAAAACAGAATCCATCAGATGGGATTAGTAACGTGCATAGACACAAGTGTTTGAAGGCGCGTCGAGACAGGGAGGGTTCAACAAGGCCAGATAGACGATGGTCCCACTATGGCAGCCCTGCATCACATAGCGCAGGGGAGGTGGATAGATTCCAAGAAGCCCTGTACATGGCAAACTCTGTATTAAATCATCTGTCCATGCATCCATACATCATTCCCTCATCCCGTAATGAAAATGCCTGATTTCATACTCACATAACATGTGAAATTTCCATTGAGGCTGTGCGTTATGCAGCCTGCAAAATCCACTGTGCTCCAGCCCGTAATTCCAGTGTTGTGAAGTAACATGTATTTGGGAACGTCCGGCCTTATCGTCCACTTCGCTATTGCGCATCCCATACTATTCATATCAATCATTGCATTCTCGCCATGGCCCCTGTCCCAAGGACATTGAACAATAGAACGTTATATTTGCAGTCAGACCTGTGGGCATCTCCTCGCCGCTAGCTGAAAACCGAAAGCGCCGTCCTTCGAATTCCTCATTTGCAACATCACGTGGAAAAGGCATCTGTGGCCGCTTGAAATCACAAATTAATCCATCTAGTGCGGCTGTGTGTGAAAATGGCAACTGGCTTCACTCACAAATGGGACGTCCCGCCCGTCGGTGAACCTCGGTACAGTGTTGCATGAGGGTCCACCGTTACTCGAGTACTACGTTCCACTGACCCTTCACAAGTCTGTTCGCGACTGCAAAGATAGTATGTGAAACAATGGGACCATAGCAGAATGAACATATCAACCAATATTACACTGCCATCGGGTACAAATACATGATTGTAATAGCAAGATGCCATTCGTCGAATTGCAGCGTTGTGTGCGGGACGTGCTCGCCCAAAGGGGATTGCAGCTTGCACAGGTGGAATGAATCACCACAGGTGGAGGCTATACAGCCTGAAAACACATAAATTGCACACCCAACCCCCTCCCACAACCACACCCACTCAGAAATGCTACCGGCAGGACTAGCGATGTTGGCCCTGGGGGACCTGATAGCACTGCAAGTACTCCAACTTCAAGAAGAAGACGAACCCCAACTACTACAACAACCGGCCGCACGGAGGAGATGCAGGAGGAGGAGGAGGGCAAGGCAGGGCCAGCAAGGGCCGCCAGCACAGCCACTACCACCACGCAGGCAGCCCGCAATCCCACGCCTCCGAGCACATCCGTTCGACCTCACTGATGAGCAGATCCACACCCTCTACCGTTTGGACCGGGACACCATAACCGCCATTGTGGACATGACACAGGCTGACCTTGTCAGCATGATAGATAGCCCAACCGCCATCCCACCCCTACTGAAGGTGGTGTCTGTACTCCACTTCCTGGCCACAGGCACCTACCAGCACACAGTCGGACAGTTGCATGGCATTTCACAGCCACTGTTCTCACGGACACTATTGCAAGTGCTCGATGCCCTCCTGAGGCACGCAGACGACTACATCTCTCTACCACGCTCGGAGCAGGAAATTACGAACGCAAAAGTGGGATTCCATGCACTTGGCGGCATACCGGGTTGCATTGGTGCCATCGACAGCACCCATGTGGAATTGGTCGTCCCACATGCCATGGAGGCCCAGTACCGCAACCGAAAACAATTTCATTCTCTGAATGTACAAATGGTGTGTGACTCCAACAGGATCATTACACATTGTTGTGCCCGATTCCCTGGATCAACCCATGATTCTATGGTCTTGAGGAACTCTACAATACCACGCTACATGGAGCGACACGCAGGGAACAGATCCTGGCTACTCGGTGAGTCTCATTTCAAGCATGATAATGTGGGGTATGTGATGCGGCAATGACCTGGCAGGAAGGGGGGGGTGCGTACGTAGCAATGTCATTCCACAAACATCCTTTATTGTCCACATACAGGTGATGCCCGGTATCCACTGAAGAGATGGCTCCTTACACCACTCCGGAACCCACGGGACCAGCATGAGGAGGACTACAACCATGCCCACTCACATACCCGTGTAGTCATAGAACAGGCATTCGGCCTACTGAAGACTCGTTTCCGCTGCCTCAGCAGGTCTGGCGGGGCACTCCTGTACCGCCATGAGAAGGTTGCAAAGATGGTCATGGCATGTGTCATGCTACACAACATGTGCGTACGTAGAAATGTGCCCATGCCCCCTGACGCAGAACTGCAAGCACCTGAAGATGGTCATGATGAGGGTGGGGATGTGGCAGCACCTCAAGGAGTCTGCGAGGCACAGGAGGGCCGTGACATTCGTCAGCATATCATAGATGCATGCTTCTAGCACTCACGCCTGGTGGCTGATACATGGACACGGGACTTGTGGCACTGTGTGTGTCTGGAACATGTACAATATGGACTGTACGCCTATAATGGCCTCGTACACAAAGATCAATGTCCACACATCTCATTGGATGATCGTGCATTGTTTATGGCATATGTGATATCATGTTACACACCCCATCGACCCGCCACCCAAGTGAGCCCAACACACCCCCTCCACCCTCCTACCTCCCCCCCCGAACACCAGTGTCCAAAGATGCTCATTGTCAGTGGGCAGTCGCTATTGCAAGCCCCCTCTCCGGGTATCAGGGGCACCCCTGCCTGTGGAGCGCAGATTCCTCCCAGATCTACATTGGGGGCTGCCCTGGACGGAACTTGCAACGGATGATGTCTCTGCCTGCTCACGTCCATGCATGTCCCTGAGGGTTTGTGAGAGCTCAGTGAGCACACGGCGCACAGCGGCAAGTTCAGCACATACGTCTTTGGACGTCGCATGCAGTTCCCCCCTCAGGCTCTCGTTGCTTCTCTCCATTTGTACTCTCAGGCTCTCGGTGCTTCTCTCCATTTGTACTCTCAGGCTCTCGGTGCTACTCTCCATTTGTGCCCTTAGTGTCTCTGTACTTCTAAGTGTCTCAGTTGATGTTTCTATGTCTGCCTTAGTGCCCCCACATTCATCAGCATGGTCCTTGAGGAGCGTGGCCAGTTGCTGCTGTTGCACGATCACCTGGTCGAGGGACTGTTGCCTCTGCTGTGCCATGGCCATTTGCGGTGGTGTCACAGAGGGGCTGGTCACCTCATGTTGCCTTGCCACAGGGCTTGTGGGGGATGGCCAGTCGTCGTCTTGTGGGTGCCCCTGCGTGGTATCCTCATGGTGTACGGGATGGAACAGACAGGGGGATTGAGACAGGTCATGGATGGATCTAACTTCGACATCCCCGTTTTCTGTGTCGGAGCATGCTGCCATTAATGCAGTGTCACCTATGGTGCTGCTGCCACCAGAAGCAGTGCCTACTGTGGCATCCATTGGGGGGACCTGTGGTGGTGCTGTTGTGGGCATGCTGGCTGCTGGGGTGCCTGTTGAAGTTCCCTCCTGTGTGCTGCCACTTGATTTGTGCTGCTGCCGTGTCTTGATGCGTGCAGCTGAGGTGGAGGGTCTTTGGCCGTTGGTCTTGGCCCTCTTTGCAGGTGTGCTGGTAGGGGTGTCCTGGAGCTCGTCGTTTGAATCGGACCCTGTGGTGGAGTAAAGGAGGGCGAGCGTTATTAATGGGTCTGTGGGAATTGGAATGGCAATGTATCACATGCATTGGGGTGGTACCTGAGGGTGATTTGGGTCGGGGCCTTGGAGGTGGTTTCATTTTTGTGTGGATTGAGGATGCAGTTGTTTTGCAGCCTGCAGTTAGGGTGTGCCTGCTGCACGTGTAGAGGGTGTTTTTAGGATTTTTAATTATTTATGTATTTAATGTGACTTTTAAAGTGTGCTATCAGGCCTATGTATGTGGACGTTCTCCTGGACATGTGTTACTGTTGCACTATGTGGACACGTGGTACTTCACATGATTGGACATTGTGGTTTTAGCATTGTTTTATCTGGTCCACCTACCTGATTCTTCGGATGTCTGCACTCCTTTCTCCATCCCTCCGACTCCCTCTATACTCTCCATTCCAATGGTGGAGGCACAGATTTCTTCCCAGGGGGTCAACTTGATGGGTGATTCCGATCCTCCCCTGGTAGCTGTGGCAATGTTACGGTTGGCAGAAAGTATGCTACGGACGCGGATCCGCAGGTCGTCCCATCGCTTTCTGCATTGCTGTGGGTTGCGGGGTGCGGTCCCCACCGCACTTACCCGCTGTGCCACCAGGGCCCATATGGCCTTCTTGTTCGCAAGTGCCGTCCTGGTCATTTGCGTGGAGAAGACGACGGCAGCATTCTCCTGGAGGGTCTCTGTGAGCACGGTGAGTTCCTCACGGGAGAAGTGGACCTGCCGCTTGCGGTCGCACGCTTTCTTCGCTACTTTTCCCATTTTTCTTGGTTTCACTAGGGTGGATGACGGGTTGGGATGAGTCTCAGGGTAGTATTTTTAATGGTTGTGTGGAAATAGTGTTTTTATAGGTGTACGGCGTGATGTTTCCCGTTCCGGGACCATGTTTTTACTTCCGTTTCCGTATATTTCCGGTCACCGTACTTTCCGATTGCCGCTCATTGCGGTGACCGCTAAGATGGGTGGCGGAATTGCACCTAGGGCGCCGTACGGCGGCGGTGTGGGCCGTTTTGGGGTCATTTCCGCCATCGCGGACTTTGCACTTCCGCCATGGCGTGGTGCTCGTGCCCGATGGGTCGGAATGAGCCGCACTTTGCTCCGTCGTGCAATGGCGGAAACGCTATTTACGCTATGGCGGTCAGGTCAGTCACTTTCCGCCAGGGTCGTAATGAGGGCCACTGTATTTTCCCTTTCCCGGCGGCCATATTTTTTCAACATTTTTTTTTCTTCATGTTCTGAAATGCTGCAGTATTTTGGAACAGAAAAAGGATGCTATTAGTACCCCAGTCTTGCGTGCCAGGGTACTAATAGCAATAAACCCCGAGCCGCGGGGGCATTACCCAGTCAGGTAAGGCCCAAGGACCTTCGTTAAGGCCCTTGCTTCACTTGGGCCTATAACTATGGGCCCCGGGGCATTACATGACTCAGTAAGGCCCCCGTGGCTCGGGGCTTATGCTTAATAATGCTCCGAAGTGTGGGGTGTGGAGGGGGCCATCTAGCAGGGACAGAGGGGGCACTCCATCTGTGCACCAGGAATTATGTAACAGTAGCTTTTCTTGCTGACATCTGTTGTGTGGCGTATCTGACAGGACCGGAAGAAGAACACAGCGAATGGGTTTGTTGACACCACCTTTCATTAGTAAGTAAATCTCCCTCTCAGAGCTGCAACACACCCAACTGTCTCTCCCGTCTGCCCAACGGCTACAGATCCTCACCTTTGCCAACCACGGCTGCTTCTCAAATCAAATACCAAGGTCGACACAGCATGAGGGAGTCAGGACTTTCACGAGACAGGCAATGCAAACTGAGCACAGCTCATCTCCACTACACATCTTCCCCCTTTGGGCTTACTGCACACAAATACCTAGACTTGCTTTAAAGTGGAAAAGGTCGCTTTAATGTGACTGGCCAAAGCTCACAAAGAAACACTACCTTGGCTCCCTGGCCTTACAGCCTAAATAACCATTTTAACAATTGCCAAACAATTAAATAAATAAACAATTTCCATTCTCCACAATTAAATAATGAAAGCATTTCAAAATCCAACCTTCCTATCCCTTGCTCCCTTCCGTCTCCTTAAATTCCTCTCCACCTTCATTCCCGCTTTCTCCCAGAGGCCACGCCCCTCCTCCTTCAATACCTGTTCCCGCGGCTTTGTACTCCCCCGGGGTAGCCCGTTCCTGCAAACAGCACCACCCCCTTCCTTTACCGAGCTACTACCCCATTGTTCTTCCCACACTCCTCCTCCAAAGGGCCATGTCCACGGCACCAGAATAACCCTCCCCTGAGGTATTCTTTCTGCCTCACCCAACCTAACCTTTCCTCTATGTCCAATCTTTATTATATCCTGCACTGCCAACGTCGCTTCCACCAATTAGAACTGTTTCCATATACCGATAGATGCACTCCACCTCTCGAAACCGAAAATCCTCAACTTTATATCCCTGTGCTCCAGCACTTGCGTCCCCGCCAGACTACAAGCTTCACCATCCACCTGTTAAACTTCTTCCCAGTCCTTCCCCCTGCCCTTTCATTCACCCCCCCCTCCACAACCTCCTCAGCGACAACTTTGTCCAGACCAAATTACCTTAAGCCATATCTCCCGAAACCAGCTAAGCCCCCTAATGCTACTCCTGTTTCATTTATTAAGACATCCCCCCTTGTGTGTACTATTATTCCCTCCAGAACCCCCTGACGCTGCCTTCTTCCTGCTAACATGGGCAGCAATTAGTCCCACCTAAGCCCCCTATCTCACTAGAGCACTGTTGTAACTGCATCCCAGTTGTGTCCCAACCGTTTTCTCCCCTCAATCCCTGCCCATTAACAATTTGATGGCCCCAATTCCATATCTGCGGCAACTCACCACTCCTCCATGTCCCCACCTGGAAAAGAAAATTGTTATAAGTTTGTCTTCGTTACTGCCAACCCCCCCACCCCACCCCCTGTTCTTGCCCTTGTTCCTAATCAGCCCCAATTCCCAGAACTCTCTGCTTTCACCCCCAGTACTTTCCTTAACCCAGTGCCCCTTCCACCTTTACCCTCCTTCTCGGCTAGGCCCATCCTGCTACCTCCCAATGCTGCCTGCCATCCTCCTAAAGGCATTAGTTCCCAAAACCTCTGCTGTCTCCTCCAAGGCCACTAAAGCCCTCATCATAACCCCCAACACTTGTGCTGCCGATTCTTCCAACCCGTCCTCGTGCTGCAAGAACACCCATCTTTTCCCCCATATGTCTCCCCTAGACAACCCATCCTCACCTGGCACAACTCCTTACTTCCCCTGCAGAAGCGCCCAACAGCCCTTTCCTTCCTGGTCCTTCTTTCATTCGTGCATCTTTACCCACCTAATTCTAAATAACTGCACCTTCCCCAACTCAGACCTCCTTCCTCCACTATCCTGTTCCTCCTCCTTTCTTACTTGACCAATCCTCCAGCACCTGATGTCCATTTCATCCTGTTTCCCTACGGCACCAGGGGCCCTCGTGCCCCCCCATCCATGCAGACCCATCTCCTCACTCCCCCCCTCAACTGCACCAGGGGCCAACCTGCGCCCCATCCATGCAGTCCAATCCACATAACCTGCCCCTCCAGCACCTTACGACCATTTCAGCATGTTTCCCCACACTGCACCAGGGGCCTCGTGCAACCCCGTCCATGCAGTCACATCTCATCACTTTCCCCTACCACTGCACCAGGGGCCAAAATAGCACCCCCCATCCATGCAGTGCAATCCACATAACCTTTTCCTTCCTTCCCGGAGCCTCACGGCACACTTATCCCCTTGAGTGCCTCTCTTCTTCTGATCCTACCTCGAACACCAACTCTGATATAACCCCTCTTTTTGCCCCCAGCAAACACTTCAAATAATCCAAGCCGCACTTGCAATTCCCTTGACCACACTTGCCAACTTCATCTTGTGATGTGTACTGAGTTTCCGCCCTAGCATGCGCCCTGTCTTCTACCCACATGCGAACCGGGGCCACTACCGTGCACTGAAAATGCGATACTCACTTAACCTATGACAGTCTCTCAGTATTATTACCGTGCCGCTATCACCGTCTCAAGCCACCCCCAAAAGCCTGCTCACTGTGTCGTGCGGCAAGCGTGAGGGCCCTGCCACAGCCCTCAACTCCCTCCCTATAATGGCCAACACCCACTAACAGCTCTTCCGTTATATCCCCCACCAAGGCACTACCCCTTCCTGCCTTAATGTCTGCCGACCTCGACTTCCTGTTCTCGCTCGCTCCCTTGGGATCATCCTGCTAATGCCCCCCCTCCTACATAGCCCAAACTGCCAGTAACACCTTGTTGCACCCCCAAAGCCAAAATGCGCAACCCTGCACCTGTAAATAATTGCCCAACCCTTAGGCAACCCTTTGGCCACAGAACTTTGGCTTATAAACTGAATCCACCTCTCCCCTGGACCTTGATAACTTACTTAAAAACCCACATGAATCTTTTCTCCAAACCTTTGCCCCCACCACCCTTTCTGGTAAACCGATGCACCCTCCAGAACCAAAACTCTAACTAGCGTACGGGCATTCCCCCCAAAATCCTTGCCCTGCTTCTCGCCCTTTCCCTCTGTACCCTGCTTGAAGACATTGCGTAATCGGATGCCTACCCACGCATCTGCTGCACTCATGCTTAAACTTGCACATCGTCCTCATGCAGCCTTCTTTGTTGAAGGCCCAACATGCTGCTGAGGGCTGACCTCTGCCTCCTGCCCCTGGCCCCTCTCCTACCTCTCCTCCCCACCGAACGCTCTCCTGGGAATCTCCCCCCTGCTCCTCCTGACCCCTTTATCCCAAACTTCCCCTTTCACGGCCACAGGGCTACATGCCACTACTGCTGCGAGAGCCCCATCTGCCGCCGCTCTCTGCTGTGGCCTCCCCCCACCTGCCCTTTTTTTCCCCTGTAACTTCAACCACCGCCCCCTCGAGCTGGTCTTTGGTTGCCCTGCTGATCATATTCGGGGCTTCCCTCAGAGCTTGGGCATCGACAACCACTTCTTCTTAGACCCTTGCCCCACCATCAAGGCACACCAGTAATGCCTCAACTGTGTGCCAGCGCCACTTGCTACCCTCTATAGATTAAGCAGGCCCCGGAGCCAAATGCTTCCTTGCGTAACCGCCCTGCCTAAATGCAGCTGGTACAGGCCTCAATTGAAATCTAAATAATTCCCCCCAGCGCCCTCTACTAAAGGATCTGAAACATTATTTGCTTAACTGCTGCAATTATCCTTTTAAATTCTTTGTTAAAATATATATTCTATTGCCTGCTGCCCTGAAGCACGATGTGCTGCGATTGCGGCCCCTGCACTGCCCCTGGTGTGGTAAAATCATCACTGCACAGATGTCACGGTCCTGGCGGCAGCCACCGAAAGCTCCAACTGATATGTTGCCAGGAGCAGCTCCCGTGGCAGCCACTGAAAAGCAGGCCCCCTGCCCTCCTAAAATCCTCCCGAGTAATTGAGATGCCAGCACTGCCCCCTGGTGGTGCCGGGCGGGCACTGCACTCTCTTGCCCACAGGACTTCCCAAGCCCACGCAGGGGAAAATCCTTTCACCCGCTCCCGGAGCGCTCTCTATAACCCAGCCCGCCCCCACCATATACTTTCACAGTCCACGCTCCAGTTTAAACCAGGCAAACCCAGGGAAGGACCGGGTGGGCAAAACTCCCTCCGCCCGCACAAAGAACCCCAGGAGCCGCAGAGCCTAGGCATCCCCCTGAGCCTGCCACTGGCAATACAACAATACAAGGGGCCACACTCACCGAACGCCCGCAGCCCACGAAGGCGACCCAGTGAGGTCTATTTCCTAAAGAACTCTAATCTCTCACGCTACCCGCCCACTTACCTACAACCGTTATCTAACTGGCTCCTACCTCAAAGCTCTCTCACTTCTGAGGCCCCATGCAGGGAAGGCTCGGGAGCAGCAACCCGGGACAAACGCTCGTCGCAACTGTCGCTTGCTCCCGAACCTTCCCTGTTCACTATATATCCCCTGAAGTGTTTTGCACGCAGGCCACCTCGCTAGCCTGTGCAGCGCCCACAATTACCCCTTGGCACCCCACTTAAACAACAAATTCAAAACAAGCAAAGTCTTTTAACTTGGGAGCACCACTCCACAACCGCACACTCCTTATTATTTTTTCTCCTTTCTCCTGTTTATCTTGTAGTACCTTCTCTAACACTCTTCCAACACATTCCTCCTCAGTCCTGGACATAATACTCTCATTATTAACAGCTCCTGCTTCCACTCCACCGGGTTCCACACAGAGGCGTAGACAGAATTGTCTTGCAAGTGGGGCCTGGAGCTAATGTAGTTGGGCCCCCTTGAGGGGGAGCCTGCAGAGGGCAAAGGCTTTTATTCTACCCTGTCCCAAAGCGCAGAAGTAACTGAGTGTTGCAAAGGAGCCTGCATCAAGCAAGTGGGTTTATCTTACCCGAAAATGTTTTTTAAGTAATGGGTAAAATGGTCGATTTTACAGTCCAATTTCTGTGACAAATCAGGTAAAAAGGCACACCGTTTACAATAGGTTTTGTAGGGAAAGACGGTGAAAGAAATCATTAGATGCCAAGTCACCAACAAAGGACAGGAGCAGCCCAATGCATTTTCATAATGCCTTTGCCCACTACTTGCCATTACTATTCCAGCGTGCACAGCAGTTGCATGCTGATTCTGCACATGTATGCCCATGCAGGTGCACCTGTACATGCAAGTATCCCCACATAAGGACACACAAATGCTTGTGTTGCCCATAATGCAATTAATAATAGTATTTCATTATACTATAATAAAACGTGTGCTTGCTCTGCCAATATATGCCAGTAATCCCATGTAAGAACATACTCCTGTTGACTTTGCCTTAATGCTGCACAAATGCCCCACATGAAGGAACACTCATAATGTATTTGACCTTAACACCAGTACTAAAATGCCATGTAACAATAAGGAAATCTGCCCCTCCTCATGTAAGAACTATTATCATGTAGGCACTGCCCTTAATGAGAGTACACAATTCCATGTCGCAGTATGAAAAGATCTGGGCTATCAGCCCCATTCTTGTATGTTCCACCCACCCCAACCCCTCCTCCACGTAATATCATCAAGATGAGTTTGCTTTGCCCAAAAACCAACCAAACACCAACCAAGCACACATACAGATTTGCTGTCAGTCTCATAAGCACCCAGAGCATTCACACTGCATTCATTCATGCGCATGCATTTACAGGCACTACGCACACACACATACGTACACGCACTTAAAGGCCCGCCTTCACATTCATACATGCATGGATACATTCATAGATACAAACCTCGCACACAGGCATGCACACAGACAACACATTTGTTTTCCTTTACATCCTTTCTTCCAGACTCGGCAAGACGCTGCCTCCTTAGCTACGTTCTAAGCTCACAGCTCTGCACTCCACACAAACAAGAACTAGGAAATAGGCAGGGCTTCCTGGTTCCTGGCATGCACGGAGGAGTCAGAGAGCAAATCCTGCTAGCTTGTACTTCAATCCTTTCTATTTTATGGAATGCGCTTTACAATAAAGCATTTGGCTATGATGTTCACAAATATTCTCAAGGGAAAAGTATTAATATTAATAGGAAAACAATAAATATTTGGGTATTTTATCTCACCATATTGCATAGTATTTAACAGTGCTGTCATCTGACCTGACCTCTCCCATTGCCTTGTTTTACCAGGGATCATGATCCCCCAAGAATAAACCTCTTGATAATTATTGACATTAAACCTATAAAACGACATTCATATCCTAAATAACATCTCGATGCAGGCTTGAAATATATGCAGCTGATAGGACCTGCAGCAATTGTCATCTATAAAAGCCCGCTCAGCTGCTGAGCGGGCATTCACAGATCTTGCGCGGGCCTTGCCCGATCAGGCCCTACCCTGTCTTCGCCTCTGGTTCCACAACTGCTTCAGTGGTCACACTAATCCTCACATCTCTTTCCCCATTGGAAATTCCTCCTGAAGACACTCTAGCCCCTGAATTGATATCACCACCAACATTTTCCTCAACTTCGTTTCCAACCATCCAACTAAACAATACGTCCACACTTCTTCCCACACAATTTCTCCATTCTGCTTCATGACACTCAACCAGTTGCCTTTCAATTCATTTAAGTCCATCATCTAATATAATTGCAGTTCCTACCACTTTCACTATCCTCTTAGGAGCTGATAAATATGGAATAATTTTTCCTCTCACTATAGCATTCCTGGCACATATCTTATCACCCGCTCCATACAGTTCTACACACACCTGTTTCTTCTCCAAAAAAAACACTTAGTTTACTTCTATTGGCACTTCTCTGCCCTTTTGATTAGTTCTTCTCTCCTCACCTTAACTGAACCTGAGCTACCTAACCATTCCGGTGCCAATTCACGCACCTGTTTTCTCTATCTTAAAGACACAAACGGAGATACCCCAGTACTGGAATGCAGAGTCATTCTATATGCCCATAACATGTCTCTCACTGTTGTTACAACATCCAATTTCTACATAAGAGCCAATTGAATTGTTCCTTTAATGACCCGATTAAATATTTCCGCCGCTCCATTCTGCCTGGACAATATAGAGCTGTGGTTTCATTATTCCCTCACTCCCTAGGAAATCAGCAAACACATTAGACTGAAACTGAACACCGTTTTCAGTCATCACCACAGAGAGAAATGTTTCATTTCTAAATACTCCATCTACACATTTCACCACTAACCTGGCAGTTATAACATCTGACCATCCTACATGCAACCATTTGCTATGATAATCCATCAGTACAAACATTCATCTCTTCCCTTGATAACATCTTGGTAGTGTACCAATAATATCTAGTGCTACCTTTTCCCATGGCGGTGCTAGTATTTTGACAGTGCACAGAGGTGGCTCTACTGTAACATGTGATTTGTCTTAGGCCATCCTCTTTCTAGCAATTGGTGTATTTTGATCAACTCAGCATCAGCAGTGCACTCTTCTCTCCATTTTGCAAAGTCCAAAACACCCCGTTTTGTCACCTCTGCAACCACTACCTCTTGCTCTGTAGGCAATATGACCATGCTCTCAATCGGAAGTTGCAAAAAACAGTCTGCAACTGCATTGCCTAGACCCGGCGTACCAGAATTGTACTCTTGTAAAGCGAAGGTCCAACGGTTTATCCTGGGTGATACACACGTTTGTTTTTCCTTCTAGAGCATGAACAAACGGTTTGTGGTCTTTCTTTATCACCCCACAAGAAACACTTAAAATGACTGATTGCCCAATGACATAGCAATGCCTCACGTTCAATAGTCAAATAATTATTTTCTGCTCCCTGCAAAGCTCTGGATGTGAATGCAATCACTATCTCATGCCCATCTCTCACCTGACAGAAAACTGCTCTGAATACCACAGCACTTACATCAGTTGTTAACACAGTTCTGTTGCAAGGATCATACATGCTCAAAGTTGGTGCTTCTGTTTTATTTATCTGTGTAAACCCATTATCGTGACCCTCTCTCCAATCAAAAGATACATCCTTCCTTAGCAAACTCTCTCAAAGGAGCACTTAGAGTAGCAAAGCTTTTGACAACTTTGGAGTAATATTCAGCAAGTTTTAGGAATGCTCTGAGTGTATATTTGTCATGAGGTGCTGGTGCATCAAACACAGCTTCTACCAAGCTGTCTTCGGCCTAATACCTTGGTCATTTACAACATAATACACTTTTCTTTCTTCACTCTAAATCCTGCCCGTTTGAGTTTGCGAAGAACTTTCCTCAAACATACATCATTGTGATGTGACTCTGAAGTGAAAATCAAGATATCATCCTGGAAACACTTAACATTTGCCATCTCTCCAATAAAAAAATGCACCACTCTCTGAAAATCAGCTGTCATTGATGGCAAACCAAAAGGCATTCCCCTAAATATGTACACATCAAAGTAAGCACCAAAAGATGTAACAAACGAGGTAAGTGCTCTTGCATCTGGATATAGTTCAATCTGGTGATAAGCTCGCAACAAATCGATAGTTGTAATGTACTTTTCTTCATGTAAAAGAGATATCATTTCTTGCACCCTGGGAAGTAGGTGATGATCAACCCATATTTTATTATTTAGAGACCTCAGGTCTACACACATCCAAATTGTAGCATCTGGCATTTTAGCAATTACAACTGGGGACCCACTCTGCAGCTTCAAATGGTTCTACCCCCCCCCCATTTGCAAAGCTTATCTAGCTCTTCTTTAAATGTATCCCTTGTGAGACAGGCATGGTATCAAGAGAGACACAGACCCAAATGTATTCATTTTAAAACCTTTGTTTACTAAGGTGGTGGAATGCCAGACTGCACCAATTCTAAAAGGATAGTACACTTAACTGATGTTTCTAATGTCCATCGTCGTCTAATAGTCCAAGATAAATGTCTGCCTGTGTCTAAACGTATGCTTGTCCTCGTGCTGTACAAAAATGTGATAGGAAGTCTTTTGGAAAGGAAAAATAGTGGTCCAACAAGAATGGCGAAAACAAAGTTAGTTTCAGGTGGTCTTCTCACCAGGTGCAATTTCGCTTTCAGCTTTTAATGCAAAACACAAAGTCACTTCCTTCAATAGAACCCCCAGGGTTTCCTTCCCCAAGCTCAGACCTCTTTCAGCTTCCAAAACACAAAACACAAAGTCTGTTTTTTTCAATAGACCTCTCAGTGTTCCCTTCCCTAAACTCAGGCCTCTTCCAGCTTTCAAAATGCAAAACACAAAATCAGCTGGTCAGGATGTGCCTTTTCTTATGTACAATCCTTCCTGCATATCATTCTCTATTTTCCTATGTTCCTTTGCCTCTTCCCTGCACACTTGCACTGACCTTTATTCCTTATCTTGATTGTTCTTCTTGCACACTTCTTTAATGCTTTTGCGCACTCTTGAACTTGCTTCTTTCTTTTCGGGTCGCTCACACCCTCTTTTATACTGTTCGTTCCTTTGTGCCTCTTGCACCTTTTTCCATGGCCTTCTAGCCCTGTTTCATATTGTTTCAATGTCGAACACACATGCGCATCTCGCACTTACACTGTTACACTGTTACTTGTTTCGGATGGCACAGCGAGTAGAGCGCTCGCTTTGACATCTGTGCCGAGCCTGCTAATGCAGGTTCGAATCCCGGCGGGGCCAAACTCAGCCTTTCATCCTTCCGAGGTAGATAAATGAGCACCACGCACCGTGGGTAATAATTGCGCTCAGATACCTGAGGGTTCGTAGTGCTATATAAATGGCAAATTATTATTATTATTCTTTGTTGAAAACTTCCCATCAGCTTCAATTGAATGCCCATTCAAACGTCGTCCTCTTTCTTAGACGTTTCTGCCATTACGTTCTATTGCGCTCTTCACAACCCAGCTCTGCAATACTTTCAGGCTCACCGGGCTGACTTCTGTGCCGCTGCATTACACTGGCTCTTCGTTTCCGAGGTCAGGG
The DNA here is from genome assembly GCF_040938575.1 of Ambystoma mexicanum. Classification (NCBI taxonomy): domain Eukaryota; kingdom Metazoa; phylum Chordata; class Amphibia; order Caudata; family Ambystomatidae; genus Ambystoma; species Ambystoma mexicanum. The sequence continues at coordinate 724,055,146 of NC_090926.1, forward strand.
TTTCACCAGTTGACCCTCGGACACTCCTGGGTTGTCTCACTGGCCCAGGGGAATGAGCATTCACATATACAGGTACTGCAGGGCACCAGCACACCTTTCGGCTCCCGTACATAGACCCTTCTTGCCTCCCTGGAGGCACGACTCTCTCGCCATTATTCTGCCCTTTTGCACGGCAGTTCTTCAGTGTCTCACCATCCCGGTCTCTGGCCCCTGGTCTTGGGCAACTCTAGCGTCTTGGCTTTCCTCCCAACTCATTCTCCTTCTTGTTCTCCTACTCGCTCCTATATTTGTGTCAGACCACACATTTAATAGTGAAAAGACCAGTGAAGTGGAGTCAGGTGTGAATGGCTACTATTGAATGCCTGACCCTTCCTGACTCCATTAGTGGGAAAGCTTGAGTTCTTTCTATGGCAGGTTTCCTTTACCTTCCCCATGTTATTCCTATGGGTAATCTTTACTGATCTTAGTTGCCTCTTCCTCGTCTCAGTATTTAGTGGAAATGGCAAGGGATTGATGGGGTGAGACTGATGATACTCCATAAAGGCTGAGGGAGGATAGGTTGGGGTGTTTTTCGGAATGAGAAAATACCAGGTGATCTTCCCTCGCTTGTCCATCCCGAGGGTTGGGATCCAAAAGCGATGGCCCTTCCCTGGCCACCCGAATGGAAGATCCCAAGGGAATGGGCGGGAGACTACCGTCAGGTTTCTCGCACCCTCCATATCAAAGGTACTGCTCTCACCTTATGGGCTACTGCTTTCACTCCTTTATTTAGAATTGTCTTGTGTCTATAGTATTTTAAACACCATATTTTGCTGCTTAAAACGTCCTTAAATTCATCACAAACATCCTCTCTCACGAACATCAACAGTTCAAAGGCATTCAGGTCATAGTAGTGGGCAGCAACTTTAGCTCCTGCTGCATAAAGGGAGTTAGGTTAAACAACAAACAATCAGACCTGCTTGGGCCATTAAACGACCCAGTGGGCTGAGGTTTACAATGGGGCAAATTCATGCAGCAATGGGGTCTTCAATCGGTTCTACCATTGAACTTGTCTGATGCAAGAAGGACATCTACGTGGTGTAGAGGCTCTTCATTTTCATGGATAGACTATATATTTCTCACCAATTATTGGTCCTCTATATCTGGGCATTGGGTGATACAGTATATCGTCCTTAGCGACCAAATCGGCATTATATTTAAGGCTAAAAGTGGAGATGGAAACACTTATGAATTCACAAAATCTGGTTCCACTCTCTATTGAAAGGGCAAGTTTAACTGTAAAGTGGAGCTTGAGCTTCTGTCGAGATTATCTAGACATTCAGCAAAGGAACATTGATGCGGAAAAACAGATGGGAGGTAATGGGTGGGACTTATTCATGAATCTCAACTTTAAAAATACCACAATCCAGATTCTAACTAACTTGTTCAATAAAGGAACATTTCAATGCTCTAAGACACACACTCACGTGTATAACAACAGTTTAGCGGAGGCAACCAAACTTAAGAGAATTAGATTCTGAAGTATTCAAACAAATTACATGACAAAGAAAGCCTATACATCGGGGAGATGTATATTACAAAGCCACAGCAATGCTGTTAAAAGAACTAAAATCCAAATGCATACCAAAGACAATCAGAACATCCTTGAACAGATACTACATTGTAATAGAGCAGAGTTTTGATCAACAGTAGGGTCCAAGTGACCCCTGCTAAATCTGTTATGACATGTTCGATTCCCGAATCAATATGTACCAAATATTACTGTGCTATGTTTGCTGCACCAAAGGGGATAGTCTGTCCCTTTAGAACTGGGACAGTATCCCTGGGATGACAAGGACATTTTATGGGCAATATCAAAATCTAAAGCTTCTAGGCCTGCTGGCCCAGACGGGTCATCCCCTGTGCTACTTAAAGCAGACCCACAAGCCTGGGTGGGCCCCGTAGGAGCATTGTTTTCTTCCATATATGCTACACATGTATTTTCATCCACCTGGCATGAATTCATTTTTATACCTTTTTTTAAGAAGAGCCCTGCCAACGACCCTAAAAACGATAGACCTATCGCGCTCCTTGATGGTGCCAGAAAGTTATTCTCTTCCCTCCTTTTATGAGATCTGAATCGTTGCTGTGGGATCGTGGGTGGGGGGTGCTTAATAACTGCCAGGTGGGGTTTAGGTCAGGCATGGGGACTGTCCTTAATGCTACCTTTATGGGACACATGTTGGAATCGGTCAAAAAGGGGGCTGTGGTTTCCATTTACATGGTCTCCTTAGACATGAGAAGCACTTTCGATAGAGTGGACAGATCACTCCTTTGGAACAAGTTGCTGGGAAGAGCTATCCTTATAAAATGAGTGCAACTTCTGGCAGTCTTCACAGGTCTACGTCTGTTAGGATTAAGTTGACTAGAGAGGGTGTGGTGTCGGATTCCTGTTCAAACTTGTGTGGGTTTAAAACAAGGCTGTTCACTGGCACCCACCCTCTATAGCATTTACATCAGAGACCTAGAGAATCTCTGGTCAGAGGATGTCACATACTCAGTTAATCTAGGGAATGTGAAGCTGAACAGTTTAATATTTGCAGACAACCTAATCTTTTTTGACAAAACCCCCATAGGTCTCTACAGAAAATGTAATCTTTTTTAAACCTATGCCATTAAGAATAACCTTATGGTAAATTGAGATAAATCCAAGATCATCATCGTCTCCAACAAGGTAAAACCAAACGTTATGACCTGGAAGGTGGGAGAACAGATCTTAGAGAGGGTATCCTCTTTACGTTACTTAGGCTAAAATCTCACGAACACTCGTTCGCTGGCAGTAGGTAGTCTCCATCTCAGCGAAATATCCAGGCCACTAATTTGCCAGATGACAAAATTGATGCTCAGCCTCTGTAAATTTCCCCTCCTCTTGGTCATTAGATATTATCTGGCCAAAGTGGAACCTACACTTTTGTACAGGTTAGATCTGACTACTTTAGAATTGGGCCTCTACTTAAACACCATTCAGAGGCTGGTTTGGAAAGAGACTTTGGGTCTGTTGAAGTATGTCCCTAACAGAATAATTCGACATGTGCTGGGTCTGATTTCCCTACATGCAAGGACCCAATGAGACAACTATATAATTATTTTAAAATGATATCACCTCTCCATAACTCTTCGTATGATGACTTGGGTGAACTGTTGACCAACCAGTCTGTACCACCACTAAATGTGTTTATTCTCAACTGCAGGAACATTTTGGAAATAATTAGTTCCTCGGAAGAGGAACTGATGTTGAGGCAGAGGATTACAACAAAAAAAGTATTAATATAGACTGGTGTGTGACAATTGATGCTATATCATGTCACAAGTCATATAGTGAATACACGAGGTTCCCTAGAAAAAGGTAGAACCTTCCTAAATTCATATATCTGTTCCTTGTAAAACTATATGATCAGTATGTGCACACTTCCATCTTAATCAACTCCCAACTTTGGAGAGAACAAGCTCTTGGAACCTAGAAGGATGAAGTGGATCACACTGCAGATTGTGTGATTCCAAGTCTTCTTAGGAAACTCTGAAGCACTTAGTCCTAGGTTCTTCTAGGTTAATAGACATTATGGTGAAGTACTTCAGCCCAGCAGTTCAAACTCATTCTGTTATTTTTGGTGAATTCTTATGGGTTTGCTTAATGTAGGCGTATAGTGTGTCACTAATATTTGCCATTCACAGCTTTTTAGTAGAGTCTTTCAAGATCATGGGTACATCTATTTACGATCTCTATGAGCGACATAATGCAGACATACATTTTATTGTTTTATTATTCTTGGGTTGTTTATGCATTGTTCTTCTTTTGTTGTTTAATTGGTATCAATTGATAAAAATGTAAAATTAAATGTGAAAGGTTTCCTTTTTTTTAAACCAATATCACAATAAAAGAACATTTTAAAAAATGTCATTCAGGTCTAATTAGTATACCTAAAAATGTCTGGTGCTTCCACCTTAGCAATGACACAATGCTCTGTGCTACGTACAAGGTTCCTTAGGTTTCCCTGTCTCTGAACCCAATCTTTACTTGTTTTGAGACTAACATTTTTATTGGCATGCCACCATATCGTTTCTGGTGTATATTAGGTTATGTCAGGTCTTACAGACTTTACCCTAATTTATTGAATGTTTGCATGCCAATCACTGTATATTTGAACCTTGAATCTGCCATCATATTAAGTTCATGTCTATTAAGTTTTACCTTTCACAAAGGAGCATCTATATCTTCTTCTTCTACCGTCGCAAACAGTACATCATTAGTGTAATCTTGGAGAACATGTAATTCATGAACCACAAATCTCATAACCCCACTAACCACGTCTCCTGCACATGCCACACGTCACATTCTTAACAAGACACCGATCCCTCATTGAAATGTGATCACTATCCCCACATACCAAATAAACTGTTTTGTTACTTGTCCACTGAGCCCTGTTCATAGGTTGGTTCACTGCATCTTGGCATTATTCGGAATGTTCTCCAATTCCTTGGGTGCCCTCACTGTCTTTTTGTTCAAACTTTTAACTTCCCCTTTGGACGCAGATAGGCAGCCGACTGCTCAGCTTGTTTCGCCATTGTTATAGCATGTTCTAAGAGGAGTTCCCTTATCATCAACTATCTTTTATACCACGTGTTGCCTGGGATTTCATTTTCTCATGGGTACTATTTGTTAGAAATACATTAAGGTAGCTTTATGTTTTTTGGAAAGGCTCCATAAGAAAGGTGAAAATAAAAATTCTAATTTTCAAACTCATTCTAAAACGTATAACTGTACGTGAGAACACCATGGAGATTAGTGAGCAGCATGATGGGTGACATGATGCCGACTATGCCAACAACTATGAAACTGAAGTTTAATATTACCAAAGTACACATTCATTGTAAGGTTTGTTTATAGATAACATTTTTTGTTTTTTCAGTTGGAGCAAACATATACAACTTATGAACATGCAACATATAACTGCCTGTTGGAGAAACATGGAGATTCCAAGTTCATACCAGTGCACTTGATTGACCTGTGCCTTGTTGATCGTGATACTGAATGCCAGCCTGGCTGTGAACTGTCTCCTCAATTACACTGGGCAGAAATTTCTTAATACACAGCCGTGTGCCATTACACAACCTACGTTGGTCATGATTGCGAAGCAGCATGATGGGTGACCCAACTTTCAGTCAAAGGTGATATGGTGGGATTCCCAAGGGATGGTGTGAGTTGTGGAATTTGGTTGGATAGTTTACGGCTTCGTCAGCATCCACCACTGTATCAATTGAATTGTACTGAGTAACTGTGCCCAGAAGCATATCCTGGATCTGATTATTAATTCAATAGACAGAATAAGTTTTAGCAGCAAGGATGGCTCATTCACACAGCCACTCATGATTTGTGTAATTTGCTTATATGTTTGGATATACTTTATGTATCAGTTCTCTAACCGATGGCACCATCTTGCAAACAAGGTCTGGAAAAGTAATTTCACCTGATGCTGACTCATTGGGGAAAGTACCTTCACTGATTTAAAGAAGCTTGTCATTTGCTTTCTCCTCCCATACTCCAATGCTTCGCCAAGCCCCAAACTCACAAACAAACAATGTTTGACGTTTATAGATATAGATTGTCTTTCCTGAAGCCTTTTATCAGTGGTGCACCTGACAATTTGATCTCGTATGAGACTATCAGGCAGACATTAAACTTCACAGTACTTTGCCAACTCGCACTGAACTGCAACATAAGAACTCACTTTCTCGTTATGTTCTTGCGAGCGTGAACAAAATAAATGACGCTCCATCACTACGTTTATACAAGGGTTGAATTGTTCTATCAGTGTATGCTCTGCCACCTGATATATATCCTGTGCATCTCCTGTTTTTTCTCTTATCTGCACATGGGGCAATGTTTAAAACATTCTCCTTCCTTCCACACCCAAACTGTTTTGCAATATTACTTGTTCCCTCTCTGGAAAAAATGTCTGATGGTGATAAGATAGGCATCAAACTTCTTTTTCCATTGTGCCCACACAATCCCAGGTTCAGCAGTGGTGGGCTGAAAAGGTGGTGGGGACTAGATGGTTGCTTCCATGTTCAAGGATAATACAACAAGCTAAAACAATAAGATAATAAGTTAAAACAAATACTCATAGTAGGGCACAAGCTTACTGCGACACAGTTCCTTAACAGCACTCCTGTATGCAGTAAACATGCTATAATATCCACTTAATGTGCTGCGTCTGCGAACCTGGAGAGAGGCCAGGTTCTCATTCCCTCTTTCTTTTCTTTTTCCTCCATGCAGCGTGGCATATTGCACATCCTTTTTTCGGTTGTTCACATCTTTTTCATCATACGGCGGTGTGATGTCATCGCCGGCCACCATAGAGTGCTGCATCCCTGGCAACATGTTGAACTGCGCGTGCCTGACAGGGTCCTTCCCGCTCATCACCAATTGTTGTGGGGTGTATCTGACATGACTGGTAGAAGAACATGGCGAGGGGTTCATTGACATCACCTTTAATTAATAAGTAAATCTCTCTCACAAAACCATGCTGCACCCGACAGCCTCTTCCATCTCCAAAACGGCTACCGCTCCCGCGCCCCATCCCAAATTCGCCTGCTGCTGAAATCCGGCACCACGTTCGACAAAGTACAGGGGCAACAGCAACAACACAGGCAGAGACAGGCGATGCAGACCGAGCACATCTCAAATCCGCTACAACATCAAAGCTGTCAGAACTCAGAGGCAGTAATGGCAAAAAGTCTATAAGACTAACACATATAGATATGTATCATTTAAATAGATGTTTCACATACATGTGCTGTGTGATGTCCCAGCACACATGGATTACCAATAGGCCTCACTTAGTTGCCAAAAATGCAAGTGTGCAACTTTAGGGGGCAGGGATGTCATTTCACCAACATTCCATAGGAAATAGCAATGACATCACACAGCCCTTGACCTCTGATGATATCACAGGAAGTGATGTAATTTGATTCTGACCCAAATGACATCACATGAATTGATGACACACAACCCTCAGATGGGTCTAAAACCTGTGTTTACACCCAGAACATTCAAACACACACTATCACATTTCCACTCATTCACCCACCAGTCACTCACACATACACCTTCACCTACATCCACTCTCACTGCATTCTCCCCACAGGCACACACCTACCCAGAACATTCAAACACACACACTATCACATTTCCACTCATTCACCCACCAGTCACTCACACATACACCTTCACCTACATCCACTCTCACTGCATTCTCCCCACAGGCACACACCTACCCAGAACATTCAAACACACACACTATCACATTTCTTCTCATTCACACACCACTCACTGATCCATAGCACATGCATACATCTGACATGGACTTCACACAGGCAAAATACACATCACATTTAAACCAAAATAAAAGCCCTCTTACCTGTCTTTCCAGCTTCAGTCCGTCACTCCAGGCCATCCACGGCTCCTCTGTGCTGTGCACAAACAGGAAACAGGAACCTGGAAGAGCTTCCTTGTTCCTGTATATGAGCCACGAGGAAGCCAGAGGAGAAGGGGTTGCAGCTGAATATAGCATGTGAGACGTACCACTTGTCATGCTCAACTCCCCCTAATCCGTGCTTTTTTCTTGCGCTGATTGCCCCCGCCCAGCCTTCACCCAGACCTGGTGTGGTGGGGCCCCGCTACTCCAGTGCCTAGGAGCTTCCATTACATTTTTTTTTAAACAATTATTTTTTAAAATTTGAATACAGGAGTAGCAAGGGAGATCACAGGTGTCCCCCAAATGATGTCGCTGTTAGGGGGTCCCATACACGTGGATCAGTAAAAATGGAGCTATAATGACCCGTGTTTCTATACTGCCCTGTTGCCACAGATTGCTTTGATGACCCGTGTTTCTATACTGCCCTGTTGCACAGATTGCTTTGATGACCCATGTTTCTATACTGCCCTGTTGCCACAGATTGCTTTGATGACCCGTGTTTCTATACTGCCCTGTTTCTATACTGCCCTGTTGCCACAGATTGCTTTGATGACCCGTGTTTCTATACTGCCCTGTTGCACAGATTGCTTTGATGACCCGTGTTTCTATACTGCCCTCTTGCTGTGCCCTCACCAGCAGTGGAGCAGAACCTGAGGTGCATCACTATTGTACTCCAACAAAATGTTGGGAGAACAAAGCGGCAATGTAAGGGGTGCGCACGCTCTGGCCCCATCAAAATCTATCCCAAAGTAATTTAAAATTCTAGAAAACTGTGCTGCTCCCAGTTACCAAGGACTCTGCATGCGATTATCCGGCCACAATCTTGCTGTGTTGCTTAAACAGCTAACAATGCAAAAAGCAGTGCATTTCCACAAGTATCTTGCTTTTAGCCTAACAAGATTTGTTTCAACGCAAAAGCCTTACACATGAAAAGTATGCTGCTTTTTGCATTAACCGCACAATTCCATCCCCACCAGACTAGGGACCCGTTTAGAGTGCTTATTGATCCTCATTTGCCCCCTGAGCTTCACTCTTCCGGATTACAAGAGACAGGTTTTGCAGACAACCTTCTCTGGTGTTTGCCACGCCTAGCTCAACCCTCCCATTTTGTGACGTCTTAATTCAAAACTTATATTGACAATTAAGCATGAATGGGACGGTTGCTGCAAATTGTCATGGGCTTGCGCTATGGATTTTGAGGTTCAAACTCACATCCATATAAAGACAGGTGAATATAAATTTAGACCAATGCATGCTGGGCATTTGATTGTGCATGAGGAGCTCACTCTTGTTAGGGGTGGGATATATAAGATAGTTATGCTAGAATCGAGTTTAGTCTCGGTATAATTAGGGAATTAGTTTAGAATTCTTTTTGGGTAGGTTTAGGAGCAGGATTTGGTAGGGGGGTGAAGGGGCAGTACAACGTATGTGCATTTTGTAGGTTGAAAGAGAAGGCCAAAGCACAGAGAACCCAACGTGCATTTTGGAGGCATGGGAGACAGTCAAAGTGCTGAGTACTCCACACGCAAGGGAAATGTGAATAAATCAACATGTATGAATCCACTTCAGAACCCAAATGTTGTAGGCGATATGGTATTTTGGAGGACTGTATCAGTTGCACGTTTTTGACCTAATACAGCAGCAGCTGTTCATGTTGGAGAAGCCCAGATTGCATGTGGGTCTCTGAATCCGTTACTCTAGTCAATCAATAGCTGCAGATCTCTTCTTCTGCAACGAATGGGGTCATCTGCCTCAAAGGAATCTGGTGGAATTATGTAATTGTGCATTCATTGTCTTTGCACATGCATACGACGGCAGAGAATAAAGCTCATCGGGAGGTAGCTGAGCAGTTACCCACTGAGACAGAAGTCCAGCTCAGCAAGAAATCAATCAGAAATCCCTGAATGAGGAAGAAGAGGTGATTCCTGAAAATTCCCCAATTCTGATTTCCTTGCTTAAATATGGCAATGAAGAACATGACAGAGATGATGAAATGTAATATAATTTACCTTGTATAGTGCCCGGCTACTATTGGTGGCCTTATGCTTCATTCACTCATTCAAGAGTGAGATTCGGACATCTGTGCTTTGCTAATACTTAATACGAAGAAGGAGACCAAGAGGGAGAGGAAAATAGTACAGGCATTGATGAAACCATGCATTTGTGAAGTGCAAACACTACACAGTAAGAAAGAGTACACGGTTTGAAAAATCGCATGTTCGTGGTAGTGCAACTTTGCAACCTGTCACATCGGCCGTACCCATTCCTCACTCAAAAGCACCCACACTGCATCCAACGCAAAATATACCAAGCAGACTCAAGCAGGAGAACTTGGGGCCTGTCACAGCCCTCTGGAAAAATCAGGAGTATGGAGGTATTTTACAAACGAAAAGCAACACGCACTTCTTGCCCTTTGCCATACATCAGAAAAAGTGTCTTGGAGTGTAGCCGGGAACCCAATTTGGTCATATTTGCTGTGCGACTGTTTTATTCTATTCTTAGCTTCTCGAAAATAAAGCTCACTCGATCTGTTTATTTGCAAATCGCTACACAAGCGAACTTACGCTTAAATTTGGGAGGCGTTATATTCACTTCCTCTGCACCCTCGTTGTGTAAACAGCGCCGTGTCCTGCAGTTCTACACGCAGCGGTCGAATGTGGAAAAAGGTCGTCACAGCAGGTGAGACTTTCTCCCTTCTGCCCTTTCTTCTGTGTGAGTTGCGACTACTGAATAATAGGTTGGCTGATGTCCTGGGTGTTAGTCTTAGCAGTGCACGGTGGTGGTGCGAGTTATGGTTGCTTAGCTTACCATAGCTGACGAATTTCAGGCGTTTTTCGATTTTACTTGTAACGTTAGTGCAACTTAACCATAACGTCCCTTTAACACATTTTTTTTATTGAATTTCATAGGTTTTTATTAGTGCAACTTAACCATAACATCTCTTTAACAAAGTTTTTTCATTGAATATATATATATATATATACACCGGCCTGGCTCCGAGCCTATTGGTGGCATAGAGGGTATTTGTTGGGGGGTGCAAGACGGGTTGGAGGCCTCCCTAAAGTTGAATCTGTATATGCGCTTTGGGTGCGCACCACCTTGCTTGAGGGGAAAAGGAACTCTGTGAGTTGAGAGTGACCGCCTAATAAACCCAGACATGCAGGAGTATGTGCTTCCCTGTTTCATCCACCACTAGGTTGTCATCCAGCTCACTTCAACTGATAGAGGTCAGCAATGATTGCAGTATGTGCCTGTATTCCTCATTATTTTGTTTCATCTGCACTTCCCAAATGACACTTCATTCTGAATGATATCACCACTAACAAGAGGCTGCACTGCTAGTGGTGTTGTAGTGGCCCTGCTAGTGGATGGCGCCACTGGGCTCATTGAGCACATTATTGTGCCACTGATTTGTGCATCAAGGAGATGCCAAAGACATTCTACTTTGGTTATCTGGATGAAATGTCTTCAGGCAGGGGTTCAATATTTCACTGCCTGCCACCCTCATGACAGTCACACCCTGAGGCAAGCTTAAGTGGACCCACACCCACGACCTGACGGGCAGCATTGTCATGGGTGGAGATTTCTTCTGACATGAATTCCCCCTCTTGAGGAAAGTCTGATTCCGCTTTGCCCCCTTCTCCCAAGCAGGAAATGCTGCAGTGGTCCCTGTCTCCTCCTCCTGGGGCATCTGTTGGGGTCCATCTTTGGCTCCTTCACCTTGGACTCTTAAGTCTCCACTAGCATTGCCGCCTTCTCCTCTTCTCCCCTCTGCCCTGCATCCCCCTTCATCTCTGGGGCTATGCTTTCCTGATGCTCTTGTACAAGCTTTTCCGTCATACAGACCCCAAAGTCAAGGTACTCACCTATGTTCTGCTGGGATTCCTCCTCAAGAAACCTTGCGGATACTGCATGCTTCTTCAAATTAGTTGCCTCCCCTTCATCAACCACTCCCCCTTCTCAACAACTTCGCCCCTCCTCATCCACCATCCCCTCCACCTCAAACATTGGCTTTCCCTGCTCATGTCCCATCTCAACATATGCCTGACTTCTGCATTTAGCTACTACAATATATGTTTGTGGCTTTGGTTGTCAGCCGGTCATATGACATTGTATTAAGTTGTTTATGTAAACTGTAACATTCCCAGTGTAAGTGCTGTATTTTGTCAGTGATGAAACACTGGCATAACTGACAAACCTACTATTGTTAATTTGCTCTGGAATAAAACATGCTCTCAGTATGGGCAGCATCACCATTGGGTGCAGAAAGAGCAGGTATTTCTTGCATTACTTTACTAACATTTGGGTCAGTTTAAAAACAATTTGGCTATCATGATGTTACAAAGTTACATGCTGGACTGCTAAATGTGTTTGTACTGACTGGGCTAGTGCTGTGTTTTATTATTATGAATACAAATTGATACATAATCTTCCATGGATTTTTTCATGTTATCTTATGCTGGTGCTGCTTGTGGGTTTTATAAATAAATGCAGCCAGAATATTTTCAAGACTTACATGGAGTGATTCGGGCTTGGGTAGTTAGTCGTTCAGCATCTGCCCTATGGAGAGCACTCAACATCTGTAATATTGTCTGTCAGACAATGCACCCTTTACACGTACACAAAACACACTTTTGGCCTCATTACAAGTACAGCAATGTGGGTAAAGGTGGCAGCAAAGTGGTGGTTACTCTGCAACTGCTACTTTACCACCTCATTATCGCACCACCGTACTACAGGCTTGGCAGTATTGTGGCAGGTTTACCTCCAGCAAAAAGCTGGATGTAAATCTCCATCTTCTAAGTGGTGGAATTAACACAGTAGACTTACTGTCAGTGGTGATTCAATGAATTTCCACATGGAGTCTTATGGAGTCCAAAATGGAGATTAACACCACCCTACCACCGCTTGCAATCTTGTGTTAAACCCACGGACCAAGTGGTGGTAACAGTAAATGAGTTTGGCGCTAATTCAGCAGATTTCAGCAAAGTGAATGGAGGATAGCACAGGGGCAACACGCTGGTCTTGGAAGCAACACCACACAGAGGATCAGAGTTTCAAAACCCAGATCTGCAGTTAGAAACTGAACTCAGGTATGGTATTAAGCGCGTTATAAAAAAACAAAAAAAAAAAATGTAATCCTGAATTACCACCTAACTCGTAATGAGGCCTAAGCAAAAGCCCTCTATTTGATATTGTTTCACATAAAAGGTTTTGACATCACGGATGGTGATGTTTAATGATGTGCCCAACTGTGTGAAGCTTAGGCACACTTTTACGAGCTTCAAAGTTATGTTATTGGCTATGATTTAGATACTCTCCTCTGAAACAAAGGGAGCGGCAGTGGGAGCTGAGTTTGACTCTAACCTCCACCAATGCTTATTTGAATTGGCATTTCCTAATTTATTGTATTTTCTTGTTTCTATTCAACCTGAGTACAGTTGTAAAAAAAAAACATGTACAATGTAGAGTTCAAACCTAGCGGTAGGTCTTCAACCACACCAGGCACAAGGCAAATTTTAGAAGTGTATATTTCATTTACAATTGGAGGCCCTCTTGCTCCAACAGCTCCACTAACAGCCAATTGCGTAGCATCAGAACCGCCCCATAGCCAGGCATAGAATCTAGAATTTTAACAGGTTACCCTGGAGACAGGATAAACTATCCATTACAAGCTCAGCACAATTGTGCTGAACCATCTGGGCTGAGAGTAAGGTAGTGCACCATGTTATGCATAACTGTAAATACACCCACAGCCGATACATCCATATTAACAGGTAAACACCTAACACATAGGGAACAGTTAGCCTCACGACTTGGTAGCCTTGGGGTTATGTGCACTCAATTGAGAGCTGGAGGTAGTGCTTTCATGAATCGCCCACCCCGACCAGGCACCATGTTGTGCGTAAGGGGCCAGTGTATGTGATTTATTAGAGGAAGATGTCCTTGTAGACTGATACATATTTGGGGCTTCTGGCTGACATGGAGTCTTCTGTTAACTTGCTGCAAAGCACCTGCTAATTGAGGATGTGGATTTACACCTTTTCAGTGGGCAATTTCCATCTACCTTGGCATGCAAGGCACGTTTGAGCCTGACTGTTATATTTTGCCACCTAACTAATGCCCTTGAATGCATACTGTAGCAAGACACACATCCATTGTGCAAGGGCAGCTCCCACAGCCAGAAGCAGGAAACCTGCATTGAGGATGTACTCCACTTTGGCCCAAGTCCCCTTTACAGAGGCATATGTCTGCTGCAGGCATGGAAAGGTGGACATGACATGCATGGCTTTTTGGATATTATTCTAGAGGACATTTTTTTTTCCAATTGCATACATTTGTATGCATTATGCTGGCCGTGCTTCTGTGGTCAGGTACTGGTGAGGGTAAGTGACATTAAACCTCTAATCATTATTAATTGGTTGTAGAGTAAGATGGACATGGCTGTAAAGTGACTTGTTTTATTTTGTAGTTCTTTAAAGGCTGATGGCGAGCCTCCCCAGGGTATCCGGAAAATCATATATAGTGCACGACTTTAGTAACAGTGCACTGCAGTACAATATAATGCACAGTTGTACTGTATGCACGACTAGTCTCTGTTTTACCACTTTGTACCATACATATCTGTTGCCCTTTTGTTTATGTTGCAGCATGAGAATGTCTGTAAGTTGCATGTACTTAACTGTTTTGTTTTTGCAGCTAGCTACGGGAAAATTATTATGCCTCCTGACTTTAGAGGCACAAGCCATCCTTTTTCCTGCTAGTCAGTCATACCTGTAACTCATCTCCTAATGCTGAAACGCTAGCCAGACTCTGTACTCCAGATAGAAATGTTGTTGTGCGACCGTTCTCTTTACGGTACAGTTGTGTCGGGGTGAGGAGGGGAAATGGTGCACTCTTTCAGTAAAAGGACACCTTTCCTCTGCAAGTGTGCACCAACTGTTTTTACTACAACTCCCAACAGACCTTCATATTATGTTCAATGAGTTGGGATGATGGGAACTGTAGTCCAAAATAGCTTGACTGCCACAAGTTGTAGAAACTGCTTCCCCAACGTATCTTCGTGTGCGTATGCCATCGTGAAATAGTAATTTACTGTGCCTCTGTTGTTTAGTAAGGTTTAGTGTTGTCAATCAATATGAACTCGGCCTGGAAAATGGAAGAAGGACAAGGTTTGATAATACAACTGCAACACAACACGAGTCTGTAAACAAAGCAGGACAATACCTGCTTGTGCATTTAGAATCATCATAGATAGACGGTCAGGTTAACACTGTATTTCTAGATTGCATGCCATGAATGATTGAAAAGTGTACATAGTGAACTAGCAGAAAAATACACACCAGGGTACACATTCTGGAGAACAGAAACTTGAACAAAGCAATCTGGACTGTGCACAACCAGTTCTTTGGACACAGCACATCCACAGTGCAGAACCCATATTCATCAGAACATGTAGTTTATCAGGACGGTGGTATCACAAGACCTACACATCTTAAGCAAGAAAGACACTTGAGCTTCAAGTGGGAAACTTAACCCCAGCACAAAAACTGTGATGTAACAGTTCTATAAGTCCTCAAAAACCATGATCAATCAGACCAAGGTATATAAAGATATAGAGAGGGACCCATTCTGGAAGTATAAAAAGGAAGTAGTTAACTCCCCTATTGCTGTTTCAGATTATGCATGACATCATATGGGTCCCATAGTACTCACCACATCACACCCCAGCAAGAAAACTTGGCCTTGAAGCTCATCCACAACACCATGCCACTTCTCACTTGTGAACTGCAAGCAGGTTGTTTCCTAATCCTGTGGTCTTGCAGCGTGCAAAGGTTACAATGGAATCTACAGCCTTTCCAGAAAGAAGCAGGTAAGATGTTACAATAATGCTGACATGTGTTAGTGAGACGGCCGATTAGTCCTATAAATAGGGGCAAATAGGTACATATGTCACTCTCAAGTAAGGGATACGAAAACGATGGCATAACTGACAAACCTGCAAACTTTAATTTGCAAATGAGGATGTTTTGAGATGCTTCCTGAATCTCTGATCTTCATTTGTCTGTCGCAGTTGGAGTGGAATCACCTTAACAATCATGACCAAGAAGGTCCAACCACTGGCTTTTTTTCTACTTAGGCTTCTTAGGTCTTGGGGTTTTCATTTGTAGTGAGGCAAGTAACTTGTGAATCCAGGTTAGATTACAAGAATGGCTAACAACTCCACAACCTTTGCCACGGGCAGACAGTACAGGGCAGGGCAGTGGCGGGGGCTCGGGGTAGGGGCTTCCTTCAGACTAGGATAGGTAGATTATTGGCCACATATCCACATTTTTCAATATTTAGAGGCATCCTGTTTAATATTGTGGGAAGCTGGTGTAAATGTTGTTTGTGTAATCCAAGATGATAGGCAAGGGATGCAAGGACATCATGTGTGGGTTGCCAAGGGTACTAGCTTGATACCCTAGGCACTAACCTTGTGAAGCATGGTTCAGGGTTGAGTTGACATTACCAGAAATAGAAGCTAAATAGTCTTCATAAGCTTTAGCTCTGTATCTGTATAAGGTCTTATGTTCTGCATTTCATCACCCTATTCCCCTCCTGTAGCCTTTCAAAAGTCTCCCAATTGCCATTGACTCGTTAAAAGGCTAAAGGAAAACCTCAGTTCCTAGATTCCCTGCATCAAAACGGTTCTGATGCAGAGCGAACAACAAGATCAGCGGGTCCCAAACAGGGGTGAACTCGGAACCAAAAGAGGCCCTTGAAATAATGTTGAAAGTGGCACCAAATTACACATTTTCAGCAAGCCCACCCTTTTCCTATGAGAACATGTGGAAATCAAACAGGCTACCACAGAAAAGAGGCCCAGGGTGCAGAGGCCTACCAGGAAATCTCCAGAGTTCCCTATAGGCCAGTACAGCCGGGTCTCAAAAGATAAACAAGAAGGTGTGTGGGTCAGGGTCAGGCAGACGATGACAGAAGCAGTAACGTTTATGTTCATGGAGTCAAGGGGCTGGTGGAAGAGAAAGAAATTGCTCACATGACACCGGAACAGTTAGCACTGGGCTCCTCCATTTATTTTATTGTTATTTCTTTATTGTTGTTGGCAAATACTCCTTTAACAAGATCCAAAGAAAATACAAAGCAATTACATAAATATTCAAATTGTGTTTAGACAAACAGCAGCAGTAGTTATTTCATAACCATTAAATGCATGAAACAAATAATTAAACATGAGTCCTTTAAGACACGCCCAACAAACACAATAGTGCACGACACTCCACAATTCCCACTCTTGGAAACCCCTAACGGGGCCACATAGACACACTACATTGACTATTCACGATTAAAGCATTAAACAAGTCCTAGTGCCGTCAAGTGTAATATTAAAACTTAACAACAATTTCATATTAATAAAAGACAGTCACCATCAAAGCACTATAAGCTGCATAATTCAAATGTAAAACATATAGGCCAAACAGACTGTTAGATTGAATTAGTATGTCCCACTCAGGAGTTCATCAGTCAATGGCTAGGAGCAACCTTTATGGTTCCTTCCAAGTTGAGACTGTTAACAAATCCCACCACAGCAACAACTGTACACAGTGGTGCCCGGATAACAACTCAGGCCAAAGATACCCAGCACCCATGCCATGAATTCTGTGAAGAAACCTCCGGAAAAATAATACCCAGTTTGTTATTAACACTGGGCATGTCAGGATCAGATGTTCAAGATTTTCCACCCCATCATTATTTCCACAAAAGTGACAAATACCCATGGCAACCTTGCATTGATCATAACCACCCAGTAGCTCCTTGGTCTGCCTCAAATTTAATCAAAACAATAAAAAGGTCCTGCTCGCCCTGCAACTCAGATACATTGACAAATAGGGCTCAAGCACCCCAACCCTTGTGTTCATTATTCAGATGTTTTAAGGAGTCATAGGAGTTCATGCACTCAACAATCTCAATCCAGTCCTATCGACAGAGTGTTGGTTTAATCCTAGTTGGATCTCTCTTAAGGACATCCTTAGAGAGACCCAGCTGAGCCAAGATAATCTCACGGAACGCAGAGCCTTCATTTAAGAAAGGCACCCTTCCACTTACCATTGCAGACTCCAGGGTTTGGTATAGGGACTCAACCAGAGGGCATACAATGTCCCCATACATTATGAGAAGCCTCCATATTGCTTGTGACATCAATGAGTTAATACCCAAGTCATATTGAATGGCAACTAGCGGTACAGACTTCTGTAAGTGTAAGGCTCATTTCCATATGAAACTTTCAATCCAAGGAAGGGAAGCAATATTCCTGAAAAGATGAATTTCACAACCATATTGTAATTTGGGAACAAGTTTCCCTTCATAGAATCGAAGTAATGGTAATAACGAGAACCTGCCAAATTATGAGAGCACTCTCATCAGGAGATTTATTAGGCTAATGGAAGGAGCCTTCAACCACTCACTAATTTGGGCTTTACATGGTCGGGACACAATCGAAAAAACCCAGATAGATGAAACTATCGACCCGTTTCAAGAGTTGATCTTCGACCCACCATCGAAAAGCGGTTGATTTTTTTCTCCATGAAGAGTGCATAACTGTTGTTTTCTTTGGATTGATGGTTAATGAATAACTTTTTTTTTTTTTAAAACTTTATTTTTGGTATTTAACTCGCGATACAACTTCACACCCACATTAGGGTGGACTTAAACTTTGCGCCTTGACCCGGGACCCCTCAACTGCCCCTCCTCCCTCCCCCTCATAGCTCCGCCCCCCTGCAACAGTGTCCTCTTTAATTGGGATAGAGCCCCCTCTAGCCATTGCTACGAGGATGTGGAGATACCTTGGCCCAGCCCTCACCGGGTGGTGTCCTCCGAGTCTGACGATGCAGATGTGGGTTCTGTCGCTTCGCCCATCAAGAACAGTGTCAAAGGCCCCCAGATGTCTGGAGGTCTGGCGTGCTGAGGGAGTAATTTAATGAAGTCTGTTTCCACATCTTGGTAGTATAATAAATCTTTGCGCCAGGCGAGGACTGACGGGGGGGGCCTCTGCCCCATGCCATGGCAACCCTCCTGCGGGCCAAAGTCAACATAACACCTGCCAATTTCCTTATTGGAGCAGAGAGCAGCCTCGTCATGCCCAACAGGGCTGCTGTATGGCTTGGTTGTACTGGTTCTCCCACAACAGCCGCTGTCGTCTTCAGAACTTGATTCCAGAAATGCGTAAGCTCAGGGCACGCCCAAGCTAGGTGAATGAAGTTCGCTGAGATGACCCCACATCTGGTGCATTTTGATTCTGTGCCTGGGTGATGTTTGTTGGTTTTCGCCGGTGTGTGATATGTTTGATGGAGGAAGTTGAAGTGTATAAGTTTCAGGCGTGAGTTAAGCGCCACTTTTTGAGTTTGTTTCAGACTATAGAGCCAATCTTCCTCAGAAATCTTAACCTGTAACGACTTTTCCCATCTATCCTTTGCACCTGAGATGGCGAGAGATGTGCAGGGAATGAGGGCTTTGTAGATCTGCGACACCAGCCTACCTTCGCCCCGCGCTTGGATGACGCTATGCAATAATTGCCATGTTGGTGGCTGACGTGGGAAGTCGGGCAGTAGAGCCTGCATGGTGTAGCGGGTTCTGAAGTAGAGGAATACGTCTAAGGCTGTGGTTCCCCCCTTGCTTTTTGCTTGCTCTGGTGTTAAAAAACTGCCTTCTGTGAAGAGATCCCCCAACGTTTGTATGTTCAGCTTGTCGACCCACTTGTGAAACACTGTTTCCGAGGTCAGTGGGACTCCGGGAATAAACTTGACAGGCAGGAGTGGGGAGTACCGTGTCTGTACCCCCAGTTTCTGGGCCAGCGTCCTCCAGACTTTGTACGTTGTGAACATCACATTCATCGTGTCGTTGGGAGCTGGCATTTGACTGAGGACGACTGCAGTTAGGAAGTTAGGCGTTGCGAGGGCACGCTCAACTTGTACATGTGGTCGAATCGCTTGAGAGGCGTACCAAAAACTGAGGAACTGTGCTTGAGCTGCCCAGTAGTATCTTTCCAGGTCTGGAAGTGCCAGCCCCCCTTTGGTTACCGGGAGCGTTAGCGTGGTATATGCCACTCTCGCTGGCTTACCCGCCCAGAGTAGTTCGAGGACCAAGCTTTTCAACTTTTTCCAGAAGGATTTTTGCAGCAGAATTGGGATATTGTTGAATAGGTATAATAGTTTGGGTAACACCACCATCTTCACCAGGGAGATCCTACCCCAGAGGGTTAGTGGAAGAGACCTCCAGCGCGAGATCTTGTCCTGGAGTGATTTGACCACTACCTCATAGTTATACCGGAATACCTCTTGGCATTTCAGAGATAATTGTATCCCGAGGTATCGGACTCCGGAGCACTTCCATGTGAGTTTGAAGTCGTCTGGGAACTGTTTTGTGGCTGGTGTTAGAGGGAATACAATGGATTTTGACTGGTTGATTTTTAATCCAGACGCAGCTCCGAACCTGATGACTTCCCTCATGACAGGATTGAGATTGTCTTCCGGGTTTCTGATGAATAGTGCTACGTCGTCGGCGTAGAGAGAGATGATGAGTTTGTGAGGGCCTATGATGAGTCCCCTCTGCTGTCTTTGTTCTCGCAGTCTGGAGGCTAGCGGTTCCATCACCAGAGCAAATATTAAGGCCGATAGTGGGCAGCCTTGTCTCGTGCCTCTTTGCAGAGCTATTGGGGCCGACTTGGCTGTGCCAACAATAATGTTGGCACGGGGCTTGGTATACAGTAGAGAGACCAGGTTGATAAATCGGGCTCCTAGGCCCATTCTGGTGAGCACCGCGAACAGAAATGGCCACTCGACCGAGTCAAATGCCTTTTCGGCGTCGAGAAGCACCGCCACAGCCTGCAGAGAGGGGTCCAGAGCGGCCATGACACCGAACATTCTCCTAAGTCCAAACGTCGTGTTGCGGCCTGGAATGAAACCGGCTTGGTCCGCCAGAACAAGGGCGGGCATTAATGGCATTAACCTCCTTGCCAGCACCTTGGCGAGTATTTTATTGTCTAGATTGAGGAGCGATATTGGTCGGTATGAAGAACAGTCTACTAGAGATTTGCCAGGTTTGTGCAGTAGAATGATGTTTGCTTCACAGGTGGTAGGAGGCAGATGCCTTCTTTCCAGTGCTTCCGCGTATACTGCCTCCAAGAGCGGGGCCAAGGTGCCCGCGAAGGACTTGTAGAATTCTCCAGTCAGTCCATCGGGGCCCGGCGCTTTGGAGCTGGGGAGGGACTTTATGGCTTCTAAAATCTCTTCTTGCGTTATCATCTCATTTAGTGGTTCTCGGAGAGAATGCTCGACCCAGTAGAGTTCCGTGTCTTCAAGGTACTCCAGTGGAGCAGTCGACGACTTATTGAGTTTGGCACTGTATAGATCTTGGTAGAAGATCCTGAACTCCTCCGCTATCCTTTCATCGGTATAGACTGCCTCACCTAAAGTAGTCCGAATCGATTCGATGTGTGGAGATCTGTTGTCGGCTCTGATTAAATTTGCTAGCAGGGCCCCGGATTTTTGGCCTTCTCCGTACTGACGAGCTTGGAAATTGCGATGAAGGAACTTGATTTCGCGGTCAGCTGCGAGATTGAATTTCGTCAATTCTACCTTCAGGGCTGCTGATATTTTGGGATCCGCCCCACTAGTGGCTTGACGCTCAAGGTCCTTTAGTTTTCCCTCGCTGCTTGTGAGCTCGCGCTTGATGAGCTTATGGATGCCATTTTCCTTGGCATGGCAGACTCCTCTTATAAAGCATTTTAGTGACTCCCAAATTGTGCTTGCGGATGGAACTGAGCCAATGTTGGCATCTAGAAATACCTTGATCTCGTCCCTTAATTCGGAAGCAAACAGTTCATCCCTTAATGCGCCGTTCTTGAAGCGCCAACGCTGTAGCGGCGGCGTCGGAGTAGATGGTTTTAAGTTGAGGAAAATCGGGGAATGATCGGAGAGAGTCCTCGGATGTATGCAGCATCAATCACCTGTCAGAGGACCGGTTGCCGAAACGAAGAGGTAGTCGATACGAGAGCTCGAGTTGTGTACAGATGAATGAAATGTGAATTCTCGTGAATCACCATTCGAGACCCTCCAAATGTCTATCAGGCCGAAGGCATTACATATTTCTTTTATTTGGAGTCCAGCTTTGGTTGGAGGCAACTGAGAAGCCTTTGATCTGTCCTTTAGTGGATCAAGTACAGTGTTCATGTCTCCTCCCCAGATTATGGTTGCAGGATCCTGTTTGGACAGCTGGGTGAGTACCCATCCGAAATTGTCAGGGCCGTCTGTGTTCGGGGCGTAGGAGTTGACGAAGGTCACCTTCTGACCGGCTACGATACCGCTCACTATGATTGCTCTACCCTCTGCGTCTTTCGCCATGCGTATCAAGCGGAAGCTCATCCTTCTGTGTATGAGTAGAGCGACTCCTCTGGAGTATGTTGAATAAGAGGAGTAGTATCTGTGACAGCCCCAGCTCTTAGCCCATTGGTGCTCCATCCCTGGTAGAAGGTGGGTCTCTTGAATCATGGCTACGTCGATTTCGTGACGCCTAAGGTATTGGAGTATTTTCCTGGTTTTGGCTGGGATATTTCCGCCTCTAATGTTCCATGTTAAAACATTGAATGGTTCGGATGGGGTATTCTAATTGACCATTTTCTGTTTACTGCAGCTGGCCGTGTGGAGGCACTGAGAAGAGACTTGCTGGCCCTGTTGCTGATAGCTTTGTGACTCATTTGATTAGACGACTTTGGCATCTGCCTAGGAGACGGAGAGTGAGGGGAGGCGCTGTGCTTTCCTGCTAAACCATGAGGGCCCCGTCCGAGGTCAAACCCCCCCAAGCCTGTGGTGTATCTCTCTTCCAGGTGGGCAACCCCCAACTGGCCCAAAGAGAGAACCCACTCAAACCCTTTAAAACAATCAGCGTAACAGGTGGAGACCATGTCGCTGTAGAACTGTACCCCCGAGAAACTCAGCCACGAGACCTGTTGGTAGCCGAGTGAACCCTGGGGGGGTGAACTGGTGCTGTGCTAGGGGCACCTGGGGCCCTCCAAGCTTCCCTACCCCGCGTTAAGCTCACTGTGTGTTGAGCCTGTTTCCGGTGCGTCATCTTGCCAAATTTTCCAGCTCGCCCCTGGCCGGTCCGGCTTATGGCGGAATCCTGATGTTTCTGTCTCTTTGGGGCCTAGGCCGGTTAGAATTTGGGTCTGGGCAGCCTATCTGGTCTAGAAACATACGTGCATCCTCGGGTGATTGGAAAAAATGGACCCTTTCTCCGTGCTGTACTCTGAGCCGTGCCGGGAAGAGCATCGAATATGGTAGTTGATTGGCTCGGAGCCTTTGTTTGATGGCAGTAAATGATTTCCTCTGGGTTTGGACCGTGGGAGAGAAGTCTGGGTAAACGTGAATCTTGTCCCCATCATGCAGCAGTTCTCCTTTCTCCCTTGCCATGCGGAGGATGGTGTCCCTGTCTTTGTAGTTAAGCAGCCTGGCAATGATTGGTCTAGGTGGTGCGCCGGGGACAGGACGGGTCGACGGAATCCTGTGAGCCCTCTCCACTATAAACATTGAAGACAGTGATTCTCTACTGAAGAGTGATGTACAGAGTGATTCCACAAACTCCTCCATTCTACCTTGCGGCTGCTGTTCTCTCACCCCGATGATTCTTATGTTGTTCCTTCTTGAACGACCTTCGAGGTCTTCGCATTTAGCTATTGTTGCCTTCATTTGGGTCTCGAGTTGCGAAACTTTGGTTGAGAGGGATGATGTGCCATCATCTAGGTTTGACACTCTTTGCTCGACCTCGTCTAGACGTTCCGTGTGGGTGTCGATGCGGTGTTGAAGGAGGTCTACCTTGGAGGCGAGGCCGTCCATTTTGTTGTTGAGATTTCCGATGCCGGCCTTCAGGTCTAACAGGAGTTCTTTTATTTCAAATGCATTACCCTCTGACTCCGTCGGGGGCGACCCGCTGGGGGCGGGAGTCTGGTCTTCCCGCTGAGCGGGGGCTTTTGGGGTCGCTCCGCCTTCGAAAGTTAACTTCCTCTGGGACTTGTCATTTTTCCCCATTGCAAGTATGGATCCGGGGGGGGCACTTTGTGCTGGAGTCTCTGTATATTGTGGAGTGTGGGCAGGGTATGAGATGACCGGCTGTACGATTCTGGCAGGGTTGTTGTTCGCTAGTGGAATGGGACGCCGGTTATTTGGCTGCGTTCTGATTGCCCTGGGGGGCTGAGATGGTTTGATTTAGGCATTGGGTGATTTGCCAGGGGTGTCTGCTGCTGGCCTCCCCCAGGAATGGTGCCGCAGTAGGGAGGTAGCAAGCGCTGTGCTCGGTCTGGAATGTCGCCGCGGCCTCAGGAGGTGGATGAAGTGGCATGCCACCCAGTGCTGGCCGCTCTCCCGGCAGGCAATATGGCGACTATCGAGGTGCCGAGGATTCGGAGGGGTGCAGGATCAGAATCGCCCCCAGTGCGTCGGGCAGAAGCACCAGACTGAAGCAGAGGGGGAGCGAAGGGGCCGACGCCTCCGTGTGCTGTGGAGATTCCTCTCTCCCTCCAGCCCCCCGTCGCGGCCGGGGCTGCTGCCGGGACCCAGGGCCGAAGCGGCAAGTGGGCGGGGGGTCGGTCGGGCCGGGACCAACTTCAGCGCGGCGCGCGATCCCCCCCCGTACCTGGTGCCGCTGCTGATCTTCCGGCCTCGCTCTCCCAGCGCTGGTGGCTCGTCGTGGGGCCCAGCAGGCGTCAGGCGGGCGCCGATGATGACGGCGGAAGCTGGGCCCGCGCCGCGGGGACCTCGTAGCCCGCTCACGCCCCGGGGGAGCGGCGCTCCGGATCCGGCTCAGGCCGAGCGGGGGGGTCCCTCAGCGGCGCGGCGTGGCAAATGTGGTCCGCTGGCTGGATGTAGGCTACGGCGCCGCGCTCTTTACCCCGGCAGGACAGCCGTGCTGGGCCCGGACCTAAGGCCTCGGGGGTCTCAATCCGGCGTGGAATGGCCGATTTTCGACCGAAAAACACTGGAAGGCAACTGGACAGACCGGGAAGTCAGGGGGCGAGGAATTGGGGCTGAGCAATGCAGAAACAGCAGGATTATGAAGGATTGATGCGAGGTACTTGCGGGAGCTCAGGCCAAGGCGGCCATCTTGGATGGCCCTCTAGCGCCCTCTTCAATGAATAACTTTTTACAAAGCAGCTGAAAGCTTGCAACTACCTTTGAAGGCCGATTTCTCTGGTGTCAAATAATAAGAAATCATTGGCATAACTTAAATACATAACTCTCAAGTTATTCAGGGCAGCCAGATGTATAGTGTCCTCCACAACAGACATATAAAGATTAAACAGACAGGGGGGCAAAATGCACCCTTGTCTGACACCCTTGCATGTGGTAATAGATCTAAGGAAAGCACCGGAAGCATTAAGTCTGACCTTAGTTACAGACTGTTCATGGAGAGCAGTCACTAGATGGAGAAGGCCTTTAGCTATCCCTCAGTTATTTATTTCGGTCCAAAGAAGACTTCCGCAATCTGCATCAAATGCAGCAGATATGTTGATGGTGGCTCTAAAAACAGAATTATATTTGTTTGCCAACACATGGGATTGAACTGATTTTAGTATTACTCCATTCAGCAAAAGCTGGTCTTCCATTTCTTCATAATACCAGCAAACCTGGCCCAAGACTGCAGCTCATCCAACTATAACAAGGAAGTCCCTACTGCTGTAAACTCAAGTTGCCTATAAGTAGTTATGTTTTAAAAAAATTTACCGAAACTGGTATCACACAATTTTTTGGAGTTTCTCTGGAAACAAGGAGGGCAAGTTTGTAAAAGAAATTAATGATGTTTATTTTTCAGAAAGAAATTTAAATAGACTGTAAGTCAATGTTTTATCAACAATAACATAAAAAACTTGGTACAAAAAGCAACAAACAAATAGCTGCAAACATGAGTGGTTTGAAAGTTTGGAAAAGGACACAAGAGTGAAATTATTGATGATTCATCTTGGTTATAAAGATAGAACAAACAGAAAATTGTCAGTTTTAATTGCAAAAGAAAAGAAGTATATTCATGGAAACTAGATACATGGACTGCAAATAGTGAGAGAAATGAAAACATTGGCCTTGTTGTAAGCCAACCAATTAAGTTTTTAGAAATTTCCTTTTTTTTCTGAAGGCAGTCAAGTCCAAATTTGCTCTGTTTCCTGTATTCCATTGGAGCAGCTCATCCAACAGCAAGGTCGCAAAGACCTTGCTGTCGGCATCCAGAATGGCTATTGGCCTGTTGTTGTATGGATTTGAGTGGGAGTCTTTTTTTATTGATAGGCACCAAATAAGCCACTTGCCAAGAAACTGGAAAGATATTTGTGACCAGTATGTGTTTAAACAACATATTTAAAACAATTGACCAATTTTCCCAGGTATTTTTTTGTATAAGGCATTCAACAGTTTGTTTGGACCAGGCGCACGAGAGGAACTAGATCCCTTCTATGATCACAGGGTCAAAAAAAAGTGTTCAGAAATCACCAGCATTGTCCTGGAATGATGAGCACTCCACGGTCTCAAGTGATGGAGCACAGAACAATTTCTCAAAATGGAGAACCCATTCAGATTCGGGAACTGGGTTTAATTGAGAATCTTGAGTTTGAGAGGGGCATATATTCACAGGGTCCCAGGGCTCACGGGTACACTTATTTTTTTTTAAAGTGGCCAATATAGCTGTAACAAGATCCCTCTGTGAGCCTTTACCCAATAACTGTAGGCCAGTTTAGTCAGCCTGCTAGCAGTGACACTCGTAACAGGGACAGCTGTACAACTCACTTGAATAGACTTAATTTGAGCTTTCAGCACCCGCTTTCTGTCTGCTACCTCCACATCATAAATGTGAACATTTCTGCCGTTGGATTGTTTAAACTCAGAACCACAGAACTATTGAAGAGTTCAGCTATAAAAGGCTCAAAGCGGTCTACTGTAAAGGTTTCTAGTTTCCAGGCATAAGAGGTTGCTTTCATAAAAGACTGAAGTGACTCATTAACTAATTTGAGATTCCGCAAAGAACATGACGTCTAATTGCCTGCATTATTCACCTGGAGATCTCTAGGAACATGAACAGTAGCTAATGGGCACTCTAATAAAAAGGAGGCCCTCAGCATTCCATGATCACTGAAATCAGTGCCAAGCACACAGAACGCCGAACTTCTGTGTGCAAACTTCCCACAAATGTATAATCTAATATAGAGCTCGAATTAGAAATTCTCCATGTGGGTTTAAGAGGAATGACTCCTGGTACACTCCCAATAAGCATCTGCAAACCATGTAAAGTATTCCACCACAATCTCCCCCAATGATTTTTTCCTAGTACTTTAGAGAGAGATATTCCAGAGCTGCTCTTTTCAGTTACTAAGTTGTAAGCATTAAAATCCCACAACACTATGACATGACCTCCAGAAACATTAGAATGCCACTCATTAACCAGGGTAGACAGAGAAGATAAAACTATCTCAAGATCGATAACACCTGTTTGATAGTATATATTCATACATCAGAGATGTAAATGGTAACCCCCTCTGAGAAAGCGTTGCATGAACAGCCAAAAAGCCTCTACAGATCACCATAGATTTTACGACATGTAATACTCGATCAGATTTTACAAACATTACAAGAGCACCTGACGGGCGGCCAAGTGGCCCTTTAAGAGCTGGTTGATGGTATGAAGAAAAGCCATCAAACACTGGATGTTCTCTTAGCCAGGTTACTTGTAGGAATATCAAGTGGTGATGTTTAAGCCACTTTCCCAGGGGTGGATTGGTAAAAAGAATCTGATGGCATATAGTTTTCCATGACAGAATAGAGAGACTAAGTCCCTTTTCCACCCTTACTGTCTGTAGCCATCAAGTGTCGATTTACCCAGAGCTCCCGCAATCATGACCAGTCCTATGCAAGGCCCCTATTTTCAGGCCTTGGTCTAACAAGAGACATACCTCTTTCATCTTTCCCTCTTCTCCAGTACATATTATGATTTTGTTCGGGAGCAGAAAGCACCCTCCTTGACCATTTTGAACCTGGAAAAACTCTGTTGAGGAAGCACTTTTATATGGTGACACATCAAAACCCAATCGTCTCAATGAATAAGCTTGTGCCAAGATTATGCCAAAAAATAATTTAGATCGTAAATATAGTGTGATGCGATCTGTTTGGTGCAAGTCAATAAAATCCACTTGCTCA
Organism: Ambystoma mexicanum; assembly: GCF_040938575.1. Taxonomy (NCBI): domain Eukaryota; kingdom Metazoa; phylum Chordata; class Amphibia; order Caudata; family Ambystomatidae; genus Ambystoma; species Ambystoma mexicanum. The sequence continues at coordinate 724,082,888 of NC_090926.1, forward strand.
ATGTCCTTAGAGGAGAGTGCTTGTGATCGGGCACCTCTCCCAGAAGATGAATATTAGCATGGTTTAACAACACGTCTCTGTTATCTGGAAGCAGATGTGAGAAACCTGAAGGCACTCTCACAACCACTCCCCAGGTATCATCTGTTCAGGGCCACCGCATTTGGATCCCAACCCAGGGGGGCGGACAAGCAAGGGAGGATCACCTAAGTAGAGGGGCCTTGGGGATTTGGGAGAGGGTGCCAGATTGCGTGATGTGGTACCCCCTCTCTAACACTAACTTACCCTCCCTTCTCTCAGCCTTAATGGACTACTTCCAATGATGCCATATATTTCCCTTTAAGAACCTACCAAGTACTGAGAAGAGGAAGAAGCAACTAGGAGAAATGCATACTTCCTATTTCCAACAGCACTCTAGTACTGGGATGAAAAAGAGGGGTGGGAAGGCTTCCAATACTGAAGGTCAGACATTTCCCGTTAATTGGGTTTATTAGGGTCAGGCAAGACAAGCCAATGACTCACACCCCAGGCATCTTAATAGGACTCAGGTGTCTAAAGGGAGGGGACTCAACCAAGCAGGAGGAGAAGACCTGCCCTGTTAGGTAGACACCCAGGAGTCTGTACGCCAGCATCAATCCCGGAGGATTTACAGCTGGTGGGTGCCAGACCGGGAGCCTTTGAAGTGTAAGGCAGGCAGCTGAAGCTGCCAAACTGATGATAGAGAGAGAGAGAGAAAGAGAGAGAGAGAGAGACGCCATCCGGGCTGAAACCCAGAAGAAGCTGGAGCAGCCAAGGCAGACCAGAGCAGGAGAGACAGAGTCTGTGTATATTGTTGAGCGAGAAGGATTGTTGAGACGGGCCCGAAGAATGTGGTGGCTTGCCTCCCCGCTATGGAGAAGGTGAGCAGGAGCAGCAGGCACTGCTTTTGGGGAGATGCAAAAGGCCTGTCAGTGTCAGAGGACATGGGAAGACTGGAGCGCTCCCACAGGACCACAGGCAAGTAACGGTCCAAGTGAATGTGAACTATATTGAATACTGAACTGAATTAAAACTGCTGAGGAAGAACCATATGTCTATGGTAAAGTAAGGGACTGATGCAGAAGAGCATAACATTAAAAAAGGGAATACAAGTGTGAGAAGTCAGAAGCATGAGGCAGAAGATCCTGCAAAGGGGCCAGTCAAGGCTATGAGAAATCATGGTTGAGTGACCTGTGATGGTTGGACCATGAGGTTTGACAACTGTGCCTAGTCCAGGGAGTTCCCTATTGTGAAGTTCACAAACATCACAAATCAAGTCGAGGAGAAGCCCACTGTTCCTGGTTGCGTGACCTGTAATGGGTTGACCATGTGGCCTGACAACTGCGACTAGACCAGAGAACCCTAAATGATGACAAGACAAGGACATTGGAAATGAGCCACAAAAAACTGTGAAACAATTGTAGGAGCAAGCCAAAAGGTCAGTCAAGTGAACCTATTGTTTTCTCGTGTTGAACATTGAGCGGATGACATCGGTATAAGTGCTGCAGTGAAATCTTGGGGAAGGGAAGCCTGAGAGTTGAAAGAACTGAGAAACGCTGCCTTGGGGACGGGAACCTCAAGTCCTCCTTTTTGGTGAGAACGGTGATGTATTGAACTTGAGGAAAGAGAACCTCAATACCTCCTTTTTGTGTGAACTGTACTGTGTTGAATTGGGCAAGGGAACCTCAATATTTGTTGGGACATTGTTGAGACAAGCAGCTATTTGAGCTGTGTTCAACTTGGGATTAGGGATCCCAAGAAGAATTTTGAGTTAAGAACAACTGAGACTTTACTTTTAAATACTATTCTGTTGGTTGAGAAGAGTCCCACACTATGTTATTTCTCGATGTGAGGGCAAGCATTTGGACATACGGAAACAGACTTCCCTTAGTTTTCTTTAGGCAAGACAGATCCCTACCTTAGTTATAGGGCAAGGTAGGCCTTACACCAACCTGATATTAAAATTGAGCCTTATTTGAAACTTGAAATATGTTGTCTGTGTCACCTCTTGCTATCATGCCTGTCTCACACAGACTAACGACCAGGATTTTCAATTCATAGCTACTGTTTTTCCCTCATTTGAGGCCAAACCAGGAATGCTCAAGTTCACAGCAGACCCCTACGATTTATCGGATCGATTATGGCCCTATCTTCAGACAACTGCAGGCCCTTGCAGCCCCTCAGAATGCTGGATGGCCATATGACAAACGTGAGTAAGACACAGCTTGAGGTCCACAGGGTACCCTAACATGCTCCAAACGAGAGACAACAGCAATATGGGTTCTCCAAACTGATAATGGGATGCTTTATACTGATCTCCCAGTCAATCCCAGACACTGGCTGGAAACAAATCGTTGAGTTATGGCGGCGGCAAAAGGAACAGAAGGAATAAACGGTTCATCCTGTCAAAGAACGCTAACAAGAGAAGGTAAAGAGGACACACATTGTGTCCTCATCCACATGACCTTCTAAAGCTGCATATGTAAATGTCCTTGCTGTGGGCATTGTGGCCCCCATAGAGAACACAGACGTCATTATCAGCCAGAGAGATGAATCTGTTTAAACCTCTTGTGACACGTTGGATGTAAAAATAGTGATTTCTTGTTCATTGTGAGTGATGGGGCCTCATTACGACCTACGCGGAACGGGTTAATGGGCTACGCTAATGGAGGCAGACCCGTTAAACCCGTTCCATGAAATTACGAGGTCCCCTCGCGGGACCCGGTAAGGACGCCTGGTAAAACCAGGCGTCCTTACCGGGTCCCGCGAGGGGAAGAGGGAGCTAACAAAGGCCGGTCGTAATCGGCCCATTGTTGCTCCCTCTCCCATTCCCATTGAGCCCTATGGGGGCTCAGATGGGAATGGGGAAGGTCCGGGCCCGGGTTCCCAGAGGGAGGAATTACCGGGCCCTCGAACTAGGAATGGCCCGGTAATTCCCATTCTGTGAACCCGTTAAAGGAGCCCGGTTTGGCAGCAGCCATGGAGCTAATAGCTAATAGCTCCATGGCACCGCCAAACTCGTAATGAGGCCGATAGTGTTGCTAGCCCTGACTGCTGATTTCTGCCGCTGGTGCCCTCGATCTTGAGGATTTTCCTTTTTGGGGAATTTTGTAACACAGTTATAATGTTAGGGTTGTTTCACCAGCATACCCAGAAACTTGCGTGAAGATTGATGTTTGTTTTTCATTGGAGTTTATTTTAAAATTTCTTTTCCTCTGTGTTTTCTGCATCCGTTTACCCTTGGTTGGTAATAGAATGGACGGGCTCAGTGTCATTTCAACCACAGGGATGTCTTCTAAAATATTTCCCACCTCAGCCTCGATATGTGAGGAATTAGTGCTACAGAAAGTTCCCTCACAACGTGGCCCACCTGGTGGGGATCCTGATGGGAAAGCATCAGTGCCTCTGTCATCGACCACCATAAAATGGAAGGCAACATTATTCCATCCGGCTGGACTGCAGCAATCGGTAAGGCCTCAGTACTGCTCCGAAACAAGCATTGTTAAATCTTCCACTGTTTCACTCCTGTGCTGTAAGTAACGAGAAGCAGCATGCACAGGAGCAGGCCGCATCAAGAAATCCTTCAGTTTAGTATCTACATCAACATGATTGAATTTACACAGCAAAGATTCCAACAATGAGGAATGAACTTGTGACTCCGCTTTCAGGCTTTCATACAAGGTTACTAGAGCACACACAACCTGATTTATTTCCAAAAGGAGATTGTCTTGGCCAGAAGCCATAGGTGCAGTGATGCCAGTGTCTATATCTTTTAACAGTGCTGAACGCCACCAGGGTGGAGTGGACGCTGGTGTGGAGGCGTATGAAGATGTTAAAGAGTCAGAGTCATGCGTTGTGACTTCCATTAAGTTCCGAGAATGATCCAAGCTTCCCAGGAAATTTGAGTCCTGCTCAGTTCTATAATCAGGGGCACTCAGCATACCTTTATCAGAAATAACAGAACCGGGAGATTGAATTGGTGAAGGAGGGGCACGGACAGCCACATTTTTGCAACAGGCAGGGTTAGAGGCTTCTGCCCCTTCCACAACTGGATTGAAAAATGCAGTTATCATGCAATTCTTTCCCTTGCCTTTTTTGATGGCTTGGAATTTTTTAATTTGGAACTGCAGGACATGCTTGCTGTGTTTGTATCCAAAGATCCTGCCGGAGCCACTAAAATGCCCCCCTCACAAGGTGAGCAGGGTAAAGGTAGGTCAAGAGCATGTTGCATTAAAATGGAGGCTTCAAGAGTCATTTCAGAGAACTTTGACCTGCTGCTACGAAGGACGTACACACACTATTACTAATGCCCACCCAGAAAGATTAAAAAACAATAACAAGGAGCACACAGTGGGTTGCAGTCTCTCAGACTCACTGTTCAAGTGCAAATGAGCTTTGGATGAGGGAAACTTGACCAAGATAGCCGGTGACCTAGCAGTGAAGAAGTCGCACCAACACCAACTACAACACTATACCATTAAAACGCACTGCGCACAGCACATGCTCTGCCCTGGAGTGTGCTTATAAGTCCTGCCTCTTCTTGCAGCATGTGTCAAATAGTGAAGAAAGACTCCAGGTCAGGTATCAGGGTCCAACACAAATTTGCCAGCACCTCCTGCAAACACTAAAACACACAGTGCTCCTTCAATAAATGTGCAGGTGGGTGATTGGGGAATTGAGAAAAGACAGCACCAGAAAATGTTACACAGCACATCAGATGTAGTGATTATACAATGCAAATGAGCCATTTTTTTTAATTGTGTTTAACCATTTAAGATTTTTACAACTTTTGACGTTCGGCTTTCAACGTTTATGTATGGTACTTAAGACACCACTTTCATTTTTCTTTTCTCCGTTCATTTTTTCTTTTCTTTTATGTAGCCCTTGATCAATTACGGAGTTTGCCTTTTTCAGAGCTATGTCTAGGAGTTTCGCTGCGGCCCGAGACCATCTGGCTGAGTCTCCTGCGATTAGTCGATTCCATCCCGTTTCTTCATTTAGCACTGACGGGTAGGATATAAGTGGTGCCAAGTATGCCTCTCTTTCCTTGGTCATTTCAGGACCGGTCGTAAGGAGGTGTCTTAACGTTTCTATTTGCTCGTGATTTTCACAGAGACGGCATGTAGCTATGGGAGATTGTGATCTAATAGCCAAGATTTCCCTGGTATGGAGCAGGTTTAGGTGGGCTCTCATGAAGAATTTTCTCAGCTCCTTGTCTGGAAATTTTTCACAGTACTTCAACAGCATTTTTAGTTTATTATGGCCAGGTGGAAGGTGCTTTAATAACTTGTAGGCCAGGATCTTTTCATTGGTGGTGACCCAGTCGTGCGGCTCCATTTTGTTCTTCACTATGTCCGGGTTTGTGATCAGGAGTTCTTCGGTGCAGGCTAACTCTTCCAATTTATTTCCTTGCAGTTTTCTTACCCAGGTGTTGAGTGGTTTGCATCCGCCGCTCTTTATTTCATCGGCTACCACCTGGAAGACTGGGAGAGTATTGGTCAGCATTAACTAGTATTGCATGAGATAACTTGGTTGTTTTTAGTCAGCAATTATGATGGCAGCTCCTGGACATGTGAACTCTAAATTGCATAGCATGACTATACCTTACGTTTAAAGATTGTAGGGCATAATTAAGATGTACCTAGCATATGATGCCAGTTTCTAGATATATGAAGCTATACATTGCATATAAAAAAAAACATGTATATGATGGAATTGGTGGTATTTTTGGGGCTGTGCTTAGCGTATGAATCTACATCAAATATTCGTCAAGATGCACAATACATACGGTGACTGTTCAATATAAATGAGGCATTGTGGAATTGGATGGAATTTCAGAGGAATTTAAGACTGCACATATAAATCATAGTCAGGTTCCTAGACACGTAGGCCTTCACATTACCTAGGGCGACCTATCATGTATATGACGCATTAACTTCCATTGGTTTACATTGCTGACACAACTGAGCATACATTAGACATATGATGGCATCTCCTGCATACGTGACGCTGGTCCCATACAATGGCTATATCAGGCATACATATTCATTTTGGAGAGCATTTTTCTCGTCTGAGGCTTCGCTTGGCATACATTTTCAGATTCAGCAGATTATGGTAACGTTGTCATACATATGGTGCATTAACTGTCATTGAATGGGATTCATGAGTTGGTTGAAGGTGAACTCCGCTAATGGTGACATCTCTTACACATATGAAGCTCTTCTTTACATATGTTGACTATGTCAGGTTTATTGGGCATCAACTGCCATTGTATGGTATTATTAGGAAATTTAAAGTGGCATTTGACATATGGTTGCAGCACATGGGCATGAGAGGCTGCACTGTGCATGTAGAGTGACAGTGGGAATATGGGGAACATTATATATTGTGACTACACCAGGCATACATGGCTATAGCAGGCATATGAAACATGTGTCCACATATTGGAGGCTATACTTGGCCTATTACTGCAGAACCTGTGAATGTGACCATTGTGAGAAACCTGAAGCTTCTCTCACATCTACTCCCCAGGGATCTTCTGTTCAGGTGGCCACGGAAGGGCCATCGCTTTTGGATCCCCACCCTCGGGGTGGACAAATGAGGGGGATCACTTGGGTGGAGAATCCTTGCGGATTGGGGAGAGTGTACCTGAAGGGGAGACATGGTATCCACCCTTTCCTAATATTGACCTACCCTCCCCTCCCCTCCTTTAGCCTTTATGGGCTATGTTTAATATCATTCCATCACTCTCTATAGTTTTACCTTACGTACCGAAAAGAAGTGGAGGCAACTAGGAGCTGTGCAGATTTCCTACTGTATACCCCACTCTGGTATTGTGACAAACAAAAGAGAGGTCGGGCCATGCAAGCATGAAGATCAGGCATGTCACACTAATGGGATTGAACAAGGTCAGGCAATCAAGAATACCTTGTCTCACCTGCAACCCATTAGTAATCAAGGAACGTATAAGAAGTTCAGGAGCACATGGAGAGAGCAAGAGGTACAGGAGGTGCCATAGCAGAAGGAGGAGAGAACCCAGGTGTTGCGTTCTAGGGGCGAGAGGCTGAGACACAGTGACACCAACAAGGATCCCTGGAGCCAAGCTGAGAAGACCATGCAGGACTGTGAGCCCTTGTGAAGGAAGGTGGAGAGCTGGCGCTGCTAAGGAGCAGAGGCAGAGCCAAGCACGAAGGCTGGCGTATATGGATTGAAGCACCTGGTGAACTGGTGAGTGGCTTCTCTTGCCTGGGGAGGAAGACCTTGAGTGGATCGACAACAACCTGATAAGTGTCTGAGGACATTGGGAACTCTGGGGTGCTCCAAAGGGGTTGTTGAGCCGGCATAGCTTAGACTTACATATATTGAATGCTGAACGCAACTAAAGGGGCTGTTGAGCCTGTGTAGCTAAGACTTACATATATTCAATGCTGAACGTTATGCAAGGGGCTGTTGGCAAGGGGCTGTTGAGCCAGTGCAGCTGAAAAGGCCTTACATATATTGAATGCTGAACATAATGAAAGGGGCTGCTGTGCCAGCGTAACATATGCCACCATATAGTGAATGCTGAAGGTAATGAAAGCGGCTGTTTAGCTTTTGCAGTTAAATCTTGCATTTATTGAGTACTGAACTTAAGGAAAAGGGCTGGCTGCGCATGCACAGTCGAAAACTGCATATAATGAATACCAAACTGTATGGAAAGTACTATCATGAAGAATACAACACTGCATTGCATTTACTGCGTATTGTATGGCAGGAAAAGCCTTGTTTGAGTGAAACAAAGTGAATACGACGTGTGTGAAATATTGAATGACAGGAAAGCTGTTTCTTGAACAGAACTATGAAGTGTTAACAGCCATAAGAACATTCTGAAATAATCAAGTAACATACTGCCAGAAAAGCACTTGGAAAGTAATAAGAAGGTCTTGTACTGGAATGGAAGAATTGTCTTGTAAATTATTGAACAGCAGCTTTGGGAAACTTGACCTGTGATGGGTGGACCGTGTGGTTTGACAACTGTACCTAGACTAGAAGTTTTCCCACATTAAGACCCAAATTAAAGACAACATAGGTGGTTGCTAGTTTAGTGACCTGTGATGAGATGACTGTGTGGTCTGATAACTCTGCGTAGACCAGAAACCACTAAAAGTTGAAAAAGTAGCAAAGAGGTGTGAACCATTGGTGAAGTTAACCAAAGGAAGTGTCAAGTGGGCCCATGTTTTCTTTTGAACTTGTAAGCAGAAGAAATATGCCATCTATTGAGAATAAATATGAACTGTGATGCCTGTGAATCTACAGACGGTAACATCAGCACTTGATCAGTCCTTATTGAAACAAGGTTGCATTGGAACAGTATTGAACTCGAAACAGAGAATTCTAAAGGAACTTTTATTGCCAATTATTTAACATTTATTTTGGAACACTCATTGGTGAGACTATTCCCCCACTAGTTTTGATGGAGTTGTGAGGATAAGCATAGGTTTTGGACAACTAGTATGTGGGTATAGAAACTGTCTACCTGCGCCAACACACTCTCGAATCCAGTCAATAGTTGGCCATTGCTTTGGATGGGGTACCAAGTTTATATCCACTCCTTGGATTGCGGTAACGTAGTGTAGTATGTACTCTTATCCAGTAGGGCTCAATGGGAATGGGGAAGCTGGAGGCACAGGCACCGTTTACAACGGTGCCTGTGCATCCGACATGCTGTGCTCGCGGATGCCTTTCATTCCGTCAGGTCAGACTTGGTAGAATGAAAGGCACCAATGAGCACAACTCAGAGTTTGTCGGTCCGGATACAACGGTACCGGCAAGCTTACCGGTACCGTTGTATCCGGACCGGCAGGCTCGTAATGAGGCCCCCTGTTTTTTTATGTCATATCTTTTAATTGTCATTTGTCTAAATTACATTAGCAGTTAGAGTCTCATGCCTGTCTATGACTAATGCTGGATAAGAGTACACACTACAACAAGCATAGGTTTTGACACAGACAGACCTTAGTTTTGCACTTATTGACATAGACTTTCCTTAGATTTTCTTAGCAGGGAAATCCCGTCATAGCATAGGGCTAGTTTGGCATTAAACCATCCTGATAATTAATAAAGTTTTGTTTAAACCTTTACATCTGTTGTCTGTCATCTCTCTTCATACCATGCCTGTCTCACACTATGGGCCTCATTCCGAGTATGGCGGTAAGGGATAGCGGCCACCGCTAACGAGAGCGGTGGCGGTAATCCCTTACCGCCATACTCCGAGTTCCCTTTGCGCCATGGTGGTTTTAACACCTGCTTTTAGCAGGTGTTAAAAACCATGGCGCTAAGGGACCTTGATGTTAATTACGCCACCGTAATTTACGGTGGCGTAATTGACGCCTTCCCCACTCCCATTATGCCCTATGGGGCAAGAATGGGAATGGGGAAGGGTAAATGGGGATTGGGGAATTACCGCCCCGCCAACCTTGGAATGGGGCGGTAATTCCGCCATCCACCAAGGCGCTGCCGGTCCGGGTACGGCGTCAACCAAGGCGTTAATAGCGCCATTGGTTAGCGCCGTACTCGGAATGAGGCCCTATGTATTTAGTATATACAGTTTACACTGGGGGTTGTGAGACATAACATGACACTGGGCCTCAATATGAGGAAGGCGGCCGCGGAATGAACGGTTCCGGTAAGGGACCGGCACCGTTCATTCCCGGACGCCACATTACGAGGTCTGCAGCTGGTCCCGCTCTGGACGCCAGGCCAGACCAGACGTGCAGAGCGGGACCCGCTAGAAGTCCAGGATGCTAACAACGAACCCTTCTGTAACGGGCCAGTTGTTAGCATCCTCCCCATTCCCATTGAGCCCTATGGGGCCTCAAATGGGAAAGGGAATTACCGGGCCCTCCATTGTCGGAATGGCCTGGTAATTCCCTATTTTTGGGTACCCGGTTTGGGGGTAGCCATGCCGGTAAGAATGGCATGGCTACCACCAAACTCGTAAGGAGGCCCAGTGTCACATAAATCAAACAGAGATTATTTTTCATCAGACCAATTCAGTCAATTATTCTATTCCACACTGCTGCGATAGATACACTCAAAACACAGAGGCTCATGTACAGACCAGAGTGTGCTACCGCTCTCAGGGTTCAGCAACCTTTATTTAATCCATTTGTGATCACATAGGATTCACTACAAGTGAGTAGAAAATGCTATAACCTCATCAAAATGAAAGTAGCTTCTTAATTAATGTGTTATGTGTTCCATTCCAACTCAACCCAGGTACGGTGACGGGTCAGAAAAAAGATCACAGACTCTGACTTTTCATTTCACTGCTGTAGTTTATTAACTAAACGGTGGGAACTCCTATCTTTCCCTATACTAAGGGTGTTCCCTACCTAACACATCTAAAGTGCTCATCAATTGTCAGTGAGAGTCCAAATCAAGATCAGTTCACTGTCGAAACTAACCCTACCACTTTACCACCAAGTAGTTCTTGGTAACTACTATTACCAAATGTGCAGTTCTGATACTGCGTTCTGCACGGTTTCAACCGTCTCTTTCAGTCAATTATTCTTGCTTTCCTTCTTACTCTCCTCTTGTTCTGTTCTAGTTCTTTTGCTCCTCCCCATGCATGGGACAAGTTTGTTCCTTTCTCTTTATTCAAACTTAAGATCTTACTTTAATTTAGGTCCACTCTTTATCTTGACTGAACAGCATTGATTCTCACTCTATTCCTGTTGTCCTGACACGTTTTCTCGACTGGGACAAGCATGAGCATTCCAGTAATGATTCTCAGTCTTCTCACGTATTCTAGGTACTTTATCTTGGCTGGGACGAGTATGAGTGTTCCAGTAATAATGCTCACTCTCTTGAGGTATTTTTAATATGATATCTTGACTGGCATGAGTATGAGCATTGCATAAATGATTCTCAGTCTCTTCAAGTATTCTTATTACTTTATCTTGACTCGGACGAGTATGAGCATTCCAATTATTATCTTTGGTCCCCCACCCAGGTTTCCTACATTCCCAGTTACCTGATTTGGTCAGTGATAATGTCACCAGGCTACACAACAGCCTGGGATCATCACCGTCACTTGTCAGGTTGACTCTTCTGCTTTTCTGTGGTTCCCCATATGGGTTTGCCATTCTTCCTTCTTTACGTTCACTTTGCTCTTCCTTATTGGAAGCTTTGTTGGCGTTGTTGAGGGACTCAGTGGTCAGGCCACCACCTATTCCTTGCTTGGGACGCTGTGTGTTCCCCTCGGTTTGTTGCATCACCTCTCCTTTTCGATGTCACACGTCTGAAGCTGCACCTGGACTTCTGTTCTGCTTTGGACACTGCACGTCCAAGTTTCCTCCTCTGTATCTCGGCAGGCCAGTTGAAAACTATCCGGGTCTCCCTAGCTCAATGTCTCTGCCTCCCTTTTTTATTACACTGCCGTGGCACTTCCCCCAGTCCAGTGTTAAAGTCCTACTTTTCTGTTTGACTTGTACTCTTTATTCTTCACTTGTATTCTGTATTATTCACATGTTTTTTTCATCTCTGTATAACACAAGTTTTACTTAACAGACACAATTAAAGTATTTGTCTTACAATAACACATTTATATTTGTTCTGAATGTCTTTCTTCACAAAGTCTTTAAAGGTGTGTTATTGGTTTGTGGCTCAGGGAGTTCCTCATAAGAACAGGAGTCCTAGTCTCCAGACGGGGAGTCTATCCTGGTGAGGTCCTAGTTGCCTCTTCATTGATGGGGGGTATTACATAGCGGGCTCACCTCCCTAGCCTCACAGGGAAAGGCTCCCCCCTGGGGCGAAGTGATGTAACCCTGCAATTCACAACAGTACTCCAGGCTTAACATGCAGTTGGTACATAAGTGGAACTTGAATGTGTTCAAGGAAAGTACATAATCAAATATAATTTGATTTTAAGGCTGTCCTTACAAACTAGCAAAAATGGGAGGCATTATCAGTTTATATCTTCATTGTGTTCAAGATGTGAAAGCTGTTTACAATTCTAATTGTACAAATGTGGAAGGATATAAAATGTGCAGTAAATACATTTGCTTTTCCTTGACTTAAAATGTCTCATTTCAAGATGGGTTACAACTACTCAGTTGGACCTTCTTCCTTTCGCAACATGTATCTAGGTAATTCACATTATTTTCGACTGTAAATTCTCTTTTTAAACCATAGTTTCCCACCAGTGAGGCACATTCAGAACAGCCTCCACATAATTCAAATGTGCTGAATCTTCAGTTCCAGATAACAATCATTATTTCGATAATTTTCCAAATACCTTTCTGAATTTTCAGAGCATTAAACATTTTTCTGCAGGACATACTTCACAAGTAGAAATGCACAATACACAGTGTCACAGAAATCACACATAGGACTCGAATCTCATGTGAAGTAGTTTGTAAATCTTTAATATCAGCACTTCAGGGTGTATACAGGAACATACAGCATAATCCTGAGCATCCTGAACTGGGCTCCTCCGCCTCTACATTACCAACTATTCATTGTATATCAGTGCATCCACATCAATGCAACAAATACAATATTCTCTTACCGCAGTAAAGAATATTTTACTTCTTGTGCCTTCAGGAGATACCAACAAAGATGTTTACCCTGAATCCAATTAAAACTAAAATGTTTGTATCATTATGTGTTTGAAGAAACTTACTATCTTTGTGGCTGAATGTACTTTCACTGGTGTAAGCAAAGTTATGAATAATTGTGCTTATGCAGCAGATTGCAAGCGTGCAAGTAAATACATTACTGTTGTGTCAAGTTTCATATGTATTTCTCCATCCTGACTGCAAGCCTGTCATTCAAAATTGAGTTTTCGCTCTATGCTACATAAAGCTTAGACCTCAAAATAAAAGGATTAGCCTTTCTGGAATCAACATATTCTTCTCACTTTCATTTAAATTCACATATAATTAGATTTCCAATCAACAACCTTTTGGTTATGATTTATAAATAGCTGCCTATTTACTCTATAACATCAGTTAGGATTGGCAAGCAAATCGAAACACTATGTATTATGAAATCTCCTAAAGAGGTTTTTTGACAAAGGAATCATGGCCCCCAAGGACCATGTTGTATCCATTTTACCTCTGTAGAGGACCGCTACTGACTTGCAGATATTGGGAATACAATTACAAGGAAATCCTGAATGGTGAGGATTATTAGTGCAGCGTTCAGAACCTATCAGAGTGCATACCTCTCCCTAGTAGGCCAAGATAGTGTCCAGGGTCATACCATTTTGCAAGACCTGGTGTGCAATTCTGCTTGTTCATGGTTAATTAGGGTCAGAGTGTTGAATGCTTAATTGCCTACTTTTTATAACAATGGGTGCAGCCACTTCAGTGAACTCATCCCACTCTGATGATCATCTCTCGTGTCCTGTGGGCTAAGATAACTTGCTATATTGTCTGACAGCAGGTAAGACATATCCCTTGTAAGAGGAATCGGGTCAATCCATTTGGAGCCAACAATAAACAGAGATTGGGCCTTATTAAGGGTTTGGCGGTAACCGCTACTGGCGGGTTGATGCCGGATCCATAATGAATTACCAGTGCCTGACTTCTCGGTGCCACCGGCTATTCCAAGTACGGCGACTGGGAAGTCAGGCACCAGCAATTTGTTTAATTCCCATTCCCATAGAGACCCATGGGACTCTATGAGAAAAGGGACATGGAAGCGCTGGCACTGTTGTTAACGGTGCCAGATCTTCCGTGATGGCTTTGCCTGCCATGACCGCTGTGCCCGGCAGGGTCAGACCTGTCGGGCACTGCAGCTCCAGCAGGCAAACCCATAGTTTGCCAGTCCAGAAAACGGTGCCGGTAAGCTTAGAGGCACCGTTGTTCCTGGACCAGCAAACCTAGAATGCAGCCCATTGTCAAATATGGTATGTGGTATAGTCTGAATCAGCAAAGGGGAATGTTTTTTTGAAAACGACGGACATACCATTTATAGTGACATTCTTCATAGTCAATAGGGAATATATGCATTTATTAATAGCCATAGATAGTGTGCCCTGGTTTTGATTACTGGGGGACCTTTGCAGGAATACACAATCTGATAGCAGCCATTTTATTTTTTATTTCAGAAAGTGGGAGATGGTTCAGAGATCCAGTAAACACAAATGAGGAGCAGGGTTCAAGACTGTATTACTCAAAACAAATTTCAGATCATCACAGATGTCCCCCCAGTCAAACAGATGAGGTGACATCGGGAAGCCAGAGCCACTGTCATGGGGGAGTTGTGCACATATCCGACAGTCAGATATGTTCTTAATACAGGAGTATTGAAATCATGAAGTGTGGTGTTGAAAGTTTATGCAGCCAGCACTGGACACAGGGCAATGAGGTACATATACAAGTACTTCTGCAAGGACTAGATAATGTCAGTCTATGTTCATGTGACAACGAAGTTAAGATACAGTTCATTGACCAGCGCCAGTCCTTCAAAGTGTTTCAATGAGTCAGCAGGAATCATATATTCCCATCATGCCATTAACAGCCGAGCAACCAACAGACAATACTAGCCATTTGGGGGCACAAGGTATGGGTGGATTTCTTGCTGCCTGCCTGCATTATAGAAAACTGTGTATATGAATGAGGATGACATTTCCAACAGAAACACATGTACAGATTGATGTAGACATTGAGTGAGCAGAGTAGTTCCATACAACTTCGTCTTTCATTCCCGCCTTCAGTGACCTCCTCAACAAACATAATGTTTAGCATCATGAGTGTCAGCTGTTTGGACCTATCAACATCTTTTTTGCAAAGAAAAAATGCAAAGTAATTACTGGCCACAGTGAGGCCAGAGGTTAAACATGAGTAAACATCAGATCCTGGTCTAAGTAAGTTAATATAGTACCACCCAGATGGGTGTGAGTGCATGCAGATGTTTGTCATGGACCTGTTAGTTGAGATTGAGTAGGTTGTCTGAACACACCATTTGTTTTTATTCAAAGGTCTTGACCCACCTTTATCAAACATTTCGAAAACTGGTAGTAAGCACCTCTCTCTGTATTTCTTTTTTGAATAGTGCTAATATTATATATTGAAAGAACAGTGTTAATTAAAGTTGGTTTTGCACTGTTATTTTAGGTGACTTAACACAGCAGTACTAAGGAACTTTTATCCACTATAATCAAGAACAGTATGAAATTAACCTGATCCCTGGGAGCATTTTTTTAGAAGGCTATCTCTTTGTTACATAGATCTGACCTCTGAATACGTTTCTGCCAGTAGTGTGATTACACGAGGAAGAACGAAACATGTTGGGCTAATACATACTGCATTGATAAGCAGTTGTTTCAATTATACATTGAATGTTAATGTTCACTACAGATTAGTAGCTTTGTTACTGCAAAACTAAAATAGGGCCACGCAATACATAACTAGCACGTGTCCCAAGTGTACCATTGAATTTTGGGTAGTGAATAGCTTCGAGGCATGCCTCTCTTTGTTTTTAAATATTCAGTGCTAAATGGATTTTTAGAAGAGTATTGCACAAGTCACTTCCAATGGTTGCACAAGTCACTTTGCAGCAACATTATTTTCTAAATATTTAAAAGATATATTTTGCTATATATGTGTTTTTATGTTAATTGAATGTTGATAAAATATTTTATATAAATTGTTGTTTTCTCTGGAGTAAGGTTACTAAACAATGAAGCAACACATATTGATTATAAACAGGTGTAATATTAGGTAACACCCTTTTGTTTTGACTAAGATATTAGTCACTTTGACAGTACCAAGTTGTTTGGGTCTATTTTGTTATGTATACGTTATAGTTCCAGGCATGACCCTTACAACTATTTTTCCTGGTGTCTCTCTACAAGTATGACATGTTCCAAACAGACACCATTGTTGTTTGTGGATTGCAAATATTTGGAAACGGGTCATATTTCAACCATCAGGTGTCCCTCAGAACTACAGGAGTCTGATGGGGGACCATAGGGGTGGATTATGGCAAACAAAGAGAATAATTATACGTTTCCCACTTCTTGTGTCCGCTCAAACATTTGGATGCAGAAGAGCTCAACGGCAGAGTAACATGGCAAGGTAAACTAACACACAATTATATTTTATAATCATGTTTCACTACTCTGGGCCCCCCATTCCTTCCTCTAAAGGGTGGATACACTGTATAGAAGGTTGGATGCCCAACTTGAACAAACTCAAACCCATGGAAGCACCCACAATATGCAGAATGGGTCTGGTAGGCCAGTAAAAGTCTGCAGGCCAGTCCTGACCAAGGAGGTGCCCATGGCATAACTCAAGGCCATGACCTTTATTAGTCATATTATTATTATTAGGGTATTTATTGAGTGCAGACCTAGATTCGGGAAGCAACAGAGCGCTTTACAATCATAGTGGGATGGACACAGTGAGGGTAGCAGAGAAACAATGGAGCAGGGATTTAACGAAAGAGGATGGGTAGGGTGGGCAATTTGGCAGAAAGAAATATACAAGCATCCAGGGGAGGCCAAAGTGGGTAGCAGATCACCAAGTTGAAGGCGGGTTTTATCGCCAACCACTCCTTATCAGTAATTGCATAATTTCATTCTGCCAGAGTGAATTTCCTTGAGTAAAACGCAACCGTATGGAGTTGGCCTGTGGTAGGAATTCATTGGGGCAGTACCGCACCCACAGACACGTTGGAGGCATCAGTCTCTACCACATAGGAGAGGTCTGGTTTTGGGTGTTGCAAGATCACTGCTGTAGTGAAGCAATGCTTCAAGGTGAGGAACGCTTGTTCAGTTTCTGGGGTCCAAGAAAACTTGTTATTCTTACAGAGCTAAGAAGTGATGGGGTGCACAAGGTGGGAGAAGTTGTGTATGAATCACTGACAGTAATTAGTGAATCCTAAAAAGATGTTGGCGGGGGCCATTGGAGGATTGCTTCAACCATGCAAATGTCCATACGGATCCCTGCGGGATTAGGATAAAGCCAAAGAATTCCACTTCTGTGTCATGAAAGGCACATTTCTCTAGTTTCTCATACAGGTTGTGCTGGCACAGAGTTTCCAGCACTGACCTCACATGGCGGACGTGATCAGCGGGTGAAGTGGAGTAGATCAAAATGTTGTCTATGTGGACTATTGCACAGACATTCATGAGCTCTCGTAACAAGTCGTTCATGAGACTGGCAGAGAGGAAATGGCGTGCTTCATGTTCATCCTCTGGCAAACTGGCCTGCCGCCTGCTCCAAAGGCTCCTGTCCCCTCCCAGGCCCTCTGCACTGCACTGGCCTCCCACTTCATCTCTAAAACTCAGGACATCCTGTCCTCACTCTCCTCCTATCACCTCCCCCCCTCTCTTCCCTGCTCTTCCACTGGCCCTTCTGCAGCCACCCCTCCACCCTCCTTCTCTGCCTTTCCCCTTTTTTCTGCTGACGAGGTTTCCAGACAAGTCCGATCTATGAAAGTCTCGTCTAAACAGATTCACCCCTGTTCCTCCAAAACTATCAAGGAC
The DNA here is from genome assembly GCF_040938575.1 of Ambystoma mexicanum. Taxonomy (NCBI): domain Eukaryota; kingdom Metazoa; phylum Chordata; class Amphibia; order Caudata; family Ambystomatidae; genus Ambystoma; species Ambystoma mexicanum. Next base: position 724,100,382 of record NC_090926.1, read on the forward strand.
CACATCGACTCCCTGGCTCCTGCCATGGCTGACTTTTGCAACCACTCCTTCGCCTCTGGAGTCTTCCCATCCCCCCTCAAGCACTCCCTTGTGCACCCTCTCCTTAAGAAACCCTCTGCCGAACCCTCCTGTCCGGCTAACTATCGCCCAATCTCCATCACTCCATTCCTGGGCAAGCTCCTGGAGAAACTGGCCATCTCCCAGCTTAACCTCCATGCTGAAGCTGTTGATAGTCTCCATGACCATCAATCTGGCTTCAGAGTGGCCAGAAGCACGGAAACTGCTCTCCTGAACATCCGTGAGGACCTGCTCTTAAACCTCGACTCCAACACTCCGTGTGTTCTCATTCTGCTCGATCTCTCTTCTGCCTTTGACACTGTCAACCATGCCATCCTGCTCAACCGTCTCCATGATAACCTGGGTATCACTGGTCAGGCTCTGGCGTGGCTGACCTCTTTCCTTTCCAATCGACCCTCCCAGGTCCAACTTGGGTCCTTCCTCTCTGACATCTTTTTCTCCACCTGTGGTGTTCCCCAGGGATCTAATCTCTCTCCCTGGCTGTTCAACCAGTATCTGGCACTCCTTGCCCACCGCATCGCCGCCCTCTGCCCCAACTTTCAGTGCTATGCGGACGATACCCAGCTCATTTTCAGGCTATCCTCGGCTTCCTCCTCTCCCTCCCTCATCGCTGACTGTCTGTCTGCTATCCAGGAATGGTGTGCTGCCAAAGACCTCTGCCTTAATGCTAGTAAGACTGAGATCCTACTCATCGGCACACCCACTCCCTCCTTCCCTGCAGCTCTCTGGCCAGCCTCTCTTGGCCCTCTTCCTGCTCCTACCTGCAAGGCAAAAAACCTCGGGGTCATCTTCGACTCCACACTCTCCTTCTCTCCTCATATATCTGACGTCTCTAAGAAGTCACATTACCAGCTGCACCTCCTCAGAGGTATTCTTCCCTTCCTCTCCTTCCCCCAGAAGCTCACTGTCTCCCGAGCCCTGGTTCTCTCGAAGCTGGACTACTGTAACAGCCTCTACCTTAATCTGCCAGCCTCCACTCTCCGCCCTCTGCACCTCATCCAGAACAGAACTGCGAGACTTGTCCTTGGCCTCAAGCCCAGGGACCGTATCTCTCCAGGACTGAAATCTCTACACTGGCTCCCAGTGGCTGCGAGGATTAAGTTCAAAACCCTCTGCATTGTCCACAAGGCCTTCTGGGGCCTGGGGCCTAAATACCTTCAACTCTCTCTTCCTAAATATCTTCCATCCCAAGCCCTACGCTCATCTGTCTCCAACTCCCTCAGGGTCAGCCGCTTCTCGAAGCAACGAGCTGGGGGTAGATCCCTCTCCGCGGCAGGGGCCTCCCTCTGGAACAGCCTTCCTGCCTCCCTGAAACTTGAGGAGAACCATCTCCGGTTCCGGAAGCACCTCAAAACCTTCCTCTTCGCTTCTGCTTTCTCTCTCCCTCTCCCCTGCTAAATTCTTCACCTAAACTGCACTGATTCTGCAACTGGGCCACTCTTACCGACCTCGGTCCTGGGCCCAGTCACTCTTCACTTGCAATGCCTCCCTGGCAACCCCTGCACTGCGGGACTGTCTCTGTATCCCTACAGCCCCCGCCCCCCCAGCACTTGTCTGCACTTACCTTGCACTTGCCACCAGCTGGCCCTATTTATTTATTATTTTATTTCTATTTTACTTATTTGTACTGCACTCCTCCCCCCTTCCCCTTGCACTTTTTCCCTTTTTCCCTTCCCCCTACCCTTGCACTTGCGTGGTCTGAATGACACCTGGCCTAGTAGGATCGTTGTCTGTCTTCCCCTTGTTCCCCCCTCCCTGCCTCGTCGCGCCTTGAAACACTTGTGTATAGGCGCGTTACAAATGCCATATCATATCATCATATCATATCATATATCATATCATGAAGAACTGGAATGCTGCAGGGGCGTTACACAGGCTGAAAGGCATAACTTGATACTCTTATAGCTGAAATTTGGTTCAGAAAGCGGTATTCCACTTGTCACCACTTTTAACACACACCAAATTGTACGCTCCCCTGTGTTCCAATGTGGTGACTGATTTGTAGTTTCCCTCTTGCTTTGCTTTTATTTTGTCCTGCTAATGGTTTGTAACGTCCTTTCTTTCTAAAGATTTATGAGGGCGTTCCTGATGCTACCTGATGCGGCGGGTATGTGGTAGAATCTCAGAAGCTATCAGGATGTTGTGGAAGCCAGAAGGAGCTCCCAACGCAAGGAGACATGAAGAGATGCCCAGTTTGTAATCTCTTACTTGCCATAATTGTAACGCAGTTCGCTTCTGTAATGATGTCTTCTTTCCTTCCTTTGCAGGTGGATCAGACACAGAGCTCATGGTAAGCATTAAACTGTGTGGAACAGATTTAATGCAAACTGAGGAACAAGCCCTGGGTGTTGTTTAAATAGTGGGAACACCTTTAAGAAGTAGCGCATATCCCGTGCTTCTCATCCTTGGGGCTTCAAGTGGCCATCTTGGGTATTGGTTAATTTTTAGAATGCAGCAGCCATCTATGAAGGTCCTTGTTCACTAAAATGGGTGATCCTTTTGTGTTGGTGCCAGCAGCACATTAGCATAGTCAAGCCCTCCTCATTCTTACAGATGTTGGCGAAAGTGGTGTGCGTGTAACTTGGGGCCTGTGTATGTGAAACCCAGGAAGGAGCCCTAAAACCTGTAATCATGACAGCTTATCTCTTTGTCTTTGTCAGGACTTCACAGCACCTCTGCTTCTACCTGAATAACGTTTACACCAGGTTAACTTCTACAAGGATTCACCATGCCGGTCTGCTCGCCTGCCTCATTGTGTCCCACATTCAATCGTGCTTCTCATGTCTTAAATCTACTGATGACCAAGAGTTTTTAACAACAGCTTCAGCAGTCTGTCTGTGATTTTTAGCAATTTACAAAAGACAATATTTATAACAGTGGTACTCCACCTCCTTAGGTAGGCAAGGCACTCTTCCTCTGAACACTCACCTTTCTCAAGGGCAATCTTTTTGCCTCTCTTGTCTTTCTGCAGCAACAACAGCCAGAATAATTATACCGTTCTCCTTGTGAACAAGCTTCACCTTTTCATACCCTTGCATTCAGCATTTACTTCCTGCAAACCAGAGGTTGCTGTGTTGTTAGTCTCCTTTGGCTTTAGGTAGTATTTAACCAACGCTTTGCTCTGACAAAGATTGCATCTCTCTTGGCCTTGGATAATGGTTGCACCACTCTTTGGCTTGATTCAATCTTGGCTTTGGTAATGCTTGTTTCAGTCTTGGCTTGGCAATGGTTGATCACTAACTCAAAATTAGGAATGTTCCAAAACTTAACTTCAATGTCACATTGTTTTCAATTGCTTCACAATTGATCCTTAGGTTAATATTGACCTTTGTATCACTTTAGACGTACACAATCATTCTTTCATTGCTTTTTAGAGGGTTGAATGTTCAATTAACGTGCTTGAAAATATTTGACTCTTCCGTGAGTAAAAAGAATAATGTTGACTTATCAGCAAGTGCTACTTTTCATACTTCTCATTGTCCAACAATCAACGGTCGGTTTAACATAATGTTCACTTGTACGCGAGTGATTCTGCTTGGATACAGTTGCCTGCCTTTGTTCACGCAAGGGATCAGAACGATTTGTAACACTCAACGGCTTCTGTTTTGCTCCCTTTGCTGTCTGCAGGGCTGGCACTGCTTTTGTTCTTGTTTGGACACACCCCTCTTCGGTGAAGGTTTCTTTGGTCCTGCTATGCAGTCAATGAACTTCTCTCGCTCCTTGGACCCTTTTCTTCATAACACTCTTCAGCCACGGCCTCCAGCCCGCTTCCTGACACACAAACTCTGCAATCAGGTTCAAATGGGGAAAAGCAGTTTTCTTCATGCCTTTCACTGTGGAACCTCTGCATTTGAGATTTAGGGGAAAGATGAACCTCACAGGATAGGCAGTTAAAATCTGCTTATTCAAAATTCCAACATACCTTCCTCTCACACTCTTCTGACTGAATTACCAACACTGTGCTCTGCTTCTGATGCTGCTAATGCTGAGGCCGATCCAGCTTCAGCTCCATCTCCATCTCCATCTAATGGTATGCAGCTGAGGGGGCCTTTTAAGCCTCTCTGCTGCCCTCAGGTGTGGATCATGATGCATACAGGCTAACTATTCCTGCAACATTGCTCTTGAGCACTCTTCCTAGTCCCAGTACCTAGGGAGGTATGGGATTTGTAGCCCCAATCATTAGAATTAGGCTTTTTTTGTCAGCTCTCTAATTTTAAATGTAGATCTATTTCTCTTATCTGCATTTAAGGACAAGTCAACAGGAGTTTCAATGAAAAGAGGAAGGCATTTTGTTGAAGCCATTATTTATAGGTTTAATGGCACTATACCTCTAGGTGAATGGGGATTATTTTTATTTTAGAAGTCTTAAATGGTATTTTCTTCCTTAGGGTATTTAATGATGTCCCACCAGCTTTACCCAAGTCCACATGTTTAATGTGTGGATCATATGTATCATAGCAACAAAAGCCATTACATGGCTTGGAGTCTTTAAACGGTTCTTCTCCTTCAAAGATAAATACTGTGTCTCATCCAAAGTATCCTCTCACCACTCTCGTCCTTGTCTCCTCCCAGGTGATCTTCCCGCAGTACACCACCCCTAAGGTCAGGATCAGGAAACGTCTGCCTTTCCCTGGCCCCCTAAGAGGAGACTTTAGGCAGGGTGTTAGTGAGTGATCTGCGGGATTCATCACAATTGGCCCATGAGAGGTATCATAAAAATGAGATTGCCCTGGTGTCATGAAATAGTGCTGGATTGGCAAAACATTTAGACGACCAAGAATGTATTGATTTGATCAGAATGTTTGATTTCAAGATACATGGGCATGTACACAATGGACCTAGGAGGGCTATACTGGCGTTACGGTTTCTGGTGTTCAACCATCAAGAAACATAGGTCAGCCAGGAAAGGGTCTAAGCATATGGTTGAATGTGAATGTAAATGCTCACAGTGAATGTTTGGAAATGGACTCTCAAGATCTACAAAGTTTACACATTGATTTAATGGGAGGCAGTTATTTGGATCAGTTGTTGTAAAATGGGTTATTTATAGTTATTATGATTATGAGTGATTTAAATCTGCAATGAGATCCTCTCCTGGAGATTTTTTATTTATCGAAGAGGAGGAACTTATTTGACATATGCAACCATGGCTATCCCCCAAACAAAGAAGGTACTGCAAATATGCACTCCAGATAGCACAGCTTTTTTTATATATTGGGATTCTGGGCATGCAATGGGAGAATCAACTGTGATATACCACCCATCCCACCTATCAAAATGGTCCTAACATTAGTCATCCCACAGCAATCAAAACAATTGCAGAAGTTGTCTCTCCTCCCTTTCCAATAAAGGTTCACGTTTTTACCATGCCAAACTGCATCAGGTGTAAAACATTGAGCACAAGTGAAGGATCATTTAAACTTGGAAAAAGATATCAGTTAGAGTTTGAAAGAAATGAAGGAAGTGGTCTGCATAGTTCAGTATCAGGTTATCTTAATGGAGGTTATGTGTTTGCACCCATATATAACTTCTACAACCAACTATGATATAAATACTCAGAAGCATTTAAAGCACCTTTATTGAATGTAGGAGTTTAAACAAAGGTCGTTCTAACATTTCCCTTAATACTTGCAGCCATGTCACACTCAAACAAGACAGGCACCACCATTAAAAGAAACATAACTCACTGAAATGTAAAAGAATTTCTCAACATGGCCATCAGCAACCAATTTCATAAAAAGGATCAATACAATGTTAGCACACCCACTGTACCTCAGTCTAGAACAATCAGAATGCATTTTTACAAAAGAACCTTGTTCTTCCAACATTGAAGAACATCTCAAAATTAATTCATTGATTGCATTCAGAGAATTATTTTATGACAGAAGGATATATAGCCCGACAGAATGGTTAGTGGAGGACAGCAGGATCAACTAGCTAACAATTTACTTCTAGAATTACCATATTGACACAGATTGGAATCTTTCAAATTTAGAATTAATTGGTTTGGCCGGCATGGCAAGAGGTGTTACCAAGACATGCCAAAGCCTAGCACAATGTGCAGGCAAACTCCTCCTGAGTTAATTGTGGTACACTGTGAAGGTGATTACCTTGGAACACTTAGAGCAGTGTTTCTGTCATTGTCAATTAAGCATGATTTCACAAATGCCCTAGGTTCTTACCCATATTTTCTTCAATAAAGGGACAAAGGCACACATGGGAATGGTCCAATCAAGTATGCCCTTAAATTGAAAGGCTGTAAAGAAATGAGAACTAAGGGGTGTCTGCATGCCTCACTGACAATTGCAATAATTGGATTTTCAACAACATTTAATTCCACGTGATTCCACTATTCCATGAAGATGGGAAGATAAGGTTAACTTCACAACACTTATAATCATGTATACTTGTCTAAGAATGCTTGTGCACTGGGGCTGGACGTGCATACTTGGCTTCCCCTGAACCCCATATCTTCTCAAATTCTCTGTAGCTCCTGATTTTGAGGAGTGGAAAAACTGTTTCTGGAATTCAGAATTAGAACAAACAGATGGAGATGTGTTATGGATATTTAATACTCACATCCAAATCCTGAGGCTGTCTAAATAAGCATATATTGTTCATGGTTACAAACTCTTTAATGTTAGGGGGAGTGATGTTAAAACTGAAATGAACACTAAACCCTCTCTGCATTATGTGCTAAGTGATTCAAATATAGAGCCATTCCATAACAGACATATTTGTCAAATATAAAGATCTGTGGTCCTTTTTGGTTTCCAAAATACTCTTTGATTTTATGCAAATCACCAAGGAATCCTATTTGGTGCTATTTGTCCTATTTGTGGATATAAAAGCACTGTTTATTTTTTATTTTTTATTGTGTTTAACTGTTATTAGCAGTTTTTACAAAAGAAGCATGCCTGTTTTCAAATGAATTTGTCCAGGTACTTGTCCAAAACGGGGTAAATCCTTTAGTGCTCATTCTAGTTGGTCGCATATGACGTCCAGCTTCAGACTATGTACAAAATTTGCCACTGCGATTACTGGTCTTCGATTTAGCCCGTTCATTAGGTATGACCACCAATAGTCCTCTTCCAATTTAGAAAAAGTGGACTGGAGGTGGCCCAAGTGGGTTTCCCTTTTGTCACTGGTTCCCGGACACTGGAGGATCAAATGTTTTAGGCTCTCCTTGGCCTCTTGGTTCCGGCAGAATCGGCACGAATCCGATGCTGCTTTTCCTCTGATTTTCAGAACCTCATTGGTTTTTAAAGTATTCATTCTTGCTCTCAGGAACGTCGAGCGGACAGATTTGTTCGGGAATTACAAGAGGTAGCTGACTGGTTCGTTTAGTTTTTGGGCTAAAGGTGGAAGAAGTGCCGTAGCCTTGTAATTTGCTGCTTTCAGTTGTGTTTCACACCAGTCCAGCTCTTTCAGTTTTTTTGCCGTTTTTTTTGGATTGTCCAGGAGCTCCTCTTCTGAGCTACCTATTGTCTTTAGCAGCGTTTGTTTTTTTTTTCCATCCAGGCTTTTAGCGTTTTGTTTGACCCTTTCACGATTTCTTCCTGGATCAGGGTGTAGATGTTTTCCACAGATGACCTAACTTCTCTATAGAACATCAGGCTGTTTAGAGATATTGAGCCTTGGAGTGAGGTAAGACCCAATTCCCTTCTGATGAGGGTTATCAGAGTCGAGATAGGCAGTGGCAGGACTTTTTTCCAAAGTGAGCATTCCAGTTTCGGACAAATTGAGTCTGGAAAACCAAACATTGCGGCCATGCCGTAAGTAAGCGCTGGAACTGCTTTCATCCTGTAGAAATGTATCGCCGCCTTGACCGAAAAGCGGCCATATTTTTTGTCCATGATGATCAATTGGTTTGACAGGGTATTAGTTTTGTTGATCAAGAAGTCTAGCATTGGCTGCTCGTTCTTTTTATTACTGAACATGATTCCCAGGTATCTGAAGGCATCTACCTCTTCAAGGCGAGTGTTGTTAAAGAATCAAGCCTCTGGAGTTTTTCGTTTGGCCACTTTGGTTAGTTGCATCACTTTGGTTTTTGCGGTGTTACTTTCTAGGTCATTTACTTGAAGGTATTCGTTTAAGTTGTCCAATTTTCGCTGGAGCCCAATCTTCGTTTGATCTATTAAAATGATGTTGTCCGCATACAGCAGTCTGCTCACTTTTTCCGACCCAAGAGAGGGGGGGAAAGCCTTTGCCTTCCTTTCTGTGTGTTGAAAATCACCTATGTAGGCGTTGTAGGGTGCCGGTGCCAGGGGGCAACCCTGTTTTACTCCACCAGTTGTGCTGATTGAGGAGGAGAGTTGCCCTAAACCGTTAAGTCTCACTCTCATGGATGTTTCCGAGTAGAGCTCCTGCATTAGTTCCAATAAGGAAGGGGGCAATTCCAATCAGTGAGTTTTGTCCAAAGCTTCTCTCTGTTTACTTTATCGAATGCTTTTGATAAGTCGATAAAGGCTATACAGAGAGATGGCCCCCCTTCCTGGGCTCTGGCTTTAAGTATGTTGATGGTGAATATGTTGGCCATGGTGTTCATATTCTTTCTAAAGCCAGTTTCAGAAGATTGTGGTCACTATTGAGTGTTCTGATGACCTCGAAGCCCGTGACTTTCGACAGGAGATTCCTTGAGAGATAGACGTGGTCTAGGATTGCGTGTCTTCCTGCTAATTCCCAGGTCGGAATGATCGGGTGCACTGCTTAGCCAAGAAAGTGGGCATTGTGAAGATCGAAACTGTTCATCAAGGAGGCCCATTTCTTTCCTCTTTCTAGTGAGTTTTCCGACAGTTGTGCCTTGAAAGTTTTAGATTGGAGGTTGTCATGATCCTTCATCTTGATTGTGGCGTTCAAGTCACCGCAGATGAAAGTACAGTCGATTAGTTTGTTCGATAGGGCGTCTTTCAAAATGTTTTCAACTTTTCGTAGGAATTGCTCTGTTGCAAATTCTGTTGGGTTCCAATACAAATTGACCAGTAGGTAAGTGGTTACCTTTTGTTTAGTAGCTTTTTGTTGGGTGCTACTACGTTGAATCAGAGTAGCCAGTATATGTGGCTCCGCCTTTAGCACTTTGATGAACTGCAGGTTGGACCCAATTCGCAGCGCTGATAATAGACCTGCTCTTGGTCTGCCTGAAACGCCTCTCAGGGCTGGAGAAGTGGTAATTACGTAGCCCACTATAGATGGCTTGTTTTGGATCCAAGTTTCTTGGAAACACCAAATATCTGACGATCCTAAGTTGACATCTGAGGCGTACGTCAGATGATTGAAACCTCTGGTGTTCCAAGATCCCAAGGTAAGGTTAGGATTGAGTTCCCTGGTTCGTGGTTTGCCAGAGCATTCCTTGTTATTCTGGCATAGATTTGGTTGCTAAGATCTTTCTTTTGTTGATAGGGCTTTCGGCAACCAGGCCCAACGATTTGAATCTTCATTTGTGCCAAGATGGTTGATCTCCATGGTTGACTTCTCCTTTCCTTTGGTTGCGATGTCTTGTTCAATAGTGATATTCCAATTTTTCTGCGGTCCTGGTGGTACTCTTTCTAGTTCAAGAGAACTCGGTCGAAGTCCCTCAATCTATTCCCTTGTAGTAACTCTTGATTGGTTCCTGTTTTTCAGTAACAGTGCCTGATCTCCCTTGGGCGTTCGATCCGTTGTTCCGTGGTTCTTAGTCTTTTTTTCAGGAGAGCGCCTCTCCGGGCGATTTGAGGGTTGTTCTTTAAGGTTGGACCCCTCTTTGCTGATGTAGTCTGTGAGGTCATATCCTAGCGCTCTTAATTTGTTTTTGGCCTTATGTAAGGCGGCTTTTATGGTTTCGGATCGTATATGTAAGTAGACGTTATCGACTCTCATCTTGTCCCGAAATTCCACAATTGTAATGTCGTCGGTCGATAGCATGGATAACGCCGGGACCAGGTGCAAGATTTTCATGATGGTTTTCCTATTGAGGATGAAAGATACGTCTTCTTTCCAAATGCTTTTCAGGACAAAAGAGCGGGTCTTTGTGGATCTGGCCGAGCGCCTTATGAGGTCTCTTTTTGTTTGACGGTTGTTGTTATCCTCCCCAAAAGTAGTCACTTGTTTGGGGTATCTAGACCTTCTAGATTTGGGCGGTCGTCGATCAATTGAAACATACGAGGGTCTGAGTGGGTGTTCTGATTTGTAGCGTCTTTTTGGGCTCTGATTTCTGGTAGTTGAGCGCTCCTCTCTATAGGAGCTTTTCTGGACTCTGGAGCGCCAATGGGTTAGAGTTTTGAATGGACGATCCTATTTTACTTCTTGATGGACTGGTCTCAATGGTTTGGACCGGATAACAGTGCCCGGCCCGTGCGTCCTTTGATGTTCTAGATTTTCTTTTTGGGCATCTCGTCTCGATGGTTGGGTCCCAGCAGCCATGCGTGGCTTAGACTTTGATCGTTCGCGAGCCTTTTCAATTTTCCTAATTGGTAGCTTCTGGGACGAAAGTTTGGCTTTGTTTTTCACCAGGAGATTGAGCTTTCTTTCCTTCAATGTTAGGAAGATTGGACTGGTTGTTCTCGGTAAGCCATCTTTGATTTTGTTTTCTTTTTTTTGTTTATTATTGGTACATTCGGCAACTAGCACAGGGGATTGAGAGATTGTGTTTCTCTTCCTTTTTTGTGGTGGATTCTTCTCAGCCTCTTCCAGTTCTTCCCGAGTTTCAGTTTCATTCAGCGCTGCTTCCATCAGCTCGCTTTCCGTAATTGACCATGCGGTATCATCCGTGACCATCTTTTCAGTATTGGATGTGCGTACAGACTTCGGTCGGAGAGAGAGAGTGAGGTTACTTAGTTTGGGCTCGAATGGTAGGCAGGATTGTTTAAAGGAGGGAGCCAGGCTGCTCTCATTGATTTTGAGTCTAATTGGCAGATTTCCGTCTTCTCCTTTATAGGTCCTCTTAGGTTGACATCATCATTATGGATTAATTGGTCGTCAGCCCAGGATGCACATCCATTCTTCCGTGGGGGTCTGAGACTCGTTTTTCCTGTGCTTTTGTTTGGAATGGTTTGCAGTGATTTAGTGCTTGAAGGTTTTGCTTTTTCTTTTGCTATCCGCGTGGTGGTTTTGACAGAGGGAGCTTCTGACGGTGACACTACTTGCCGACCAAGTGACCCGTTTTCTTCTTGGTTAGTAGGCGCTGTCCTGATTTCTTTGTTCGATTTCCCTGTAAAGTTGAAGATTTTAGGTACCGTTTCTTCAGTTTTGGTGTTTCTCGACCACATTGTGGGTACTACGAGGTAGCCCGGAGTCAGTATGTCTTCTCTTGGAGATCCCTTTTTGTTTACTTTACTTTACTTTAGCTGTAATGTAACCTTCAATGAAGGAAAGCCGAGTTTGCATCTGCGCCAGTAAGGTAACTTGGTCTTTAGCCGAATCATTGAGCGCTTCGTACAACTTGGTGAACGGAGCGAGGGCTATGGTCAATGACTACATAAGAGCCATAAGATCTGGTTTCCTTTTTGATGACGGAGATTGGGGACCTGCTGCGGTATTGATGACAGGAGTTTGATTTTGGGCCTGTTGTATAGACGTCGGCTGCCGCAGCTTGGACGTGATGCTATATTCTTTTCCATGGATCTATCCAGAAGGGAGGCTTCTCTCCTTAAGTCTTGCTCGCTGATGTTTTTTGCAACTTTACTTGGATAATCCTTCTGACTATGGTTCTTCGTGTGGGGTACAAAGTCACTTCGCCCCTGTCCATGGTTGGTTTACCTACGGCCAAGTTGAGTGCGTTCTGCAATTGGTCGTAAGGAATTGGCGTGGACCTTTGAGGCAGGTTAGCAGCATCCGCAGAGTTAGCAGAGCCAGGTCTTTCCACTTTTAAGTGCCATCTTTTCAGGAAGGCGAGTTTACGCAGAGAATCCATGTCATTTTCGTGGTTCAGCTCTTGGGAGGTACCTTCTAGTAGTTCAGCATCCGATATCTCCGCTTTGTCTTCCTCTTGCTGAGGCTTGCTTTTCGTAGCGAAGAAGTTGGCTATCCATCCACTTAGTGGTGTTTTAGGGGCCATGCCCGTTCATAATGGTGTTAGGCCTATTATTTGAGTTTTTTCCCCGGGCTTCTGTGTGATGGCTTTGTGGGGCATCGTTGAGCGTAGTTGGGACTGGGGCTTAGTGTAATTTGCGCTCTTGAGGTTGAGGCAAGTTGCTGAGACTGCTTCTATCGGCGGGAGATGGGATCCGAGAAGTTAAGTCTTAAAGGGATAGATATAGGTTCGATTGCCTCTCCTGAGACATCCAATTCATCTTCAGAGTAATCGATTGTGGAGTACGAGTCCTCCTTCAGGCTTTTGACTGCCACATTATTTGTCCCGGGGCTAGGAGAGTCCTCGGGTTTGTGCGGCGGTGGATTTGCACTTTGGTTATTACTTTTTCCGGAGTGTCGGCTGGTTTAGCTGACGAGATGGTGATTACCAAAGGCCTCTGTAAGGGCTGTGTTTTCATTGGAGTGATAGTTTGAAAGTGTCCCCCCTGATCGGAGTTCATTCTTGGTTTTTGAGACTCCTTATTATTTTTTGTGGCGCAGACTTCTTCAGAACTCCCTGAAACAGGCTGATTTCGGAGGCCTTCCTGGCCTTTCATTGAGGAGTTTTGTGTCCTTATTGTGCTCGAGTCTGACGTTGTTTCAGGCGGCTTCTCGGGCTGTTGGGGATCCTGATCCGGTTCACCGGTCCGTCTCCTGTTTTCCATCTCACTCTGGGCAGGGCGCGGCAGGTCAGCAACGTGGCTCGCCACCTTCGCGGCGAGCTCCTGGTCGGCGGCGGCGCCAAGCACGAAAGGAGGCGGTCCACAGTCGGTCGCAACTAGCAGATTCTCCGAAGCGGGACAGAGTACTCCGGTCCCCGTCTCCCCTTCAGGAGCCCTCTCCTCAGTGGTAGCGGCGCCGGATGAGACCGCCGTTAAAGTTTAATTGACAAGTGCAACAAAGCAGGTAAGTCCCCGCGCGTTGTTTGCAAGAGCGCTGGAGGTAGGGGGGACGATGTTGATGTTGATAAAGTCCCTCAGCGCGACTTGCTTGGGGGCAGCCGCTGTCAGCTCTGCCGGGTCTGGCTGTGTTCTCTCCCCCTCCCCGATATGCAAGTTCGCCTGCGTTGTGGGGGTGCGGGGGGGGACGACGGTAGAGTCCGCCGGCAAGACCTGGTTAGGGGTAGCCGCTGTTTGCTCTGCCAGGTCTAATTGAATGTTCTCCCCCTCCCGAGTGGGCAATAACGCTGGTAATGTAGGCATATGACTATCTTCCAAGCCGGTTGGTACGTTGGCCATAACTTCGTTGGAATTGTCCGATAGCCGTGGCGCTTGGTCTTTGGAAGCAAAAAGTTTTTTAAAATCTGTGGCCGTTTTTGAAGAGGGCGGTTTTTTGGCGCGAGTCCTCCGCTTCAGGGGACTGCGCCTTTCCAGGCCGCTATCTTCGCTTCTGGTGCGTTGGCTTCTCAGCCAGAGCCCTTCACAGTCTGTGTCCCCGAATGGCATCTCGGGGCCCGACGGGCCGAGGAGCGGCCGCGGACTGCCGTAGACTGCGAGCACCTCAGCGAGCAGCTCCGCGGCCGCTCCGCGGCCGAAAAGAGGTTATGAAGGCTGTGTGGGCCACTCCTCCCACCACAGCAACAGCAACTGGAAAAAGACTGCAAGAGTGTGCCGTAGACTGCAAGCACCTCAGCGAGCAGCTCCGCGGCCGCGCCGCGGCCGAAAAGAGGTTATGAAGGCTGTGTGGGTCACTCCTCGCACCACAGCAACAGCAACTGGAAAAAGACTGCAAGAGTGTGCCATAGACTGCGAACACCTCAACGAGCAGCTCCGCGGCCGCTCCGCGGCCGAAAAGAGGTTATGAAGGCTGTGTGGGTCACTCCTCCCACCACAGCAACAGCAACTGGAAAAAGACTGCAAGAGTGTGCCGTAGACTGGGAGCACCTCAGCGAGCAGCTCCGCGGCCGCTCCGCGGCCGAAAAGAGGTTATGAGGGCTGTGTGGGTCACTCCTCCCACCACAGCAACAGCAACTGGAAAAAGACTGCAAGAGTGTGCCGTAGACTGCGAGCACCTCAGCGAGCAGCTCAGCGAGCAGCTCCGCGGCTGCTCCGCGGCCGAAAAGAGGTTATGAAGGCTATGTGGGTCACTCCTCCCACCACAGCAACAACAACTGGAAAAAGACTGCAAGCACTGTACTGGACTGCCCATCTTGGAAGTATACCCTTATATTAAAAAATCATGTGTATGTTTATTCTAGGTTGTGCTAATGTAATTTGCTCAGTACGACAGGCGTTACAACTTTATTCTTATGAATACAATACATATAAGATGTTTTTATTAGAAATGAACATTGGGGAATGTAAAAAAGAGACAGTTTACAATATAAGTACAATTACATGCATTGCTTTTTAATAGCTTTCGTTTGCAAAGAAAACACACAATTTTTATAGGGAAAAAGAAAATAACTGAAGTTGTATACCATGCAGCCTAGTCATGTGGCGCCTTTCAAGGTTTGACAGAACCCCAGCACTCCCACAGAGCCCATCATCATCCCCCTCAAATCCTGATAGGGCAATACGCTCTCAGTGTGATGGCGACATTCATACAGGACACATGTTATAACATTTTATATCTCCAAATATTATGCTGGAAGAATGTGTTATCTGTGCTGTCAGTTTTATGATAGGCAATGCGTTTGTCAATATTTGGTGTTTTTGTTCACAGAAAGTGATGTGTATGTGTGAGGAATTCTGGCCAGGCTGTAGAAGCCCAGGATTTTTTTTTATGAATACATACAATGACGCAGAATATTCATCTCTGAAAGGACAATTTGCTGAGTAGATTCCCCTTTCCTAGGCTCCACGCAAAAAGCATAGTGCATACTTGTGCCCTGCTGCATCACTATACTGGTCTTCAGCACCAGCTCTATCAGTGGCAAAAAGCAGGTTCAGAGGACTCAAGCGCCCATTTGACAGCTGCAGTGACAGCAACATCTCTGCAGTGCTGCGTTTGCATTTAAGACATGTGCCCCAGTACCAAAACCCATAATTGTTAATCTATTATTCACGTGGCTTAACAATCCCTAAACAATAAACCTGAGTTACAGTATTGTGGATGGCATTCTCATAATTACTACAGCCACCTCAGTTTTATACACAACTGTCTGAGACCTGTGAAACTAGCTCAGCCGCGAACTCAGCCGCAAAGTGGCTATGTGTGTTCTCCAAGACACGGCTGTCTCCACACCGGGATCAAGATCCTGAGGAGTACCTCTCTTTGATTGCATTGTGAAAACTTGTAGCCCCTCCCCAGAGAGACTGCCACTCCACAGGAGCCTGGCCTTGCGACAGGGATAAAAGGAGCGCACCCATTCACTCAGAAGTAACCTCACACCATTGTGCTGCATATCCAGAGTCCTTTCATTCTATTGAGAAGGGAGGGGCGGAGTTAGTGTAGGGAAAGGGAGCTCTTGACAACTGGAGTAAGGCTGGAGTAAGGTTCCACCATCTTTTTTCTCTCTACATCTATCGCTCCTTCCTGGACCCCCTCCACTTCCTGTAGCAGAAAGCACTCTGGATTGATGTCAGAAGGCAAAGTCCACTGATTCAAGGAGCTGGGATTGGACACTTAAAACAGGCTATCTTTTGTCCAATCAACTGTGATCTTTTTCCTTCAAAAGAAGGTTTCTCCCACCGCTTCTTTGATTCATTCTGGAACAAACACATCAGAGGGATTTATTGGGCCACAATTGGGATAGTCCCACTCTCCAAAGCCCTCAGCCACTGAATTGAGTGGCTTCACCAAACCGCTCATCATATTAACAGGATCACTGTTTCGACAATCACGTCCCACCGACTGAAACCACTGCAGGGTAACTCATTGACTCTTCCTGGTGGTTACAAGCCGACTTGACCTGGCTCTACCTTGATCATATCCTGATGAGCACTCAAACCTGCTTCACCAAAAAACCACCTTTGAACAGGACAGTGCTAGCATATTTGAATCTGCCCACTGCCTGCTTGCAGCTTAAATTAGCTTCAACCCCTCGCATCAAGGCTCGAAGCTTGGCTCGATGTCATTGACCCACCTCAGACCTGAAACAAGGTACTATCGACCAATGAGTGACCCCTCGGTCCATTTTGGGCCTTGAGACTGATTAGGCACTTGTCTACCTTTTTCATTCAAAAACATGTCCTTTTTGTGGTTTATAATTTGCCTATCACCCCTGTAGTCATTCTCATAGTGCTACATTATTTTACTGTTGCATCTTCTCTGTTCTGTGGGTTTTGTACAGTGTTTTTTTCTATTTAGTTTTCTCGCAGATGGTGTGTTTGATTAAAGTACACACATTTGTATAGAACCTTGATTGGACACTCACTCTATTTTGGACTGTGTTACTGTGTGAATGGGGACATTACTGGATCACATTCACACCCCTCTTAAGAACATAGACTTCACTTGGCCCATGTTACCACAAATGGCGAGGAAGGCATATTTCTTGACTGTGCCTGTTTTACTTTTATGATTGTGGTGTTGGCTCTTGCATTGTAGAAGTGTGAGAGCTGTGTGCATATTTTAGCCTCTACTCAACCTTGTACTCCTGCAGGGCAGAAGACAATTCATCACAATATGCATTCAAATGTTTTGAGCTGTGTTGGCAGAAGGCTAGGTTTCTGTCATTTACTGTTTTGGCATGAGTACATGATATATTATTATGTGGCATTACAAAAGGTGTTACCACTACCCAATGTAATGCTTCTTAATGTTTTAACCTCAGAAGGATTGAAGGGAGTTGTCTGCTGGTATGTAAACCTATGTTATGCAGGCTAAACACAGATTCTGCCTATATGTTGGGAACCGGAAACCTATGTTATGCAGGCTAAACACAGATTCTGCTTATATGTTGGGAACCGGAAACCTATGTTATGCAGGCTAAACACAGATTCTGCCTATATGTTGGGAACCGGAAACCTATGTTATGCAGGCTAAACACAGATTCTGCCTATATGTTGGGAACCGGAAACCTATGTTATGCAGGCTAAACACAGATTCTGCCTATATGTTGGGAACCGGAAACCTATGTTATGCAGGCTAAACACAGATTCTGCCTATATGTTGGGAACCGGAAACCTATGTTATGCAGGCTAAACACAGATTCTGCCTATATGTTGGGAACCGGAAACCTATGTTATGCAGGCTAAACACAGATTCTGCCTATATGTTGGGAACCGGAAACCTATGTTATGCAGGCTAAACACAGATTCTGCCTATATGTTGGGAACCGGAAACCTATGTTATGCAGGCTAAACACAGATTCTGCCTATATGTTGGGAACCGGAAACCTATGTTATGCAGGCTAAACACAGATTCTGCCTATATGTTGGGAACCGGAAACCTATGTTATGCAGGCTAAACACAGATTCTGCCTATATGTTGGGAACCGGAAACCTATGTTATGCAGGCTAAACACAGATTCTGCCTATATGTTGAGAACCGGAAACCTATGTTATGCAGGCTAAACACAGATTCTGCCTATATGTTGGGAACCGGAAACCTATGTTATGCAGGCTAAACACAGATTCTGCCTATATGTTGGGAACCGGAAACCTATGTTATGCAGGCTAAACACAGATTCTGCCTATATGTTGGGAACCGGAAACCTATGTTATGCAGGCTAAACACAGATTCTGCCTATATGTTGGGAACCGGAAATTGCGACATGTGCAACACCAGCAATGGTGCCAATTACATTAAACACCTTTGAGACAAGGTATCCACTGAGAAAGCCCTATGTGATGTAACCCGGAAGAGATGACGGTCTCCTGAGGGAGACCCATGAAGAATTGAGTAGATGTGAAAAGCAGAGGCTGGTGACCTCACAAGAAATGAGCGTGATGCACTGAGCAGGATGACCGAAGAAGAGAATGCATAGACTTTATAGAATCTGATGGTGAAGTAAAGAGTTGAGAAAACGTTCATGTGCGGAATGAAGATTGCATCTGTGAGAAGCACTGCAGAACATGCAAGCCGTTTTATAACTGTACAGATGTTTTAACGAAAGTAGACTAAGAAAATCATGAAGGCTGGCTATACGTAGTCAAAAGACTGCAGGCTGTGCCACCAATATATATATGTATGTAGAAACTGGACATTTGATGTCACAATTTTAGTAATCTCAGCCCGTGGAGAAAAGAGGATTGATAGCTGAGTGTGTGTCGCAGCAAAGAAATAAGCCGAGGCTCGAAGATGGACCAAAGGAAGACTGGTTGGCCTGGTGTCAAAGACTAAGCCAGCCAAAACTGATTATCAGTCCTTGAAGAACAGTGAATGTGAGACGCCAAGGCATCCCTTGTTAAGTTGCAACAAGAGAACATCATGAGTGCCAAGTTTCTTTATTCAAGGCAATTAAATGCTATGAAATGGGCCAATTCATGGTCTCCTGTCACGTGAATCCAGGGTAGAAATAGCAGTGGGCATGTAGACCTGAACATTGATAAGAACATGCTCACACTCCCTTATATTCCCAGAGAAGAAAAGCAACTACAATGCCAAGTTCTGAGACAATTTGAATGACAGAAGGCATGAGCAATGCGAGATGTTGGGCTAATTGGGTGGGGAGGTACGGTCAAAGTCCACCCACCAGCACCTGGGGTACCAGCTTACGTGCTGCTAGAAAATTTAATGTTCTAGAAGGGTACAAGCATGCCAATCAATTGTAGAGGGCCATATAACGAAGGGCCTTGTAGTTTGAGAGCCAATGATTTATCGGGTTTCTAATAACTTTTGAAGATGACTTGCACTAAGGGAGAGCATAAGTTGGCCACCTGACTATAGAGACCCAATCACAGTCCAATCCCTTATAGAAAGTATACTTAGATACTCCCCTTAGTCCTATCACAATCCTGCGTAGGTTTTCTTAGCTTGCCACAAAGTATGAACTCACGTATGACAAGTTTTTGCTATAAAAGTGCTGTTTTTTTATGAAATACTTTGTAACTCCCTGTTTTAGATAATTGAAAATAAAACAAACAATTTGCCAACTTCCTGAGTCGGTCTTCTTATTGATGTAAGAGTTATTCTGCATCCTGTACATCGTACGATGTGTTACCTTAATTAAAAGGACCATCAGGGTTCACTGGTGTCTTGGGTGACATGGGTGATGTGTATGTTTTTGCAGTGCTGTCAGTGGGAAGAGGTGAGTCGTAGAAACATTGTGTTTGCTTGTCAGGAAGCAATATGTATGTTGTTTTCTGATATGTTTGATGGCAGGATCAGGGATGTATGGCATTTGCTAGTATTGTTGTGGACAAGGGGTGCTGTGTATGTTATTTTCTAGTACTTTGCTTCACAGAAAGGGATACTTATGTCATTCTCCCATGCTTAGGTTTGCAACTGTTGAGGTGGTGTGTGATATAAGCTACCTTTGAGGCTTAGGTCGACAGGGGAGGAATTTGTGTAACCTATTGGTGCTTTGGTTGGAAATCGGTGATGCATATGGGTAATGCCAGTACGTTAGTTGGATAGGAATGAGGCTTATGTTAGACCAGGCAGATAGATCAAGAGAAACGCTCTTCCATTGGGATCGGGTTGATGCAGTGTGTCATGGGTTTGATATCCCACTCAGGAATGACTCAGCCCTTTATCCTCTGATGGCCTATAAATAGAGTACCATGAGTGGATCAACTAGGTGACATTTATTATTACTCTGCTTAGAAACTGAAAGAATCTGGTAGATAGCAAGTACAACCTTTCTGTGAACAGCAGCAGACAAAGAAGGATTCCCAATGCTGGGATGAAGAAATAACAGCAGGTGGGCACTACCATCTACATGTGTTAATGGTCGTCCATCCCATCACCACACAGAGGACCTTGCTTTGTCTACTGATGGCCGCATTTAATCACTGTCGGCTTGGGCCATTCCTGTGAAATGTAAACGGCGATGCACTACCAAAGCACACTGCAAATTTGCACACAAAATGGCGATGGGTGACTCGTTTATATTATCTATTGAAGAACTTGTTAGTGAAGGTGCAAGGGCAGCCTGGCAGAGCTCAAAAGCAATGTTTGTATAGTGCTATGGACCTGCCCTGGCTAGACCCAGTGCACTTAAACCCCTGCCAGTACCCCGTTAGTAGCTGTCACTCTTGAGACCTCCCTACTCCCACTTTCGAACTGAGAGGTGGGTTCCACAGCATCCGGGCAGGGAGTCTAATTCTCTCGCAGTGTACTCAAGTTCTCACTCTGCCTCACCTGTGTGCAGCATGCTCAACACATGTGGACTGCATGGACAAGTCAGTGTTCTGACTCCCAGAACTCCCAATGGCCCACCAACACGTTGGCATGGCAACTATAGGCAGAGCTTGCTCGCATGCGTTCTCTCTTCATTTTCATTGCTCAGGCACTCCCGCGTTTCGGAGACAAATTAGCATATCTTTCGATTATGCATTCACAAATGTCATCAGCATTGCTCATTTGCTCATGTCTGGTCACGGGGGGAGACCACTGAAGCAGCGGGGAGCAAATGCTGGCTCCCGTTTTTTTAAAGGGACAAAGGTTCAATGTGCCCCCAGTGAGCGATCCGGCGTGGTCTGTGTACTGGCCCATTTAAGCACAGAAATGCTCTGCCGTGTGACCTTCAGCGATGCCAGCCCTGACCTACAGATGAACCACTGTGATCTGCTCTTCCTTCGAAGCCATGTGTGAGAGGCGTTCCATGACGTGGGAGTCCCATCTTCTAATGTGAATATTTAGGTTGTGGG
The DNA here is from genome assembly GCF_040938575.1 of Ambystoma mexicanum. Classification (NCBI taxonomy): domain Eukaryota; kingdom Metazoa; phylum Chordata; class Amphibia; order Caudata; family Ambystomatidae; genus Ambystoma; species Ambystoma mexicanum. Next base: position 724,121,204 of record NC_090926.1, read on the forward strand.
TCAGTGATATGCTTGATGTTTGCAGAATTTCTATTCTGTAATTCAGCGGTCATCCAGAGACCTGGCATGTCTGTGAACGGTTGTTTGTAAAGTCAGTAAAAATCCTTTGTTTTTTTCAAAGAGTTTTGTTCAACAGCCAGTCACAGTCTCCTCTCTTGCCAACTTGCCTATATTTTTCCAGTCAGTTGCAGGCTGCTACCGTGTCAGAGTGTGTAGGTTTCATTCTGTCATCGGTCACTTGCTCCTGTTCATATTAACTTGTGTACATTTCTCCAGTCAGTCACAGTCCTCTGTCTCATTTAGAGTGTGGACATTTCTCCGATCAGTCAGAGTGCCCTGTCTTCTATAGCATGCAACATATGTTACATTCAGTCACAGTCCTCTGGCTCTTTTAGCATGTAAAGATTTCTCCCGGCAGTCACAGTCCCCTGCCATGTTTAGCGTTTGGCCATTTCTCCAGTCAGTCACAGGCTGTTGTCCTGTTTACCATGTGTACATTTCTCCAGGCAGTCACAGGCTCCTGTCTCATTCAGCATGTATATTTTGCCAGTCAGTCACAGTCCTCTGTCTCGCTTATTGTGTGAACATTTATCCGATCGTCAGAGTCCTCTGTCTTGTTTAGCATGTACATATTGTTACAGTGAGTCACACTCCCCTTTCTCGTTTAGTGTGTGAACATTCATACAGTCGGTCACAGGCTTCTTTCTTGTCTAGCATGTACCTTTCTCCAATCAGTTCACTCTCTCCTGTCTTGTTTAGCATGTGCACATGTCTTCAATCAGTCACTCTCTCCTGTCATGTTTAGCATGTGCACATGTCTTCAATCAGTCACTGGCTCCTGTATTGTTTAGCATGTGTACATTTCTCCAATCAGTAACAGGCTTCTTTCTTGTCTAGCATGTACCTTTCTCCAATCAGTTCACTCTCTCCTGTCTTGTTTAGCATGTGCACATGTCTTCAATCAGCCACTCTCTCCTGTCTTGTTTAGCATGTGCACATGTCTTCAATCAGTCACTGGCTCCTGTCTTGTTTAGCATGTGTACATTTCTCCAATCAGTAACAGGCTTCTTTCTTGGGTAGGATGTACCTTTCTCCAATCAGTCACTGGCTCATGTCTTGTTTAGCATGTGTACATTTCTCCAATCAGTAAGAGGCTTCTTTCTTGTGTAGGATGTACCTTTCTCCAATCAGTCACTGGCTCCTGTCTTGTTTAGCATGTGTACATTTCTCCAATCAGTAAGAGGCTTCTTTCTTGTGTAGGATGTACCTTTCTCCAATCAGTCACTGGCTCCTGTCTTGTTTAGCATGTGTACATTTCTCCAATCAGTAACAGGCTTCTTTCTTGTGTAGGATGTACCTTTCTCCAATCAGTCACTGGCTCTTGTCTTGTTTAGCATGTGTACATTTTCTCCAAGCTCTTACCTCGTTAGTGTGTGTATTTCTTCAGTCAGTCTAGTGTAATCCTGCCAGATGAAAAATTGAGTTTCTTTTTCAAAAAAGCAAATGGTGTAAACATGGCTGCTACCTTTATTAAAATGGCTATCCCGTATTTTTGCATGCGTTCAGATGCCCTATGGTGTCCTGAAAACGTGGAAAACTAAATATGTGTTGGCCTTGTAATGCTTACCTTCTTTTAAGATTGCTGACCACCTGTAATTTTTTTTTTTTTTTTTAAACAATTGTATGTCTCTGACATCAGTCACAAGCTTTCAACCATGTTTCCAGAGTGTGCATGTCGCTGCAGCTAATGATAGGCGTCTGTTTTGTTGTCAGCATGTCCATATTTTAGATAGCCTAACAATTTGGAAGAAATGATGTTCGAAAGAAGGTGTACAAACCAAACAAACAGGCGTGGTGCACACCATGCATATTGCAATTGGTGTAACGTTTCAGCGCACATCGCCGCAGCATGGATATTCACGAATTTGTTGGTAGTTCAGCGTTGGTTCAAATACCGCTGATGGTATTCCAGGTAGTCTTTCAACTCAACGTCTATTTTCCTCCACCTCAAAGTTGGAGATAAACATTTCAAAATGGCGCTTCCTTTAAAAAATACATGTTCCTGCATTACACTCGGGTAAGTACAAGTGTCTCCCCACAAGGCAGTAAATCCAAGTATTTACAATAGGTAATTCTAAGGGACTGACAAGGTGTGCCTCTACAATAGGTAATAGGTAATAGGTAATAGGTAATAGATAAGATGTAATTCTAAGGGACTGAAAAGGTGTGCCTCTCGAATACACTATCTCAACCCTCCCCATGTAATGCAAAAACATAACTTTTAATATTACTACTGGTGGAGAGGATATTTATGGAAACCTCATGGAGGTATTCCAGAAATACCACCTCTTCAAATGCAAAACCTGTGAAGATTTTGTGAAGTACAGCAGAAGAGGTAAATGACAAGGGTGGTATTTTTTTTAAACTGCCCAAATCACGTTGACCCTCTAAAAAATCACATACTACATACAACCAAGACCTCAACATAGAAAGGGTTATTTCACGTGTGCATCCACGTATGTAGTGTATCCCATTTTCTGCTAAAAATGCCCATCTTTCATTTTATTTCTTGGCGAAATGTTAGAAAACCCAAATAAAAGAAGGCACAGGCACCACTGCAGAACTAACACATTAACATTTTTCAAGCACACAACATTTCATTAAGGAAGTGAATGTAACAACATTTATAGGAGAACATAGCATGCCAGAATGCTATATGGTCAGGGTGGGATAGCCTGAAAATACTTAATGTTCAGCCATAACATTTTGCAGTTAATTCTGTTTCTGAAAGTGAGGCATGCTAATCAGATGCCCTTTCATAATCCTTCATGCCAAGAACATAGTGCACCCATCTACCTTGCTGTGGCATTCGCCTGACATCTCCATCACCTACGCATGCACAATAAGAAGGACATACTCAATGGTCGCATGGGCATTCTTAAACAGCTGATGACGTTTTAATCTTCTTCACATCTGCTTAGAAATTCTGACAATCCTGCACACCAGCTCCCCGGGGGCGCCTTAATTTCTAAATATAAGCCATGTCTGGTTATGCCATGGTAGCTACTGAGATCACAAGTATTTGGATGTCATATTATTGTCAGCTTGGTGAGCTGACCCACTCATGATATAGTGATGGGGGTGTATTAACTGCTCTGTAAGCTTTTCTTTTGATCCCACCTTCCTCCAGGAGAAAGAAACCCTCCCCGGAAGTGCTCTCGGAACCAGTGCTTCAATGGGAGTCCTGACATGACAACGGCCCTCTCACACCAGTGTGCTGATAACTGGAGTCCTTTTGAAGGATACTCAGATAGAGGAAGCAGTGAGTTAGAATATCCCAGAGAAGAGGTGTAGTCCATCATATTGGATTTGCTTCCGCTCCCTAAATATCATGTCACTCTTCACTTTCTGCAGACAAAGCACTCTGCGAATGACATCAGAAGGCAAAGGACACTTGTTACAGCAGCTAGACTAGGCCTCTAATAAAGGGGGGATACCACACCTTAGTTGATTCACCTTTGGACTGCAAAATTAGAAAAATGCGCCTGGCACTCTGTTAGGGATACAGTGTATTCCACTGAAGTCTCCAGTGATGAGGAAGGCTATTTTCCCTATCCACATCCCGTGCACATTTGGCTGGAAACTGCTGAGGACCAAGGCCTCTCTGCTTCCTGTGTACTCGAACAAGGATCCTGCTCACTGGAGGTGAAGGACGCCCCAGAGTTGCGTGGAGAACCTTTACTGGGACTCCCAGCAACTCACAAAATCAGAAGCATCTCATAACCCTCTTTACTGCCTCTGGACACTTTTCAGCCTGCTCTAGAGCCCTCAACTTAGTTCTTGCAGCTACACGATCTGCAGTGCTGCTTTTAGCACTCTAAAAACATTGAGCCTCTTACTGTCTCCTTCGAGCAATCTCGACACTGACTGAACCCAGTGAAGCACATCACTACTGTGACTCGACCACCAATTCCCAACAGTTGACAAATCTGACTTTGCCACTTCTCGAGCAATAGCTTGATCCAACAGAAGGACCATCTCGTCTTGACCTAAAAGCTGACTTGATCTGCAGGAACTCATCGACTCTGCCCATCTCAAGTGCCAACATGATCAACAGAAAACCCAATCTCAAATCCATCTCATCACCGAATCATCACAGTAACAGCATAACTTGACCGTCTCAACACTGCTCAAATCAATTTCCTTCTTTGCTCTCACATCTTCATTCACTGAGTTTCCTTCATATGAACGGGTTTTCAGTGTTTTTAATTAGATGTATGCATTGTTAATTTTAAGGTTTTAAGTTCCTCTTTTTATAGAAACATGGTTAGACTTCCTTTTAGTTTAGTATTATCATACAATTGCTGTTTATCTTTCATCTGTACAAGCTCACACCCCTCTGCAAGAGTATAGGCTGCCCTGCGCCCACGTTACAAAAGGAGGTGAAAGAGTCATACCTGCCAGACTGTGCCTTTATGAGTGGGATCACTGCTGGTTTAGTAGTGTGGGGCAGGATAGGCACTTTAGTGACTGCTCATCCCTGCCGTCCTGCATAGCAGTAGCCATTTCACCACACTGCTATGCAGTAGTTTGATCTGGTTCAGACTGCACGTACAGCTTAGTCAGTCAACACAAAAGACTGTGAATTTTAATTTTTGCACAATGGAATTGAACATGGACTCTGTGAGGGACCTGAGGTCCAACAGCCTTTGTGAGCTATGCCATTAAATGGGACTCTCCATGGCAGTAAGGTAAGCAAGCCCAAAATGCCTAAAATCACCCAAGCTTTCGAGGAGGTTAGGGTGGTGCAGGAGATCCAGTAGTCAAGTAGTGATATTTAGCCCTCAAGAGAGGTACCCAGGCAGGGGGTGTTAGTGAATGGCGACAGCAATAATGATAGTTTTCTGTCCATTTCTCCAAAAGAGCAGGTAGAGTGGTATCCTGGAGGTTCTGAGTCTCAGTAAACCCCTTTGAGGCACACTATCAAGGAGGACGTTTCCAAGTTGACGGACCTCAGCGTTATTGAGCCATCATATATCCTAAAATGTCCTATAAAGTCCAGCAATGGGAAAATTGAAGTCTGCTTCTGTGTGGAATAAAGAAGTCTCAGTTCTGTGAACAAGATGCATGCGCACCCCATGACTTGTGCAGATGAATTGATTGATACATGGGTTGCTGTACCTTTGAACTCACAGCAGGTTGGCTTGGCTGATAGAGCAGAGTAGTCAGTATTTTCCACCCCAGAAGCCCATTATCAGTTTACTGTTATGCCTTTTGGATTGAGCAATACGCCTGTCACCTCGCAGAGGATTGCAAACTAGGTTCTCAGTGGCCTAGGGAACTTCATCATTGCCTATCTGGATGTTGTTTTAGTCTTAAGCCACATCTGGGAAGACCAATTTCCCATCTGAAGCTGGTGCTTCAAGCCATGTAGAATTATGGTTTAACTACCAAGGCTAGAAAGTGCCAGATAGTGCCTAAGGCACCAAATGAGTGTTGGTAAGAAACTGCTTCTCCAAACAGAGGTGCAAGTGGTTCATGAGTGGGACATTTCTACAGCACATACCTAGGTGAGAGCCTTCCAGGACCTCACTGGCTACTACAGATCTTTCATCAGTTTTGTACCTTCTCTAAATTAAATCCTTGGCCCAGAGCAGACAGCGGGGTTCCACTTCTATTGCAGAGCCAGAGCTATCACTCACGACGCCTGAGGACAGTCTTAAATCCCATTTAAGATTAACTTGTAAAATTCCTAAAGAAGACAAGGTCCCTCTGCCCCCAAAAGGGGATAACATGACTTCCCCCCTCACAACCTGAAAGTACTAGAGGGAGGGCGAACCAGACAATACCATCTAAAACGGATGATTTAAAAGTAAGTGAATCTATTGAGACAACTGAGTGACAGAGCCTTTTTTCCCTTAATAGTCAGTGTCAGATGACCGTAAGGCTGACTCTCAACCTATTTCCATTTTCAGGGAAGGAAGGAAAGAAAATTGAACAGACAGACCAATAAAGACACGCTACAGGGAAAAAAAAGAAAGTAATTAGTCCATCCTAAGTTCAAGGTCAAGAACACCCGAGTCTTGATAAGAAACCTGCATATCCTGTCATTGAAGGATTTGGCTACTACAGAGAAACCCCAGCCGGTTGCCCCAACTAAGATTCCTTAGGAGGTATTAGACCAGTCACCCAAACTGCAGAGAGAAGGGAGTATGGTTTTGAGAAGCTCAATGGAAGAGATCGATGAAAATTGTTTAAACTGTTCAACATGCGCGTATGAGGATGAAGATCTCTCAGTGGTGGGCCTATCCCCATCAGCCAGACCTAGTATACCCCTCCAACAAACCCAGTGTGGTGCAACTCACAGCTGTCAGGCCCCTTCAAGGCCTTTCTTTCCATCGCTTTGGACTTATCATAACATCACAAGCGACCCACTAGTCCTCAAAGTCTAACGGACCAGGACATTCCCTTTTTGACACTGGCAGAAAGGCATAAGGTCAATATACAAAAAAAATGTCCCCAGTCCAGAAGACCAACAGTGGAGAATCACCCCAAGTTCAAGGACACACCTGAAGGCCGGAGAGGGCTACCTAAGGAGAGGGAAACTATCACTGGCCTCATCACCATTTATTGGAACCTAGTTACCACGAAAACAACAGCCTAGCATCTTGTAAGGTATCCCTGGAGTGCTTGCTACCAGCAAAAGACAATTTACTCTTGAATCAATCAAACGTCATTAAATTGCTCCATAACATTCCTTTCCAGTGATTTGTCCAATCAGAGGATATGGCTATTGTGGAATTCCCGAAAGAGCACATAACTGACAAGGTGATCCTTCACCTAAGCTCAAAGGGTGCCAAGACCTCGCTTTTAGAAATGGCTCATCTACTACTCCCTATGGGCTTCGAATGTAGAGATTTTGTGAGGAAACCAAATCGTTCGTTCCTCTCCTCAACCTCCAGAAGATTGGATGTATTACAACTAATATTTGGGGGAGTTCAACCACAAGACCGAGAACAACTCAATGCCACATAGAAATTGTGTAATAGTACCGAATAATGTCTTACGGGGGGAGCCGAATCGGATATAGAAGAACATCCAAAAGGAACAAAAGGCCCCCTTAAAATCACATTTGGCAACAAGGAGCTTATCAAGCGCACAATCCTATACGATCAGAGCAGGGATACAAGAGAATGGGGCCCAAAAGGCAGAGAAAGCAAGGGGCGTAGACCTAATTTGAATGTTATGTGCGCTCTACAAATGGAAATACATCAAATTCAATTTATAAAATAAATATGCAGATAATTGAGCCCACAAAAAAGCAGGGACAGCCCTGGAAGACTAACAATGACATGACAAGGCATGCCATCATCTGCGTAATATTGGGACAGTGAACTGAACACAGTCATGGGAGCACATTTTTTCATTTAGTTATGGATTGGTCACTTGTTAGGCACTTATACAATTACTTCAAAAAGAACATGGCATGATAACCTGCTCTGAGATGAGAGTTTGCAGCACATGCTTTTTGCTCATTGTACCTTTCACAGATGGGAAATTTCCATTTGCATATCAGTCTTTGTACCTACCGCCCACATGGGCAGTCCAGCACCAAAATGCTATGGCAATTCCTTTCTGAACAAGAGTACCAACAGCAACCCCATACACGTGTTTCAGCCTTGTTGGGCCTCATCAGTGAGGTGAAGCTGTGTCTATCTGAGCACAATGAGCAGGGCTGAAACACGTCTATGGGGTTGCTGTTAGTACTCTTGTTCAGAGAGGAATTGCCATAGCATTTCGATGCTGGACTGCCCACATGGGCGGGACAAAGACTGATATGCAAATGAATATTTGCCATCTGTGAAAGGTACAGTGAGCAAAAAGCGTGTGCTGCAAACTCTCATCTCAGAACAGGTTATCCTGTCATGTTCATTCTGGAGAGGAGCTCCTGCTACCTTTTTTGATATATTTGCAAAGAACTTGGGGTTGGTCACCCTAAGTTACGTGGGGGCAACCAGACGTGGACTCCCTGCTCACTATGTTCAGAGAGGCACAGCTACACCTCACTGATGAGGCCCAACAAGGCTGAAACACGTGTATGGGGTTGCTGTTGGTACTCTTGTTCAGAGAGGAATTGCCACAGCATTTCGGTGCTGGACTGCCCATGTTGGCGGGACAAAGACTGATATGCAAATGGAAATTTCCCATCTGAGAAAGGTACAGTGAGCAAAAAGCCTGTGCTGCAAATTCTCATCTCAGAACAGGTTATCATGCCATGTTCTTTCTGGAGAGGAGCGCCTGCTACCTTGTTTGACTTATACAATTACCCAAACTGTTTCAAAGTGCACACAGGGCAACAGGGTGGGGACAGGGAAAGATAGTTAAAGAATTACATTACAACAGAGATACATGATAGAATCAATAATACAAACAGAACATGAGAATAACTGGGAGGGGAGACAAACCTACTATGCCTTATGAGTGTTCACAACGTGCAAGTGTATGTGCAGGGGAGGGGAGTAAGTGCAACCTCCCGTGGTGAGGCTGAGTGTGAGCAAGTGCATTATATACAGAGCGGCTTGGATGAGAGATGTGTGGGGTCCATGGCCCTTGTGTATCCCCAAGGATACACAAGGGCCATGGACATGAATCACACTACTGTATGATTAGCAGGGAACAGAGGAGGAGAAAGAAGAGGAGAAGAGAAAGGACTTGAGGCTTATTGGTAACTTAAGGAGGTCCTGTTCAAGACGCAGAGGGAGAGCGAGGCTATTACACAGAAGGCAGTCCGCTGAGGAAACTAATCAACCACCAGCTCTTTCTATAGCAAACCACTTCACACCAAGGGAGTTGTTTCCAGAGGAATGCAGGAGTTTAGAAGGGGAGTATTTGATCAGGAAGAGTTGAAGATACAGTGGTCCCCGGCCACAGATAGCCCTGTGAGTGGTACAGATGGATTACAATTTAATCTGTGCTGAGACTGTGAGCCAGTTAAGGCTTTGTAGGGTAGGAGAGATGTGGTCCCTGGGATTGAGGCTAAGGATAAGTCTTGCTGCCCTATTCTGGGTAAGCTGGAGGGGTCGCAAGGTGGACCAAGGAATATTAAGGAGGAGGGCGTTGCATTAGTGGAGCCTGGAAAGAACCAGAGCATGTGCAACATTGATGGGTACAGTTACTTTGAGAAGGAAGAGCTGAACGTGGGACTTCTTGACAATGGGCCTCATTCTAAGTGTGCCGGTCCGGAGACAACCATGCCGGTAAACTTACCCACACTATTGTTTCCAGACCGGCACACTAAACTCTGCGGGCAGGTGCCGTCCCGTCCGGCAGGTCAGACCTGCCAAGCGTGTTGGCACCTGCTCGCAGAGTTTTCACGAGAGCTCCGGCACCGTGCTTCGTGGTCCCCATTCCCATAGAGTCCTATATGACTCTATGGGAATGGGGAACAATATTTTACCTGTGCCTGACTTTTCGGGCCACTGGGGTTGTAATCCCCTGGTGGTACTGGGAGGTCATGCACCAGTAAATTATTCCAAGTCTGGCTGCAACCCACCGGAAGCACCGGCAGGGTTACTACAGGACTCAGAATGAGGCCCAATGTCAAGAACATGAGGGATGAAGGAAAGGGTGGATTTGAAGATGACTCCAAGATTCCTAGCTTCGGAGGAAGGGGTAGGAGTGAGCCCATGGAGGAAGGCCAGAGTGAAGGGAAGAAGTAGGCTGCAGGGGATCCAATAGGGAGACTCTCGGTTTTGCTGGTGTACAAGCTCAGGTCATTTGCAGTGCACCAGGGGAGGATGGCAGAGAGGCAGTCAGGGATGAAGGAAGGTGCAAGTGTGTCAGTAGGAACTTTGTAGAAGAGTTGTGTGTCATCAGAATAGCACTGGAATGTGTGGGAGAATTAGGCAATGAAGTGTTGCAGCAGGGAAATGTATATGTTAAAGACGCAGGGCAAAAGATTGGAGCCATGGGGGATGTGACAGGTGGAGCAGGAAGAAGGGGAGGAGAAAGGGCCCAGAATGTTTTTGGAGGAATGGCTGGTTAGGAATGAGATAAACCAGTCCACAGCCAGCTCTGAGATACCGAGGGCATCATAGAGCATTTTAATGAGGATGGAATGGTTCACTGTGTCGAATGCAGATGAGAGATCAAGGAGGATGAAGACAGCAGGGGATTACGAATTGAGAGATGCAAGCAGTCCTTCATGTGTGTCCTGGAGAGCAGTGTCCGTGGCTCAGGAAGCCTTGAATCCACACTGGTGTACATGTAGACCACCAACAAGTACGTTATGGGCGTTGATTTGGTGCAGGGCCAACTTCTCGAGCAGTTTCCCCAGGAAGGGGGTGATTGCAATGGGGCGGTAGTTGGCTGGACAGGTAGGGTCTGCAGATGGTATTGTAAGGATGGGGCGCACAAGGGAGTGCTTGAGGGAGGATGGAAAATAACCAGTATCAAAGGAGTGGTTGCAGAGCTCAGCAAGAGCAGAGGCGAGAGAGATGTTGTCCTTGATGGTACTGGATGAGCATGCACCACCTGTTTGGAAGAGACCTTCGTGGAGTTGACAACTCTGGTGACTTCTTCAGGGGAGACAGGAGAAAAGAGTTGAAGTAGGAAGGAGGAGGGTGAGTGGTAGAGATGGCAGAGGGGGGAGGGTTGTGTTGGAAGAGCATGTGACAAGGATGTTCAGTATGTCCCGGCATTTTGAAAAGAAGTGTGAGGCAAGTGCATTACAAAGCCTTTGTGAAGGAGTATGGGCAGAAGATACTGTGGATGGGTCGGCAAGTTGCCTGAATATTTTGTAGAGTGCAGCCGTGATGAAACCACACTGATGCAAGTACACAAATACTCACCTCTTGCACTCCAGGCAGGATCATTCTTGATGCATCAATTCACAGAGGCCGATGTCAGAATGGAAGGCTGGCCACCAAGGCAACTGCCATGGAAGACATAAGCAAACAACACAAAGCAATGTGATACAGCAAGCAAGTACAAATGCATGCTAAATGAAGGATGAAAACAAAAAGTGCATGGTCAATGGAGACTTCATTGTGACTGCATACAATTGGTCAAATACTGAATTCAATTGAATGCAGCAGTACCATGCACCCAGCTGCGGTCATCCTGAAGGTGCAAACACCATGGTGCAGCATGCATGGTACATGCATGTGAAAGCACCAACCCCACTAAACCTAATGTGCTGGTACACAACATAGCATCCCCAAAAGGTGCATACATCTTCACATGTGTGTGGCTTGTAACTGGTGCTGCACACCGTCATTGTTGATCCGCAAGCAAGAGAGCCCATACCATCAATCCATAACCCCACTAACATTGCAAGGGATGTGAAGTGTCACTCATTACACATGCTCAAAGTGCTATGAGACACACACCAGCACACCCATCAACACATGTTACATGCCACAAACAGCCGGCCATGCAACCCACTCCCAAACACAACACACATGAAAGGCCCACACAGTTTGAACTCCCACAATTTAGAATACGAGACCAGTGGCCCCACCCATCCATCAAAACAGCATGCCCAGACCTATCACCAGAAGCACACCCTGTGAAACCTGCACCCATGACGAATTACTGGTGCCCCACAAGACAAGTCAACCCCAAGTGATCACACACAGTGAAAGACTTCCATGCAAACACCACAGAAGAGTCTGATAATGCCCTTCACTTACCTGCACAGGGTACCCACCTGCCTTGCATATGATGCCCACTATCGGGAAATGGATCCCCTAAATGCAATCACATGCATTGTAAGAACAGAAACAACAGGCGCATCCATGCCAACCCATGATTTGATACAGCAAATATGTAGAGGGCACCCACTGCAGAAGCACCACAGGGTGCAAGAGGGTGACAGAACGTAGATTGTGATGGAGTGCAGTGCGTTCCACAACAGAGAGAGGAAGAGAGAGTGACACTGAGAGGGAAGACCAAGGACATGCCACATCAGAGTACACTGCCTGGATTGGAGATGTCCAATGACATGCACTACACCACAGTAGGTGCATCCATAGATGAATTGACCAAGGTAGGTAACACAGTGACATGAGTACCACTTAAATAAACATACCGGCATGGTAGCATGCAAAGGACTTAGCATGCAAAGGACTTATAAGTTAAGTGCACAGGGATCCAGAATGCTCTTGCTAACAAAATCGCAGGGCTCCAAACCAAAATTGACAACAAGCGACAACAACTCACTCTTGGTCCCACTTCCAGTTCCACCCCTCTTCCTCCCACCGCCACTAGCTCAGGCTTTACCTTCAAAAAGGTATCCATCCCGGAGGTACAAAAAATTATTGCATCTCTGAAACCCTCGAACTGTAAGGGGGACAGTTGCCCCTCACAGATCATAAAGGATGCAGCCAGGGATCCCTCCCCCTTCATTACTAAATTAATAAACCTGTCTTTCTCCAACAATTTGGTCCCCAGTAACCTGAAACAATCCTGGGTCCTACCTCTACTAAAAAAAAAACACTCTCGACCCGGACATACCCACGAACTATAGACCCATTACCACCGTCCCATTCTTACTAAAAATTCTTGACAGAGTGGCCTATCTACAAATCCAGGATTACCTTGAGACTAACCATTTACTAGGAACTCGCCAATCTGGCTTTCGACCACAACATGGGACAGAAACGGCCCTTGTTGATCTCAAATGCCAGATTGACGAACTAAAAGACAAAGGTAAGGCTGCCATTCTCCTTCTACTCGACCTCTCTGCTGCCTTTGACCTGGTTGACCACAAAATCCTGTGCAACCACCTGTCATCGGCAGCACACTTCTCCCACTCTGCGGTCACATGGATTCAATCCTTCCTGGACAACAGGACCATGTGGGTCTTCTCACCCCTGGCAGCGGCGGACCCCACTCCCATTACCTGCGGTGTCCCACAAGGTTCCTGTGTCTCACCTACTTTGTACAATATATTTACAAAGCCCCTATTCGACAAACTGGACAATCTGGTTGTCACCTACACGAACTACGCAGATGACACCCAGATACTCCTCACCCTATCTGGTAATTACAACGCCGACACCAAATGGATCAATGAAGTCTTCTCCATCATTCAGGCATGGATGGCCACACATGGCCTCTGCCTGAATGATGATAAGACCGAACTGCTCCTGGTCGGCTCACCCAAGACTATCCAAAAACTCTGCCCCAGCTACACCTGCTTTACCATTGATGGTAACACCTTACCCATTGCCAAGAGTGTAAAAACCCTCGGCTTCTATTTAGACACGAATACCAACCTAGCCAAACAAATTAATATGACTGCCTCAGCCACCGCCTACACTGGTAAATTAATCAGGGCCTGCAGACCATTGATCTCCCCTAACAACTGCCTCACTTTAGCCAGGGCACTCATTCAATCCAAATTGGACTATTGTAACAGCCTCTATGTAGGTGCCAACAAAACAGTAACCAACAAACTGCAAGTCTTACAGAATAACGCACTCCGTGCCGCCCTAAATATTCCTAGAAGAGAACATATTTCCGCTTCAAGAATCGCCTGTAATTGGCTCTCCATCCAACAAAAACTCGACCTAAAAACCTTATGCCTCACATACAAAGCTCTTAACCATCTAGCCCCACCCTATCTCACTAACAAATTTACATTAAGACAGAACACCAGAACCACTAGATCCTCTAACACACTACAACTGACGGTGCCCAAATACTCCCTCAAAAGAGGTGGCGGATCCAGCTTCCCAACTCTGGCCTCACAACTTTGGAACACAGTTCCTCTGGATATCAAATCCACACCCACCTTCCAACCCTTCAGAAATAAGGTCTTCACTTGGTTACTCAACAAATAACAAACCATGTATGTATGCATACCTAATGTACAAATGTTTCCTTATTATGCTTTGCCCATTTTCAACTATGCACTATCTGCCTTCTGTTTACTCTGCTTCATTAATACTGTACTATTGTTCCCTACTGTTGCCTGTAACTTGATGTTCTAAGCGCACATATACCCCTGGGTCAAGAGCGCTATATAAATAAATAAACAAACAAACAATGTACATATGCAGCAAACGTGGTGACCAATCGCGCATGCTCAACATGCAAGACAGTGCACATGCTTACCCGCGACTGCGTCAGCATGGTGCGAATCCCGCATCACCTTCACCCGGAACTGTGTCTCCAATTAGGTACAGGGGGAACAGTGCCTGGTGGAGGGCATGGGCAGCATGGACGTCTAATGGAGCAGGGTGTCTCCCCCTGGACAGCAGTCACCACCAGATCACAGATTACTGAAACATGGGAGAAGACAATACAACAGGCATAGTGAAGTACCATTCACACAGCACACATGTGCGAGTAAAGACAGAACCCATAGTTGCCATCCTGTGCACCACCATGCAAACATGCAAGTTGACCTTACTAGGCATACCTGCATTTCCATCACTGCAAACCTCATGGCCTTGAGATGTAAACAGCACACCCCAAGGAAAAAATAAGTAATATTATAAAAAATAAACCCGGAAGGTGCAACTCAAAAATAAAATGCCATCATCCAGCCCTGGGGTGAAGTAAAGTATATAAAAAACAAAAATCAAAAATGTCCATTTTGGACCGAGGGGGCAGGGGGAATCAACCAGGAGAGGGGAGAGGCAGGATGCATGTCAATTTTCACATGGGTGGATGCAAAATTCTCCATGGGCTCACGGACCGCAAAGCCATGGTGGACCAGGAGGCATGTCTCTGCTGGCACCACCATCCTGTGTTGAATCAGAAGGTAGTAGTGGAGCTGGTGGCTGACCATGCAGTGCCCTGGCCTGGTCATCAGTGGCAGTGGCCATGTGTGACACTTTCTTTATTTATTTTTATGTTTTTACATTTATATAGCGCACAAAACAGCCCTTAGGCATCGTGGCATTGTTACTTGCAGGGAGCCTAGTTACAGGAAGGTACATTTTTACATATTTTACATTGATAACACATTAATACAGTTAACTAGTTACAAGTACATTTGCAGGTTAGCAGGGGATGCGGCGAGCAGGCCCATGGGGTCTGTGGTGTTGATCAAGTGAACAGAGTGGTTTTCATGGCTTTGCGGAAGGCAATGAGTGATACGTCTGCACGAAGAGTAGTAGGAAGGGTGTTATAGTGTAGGGAGGCAAGGTAGGGGAATCTAGCGCCTCCTGCTCTGGCTTTTTTTACCATGACCACGGTCAGCATGTTTGTGTAGGGTGTTCTGGTTGGCCTTGTGGATGTGGCGGGGTGGATTCTTCATGATAGGCAAGCCGGTGCAGAGAGGTGGATACATTTATGGGTGAGAGTCAGGGCTTTGAATATAACCCTCTCCTTTATTGGGAGCCAGAGGGCTGATTTTCTGGCGGCCGTGATGTGTTCTCTTTTAGAGGTACCTTGGGCTGCATTCAGAGCACTGTTCTGGATTACTTGTAGTTTTTCTAAATTTTTGGTGGAGGTCCCTAGGAAGAGTATGTTACAGTAATCCAACCTAGAACCGGTGATAGCTCTGGCTATGTTGGTGCAGTTCTCTTTGGAGAGAAAGGGCCTATCAGCGTTAATGAGTTTTGCATGGTAAGCTGCAGAAGAGGCAATCGCATTCACTTGTCTAGTCATGGATAGGTTGGAATCCAGATAGACTCCGAGAGTTTTCATTGTGCCAGATACTGGGATTTAGATGGAGTCAATGGTGAAGTGGCTAAACTGATTGTCAAGATTTTTGAGAGTGTCAGTGGGTCCTACCAGCAGGAGTTCTGTCTTTTCAGAGTTTAGGTGGTGTCCATTGACAGCCATCCACATTTGGATGGTGTTGTAAATGGTGTTAAGAGTAGTGCAGTCTGTGTCATAGTTGCCTGTGAGTGTGAGGAGGATCTGAGTATCATCATCATAGTTGGTGTAGGAGATACCCATGGGGTCAAAGATGAGAAACAGGGGACGTGTAAAGATGTTGTAGAGAGTAGGGGAAAGCCTTGAAGCACTCCACAGAGCATGATGGTGGGTGAGGCAGAGGCCAAGTCAGAGAAAACTTGCATGGTCCTACCTTGTAGGAAGGAGGTGATCCAGGCAGCAGTGTCAGGGGAGAATTTGGCAGTGGAACTACCGTGGTGGAATAGGACATTATGGTCTACGAGGTGAAATGTCGCAGAGAGGTTGAGAAATAGGAGTAGGGCCGGTTTACCTTGGTCTCTCGCATCATCCATCTCTTTATTGAGGTCAAGTAGGGCAGTCTCTGTCCCATGCCTGGGGTGAAAGCTGGATTGGCATAACCCTAGAAGTTTGTTCTCTTCTATAAAGTGTTGCACTTGCAAGTGCACTGCTTTGTCCAGTATCTTAAGTAAGAACGGGACGATGGTGATGGGCCTGTAGTTATTGCGTGAAGTGGGGTCAAGTGTGTTTTTTTCAGAGGGGTCGGACCTAGGCTTCCTTGAGGCAAGAGGGGACTTTCCCTGTAGCAAAAGAAGCATTGACAAAGGCTGTTAGGAATGGAGTGAGGGTGTCTGCAAAGTCCTTGATATTTGCAGCAGGACAGGAATTGCCCTTGCAGTTTGAAGGCTTTATGGTTTTTATGAGGTTGATCATGTCCTACTCCTGTATGGCCTTAAATGAGAATAGTGGAGAGGTGTCAGGAGAGGAGGAGGGAGCGGGGGTGGGAGTGCTTGTGCGCATGTGTTTGGTGTTATGGATTTTGGTTTGTAGTGAATTCAGCTTGTTCCGCATGGCTGTTTGGATTTCGTCACACCATGCCTCATCTTTGGTGAAATTTTGGGGGGTGGGTGTGGGGGTCTTTAGTTCTATGATTATGGAGAACATTTCTTTTGTGTTTGGTTTCGAAGGATTTAGCTTTGGCGTGGATGATGGCTTTCTTGTACTCCTTTGAGTGTGAGTTAAAGTCTTGTTTGTCTTTGCCAGCGTGGGTGGCTTGACACTGATGAATGCACCAGCACACTGAGGGCTTGGAGGTCACCTCGCACAACCTCATGGTATGCACAGAGTTCCTCCGAGATAGTCTGCCTCAATGATAGCATCAACTGTTTGAACAGTCTCCTGGTGGCTGCCTCTTCCTCACTGATTGCAGCTCTGTGGGCCAACAACTCTTGCCTCGGGGCTTCCCTGTGTGCCCAACCCTCTGCATGCAGGGATGCCTGCTGAGACCTTAGCTCTGCCCATCAGCCCCTGATGTTGGTCCCCATGCACAGCCTGCAGGAGCGGCATGTGGACCACATTACCTGCAGCTGTTGCTCCACCTGTGTTGCTGGTGGGATCATGGAACTGGCCACCCTATCTATGCCCTCAGCCAAACTCTCATAGTCAGCACACTGCTGTTGTGCGCAGCACAACATCTGCTGCTCCCACTCAGTCTGCCCAGGCTGCACCCACGTGTGCGGAGCCCACACCTGCCTGACCCAAGGGAGCATGGCCCTTGCTGTGATGCTACTGTTTCTGGCTGCAGGACTGCAACCCTCACTTGGACATCTGCCCCAGGACCAGAAACCAATACATGGGAGCCTGGCCTTGAATCCGTAACCACCACAGATGGCTCTAACACCACTGACTGGCCCTGGGAAGGCCCCTGACCCCCTACAGACTAACGGGCCCCAACTGCTCCAACAATTGGTGGAGTCAACTCCACCAGCATTGAGGACTGCATATCACGTTCAGCATCAGAGCTACTGGAGGCCAAAGAGTCAGAATTGTATACAGAAAGGCCAAGAATGGTCTGTAGGACCAGTGGATTCTCGTGGCCTGCCACGCCACGTCCTACCCTAGTGGTCTGGACTTCTTCCTCCTCTTTCTCCTCCTCTGCATCTGTACAAGGACAGAAAAAGACATGATGGGTCATGTGCAACGTGTCTACAGTAAACATGTGTATCACATTGCTGTCATGCAACAAAATGCAGGGCATGTCACCATGAGAGAAACAGCATCCACACACTATGTACAAGAAGCCATCTGAGCATGGCATATGCAGACTGGGAACAACATTCCGTGCTCGGGCCATGCTGCCAGTGGACACATTTCCAACAAACAGGCTCATTAGCAAGCACATTATGGCACATGGCACAGAAAACTGTTGACTAATACCAGTGAAATGGGCATGGACATGTGGCTCTGTAACATGCAATTACATGACATGTCAACAGGCAGACACACATATTCACACCCAAGTCTGCCTCAATCACATACCACAGCAGTGTTGACCTGGCACAGGGACTGCACACAAAAGTAACATGCCGCAAGTGTGTTAAAAAGGAAACAGCCCCAGTTGAAGTATGACTGTAAGAGTAACACCTAGCCAAGGTCTGTGAAGTGGAGAGATTATGTAAATGAAGTTGGAGATAGGAACAAGCTACAGTGACCCACAGGATGGACAGGGGCATGGACCCATGGAGTGTGTGCTGAGTGTGGGAGGGTAGCAGGGATCATGCTTCACAACAATTTGACTCAGGAGTCATTGCCATAGCAACAGTGGGGATGTGCACTGTCTAGACATATGCACACTCACTCATGGCATGCCGTAAGGTGTGTTGGTTGTCATCTTGGATGTTCTATGTAGCATGGAAGCACCTACATACATGTGTGAATAGAGAATGTATACCCTGCAGTGCATGAAGTGTAACTCATTTTTCAGACACAAGCACATGTCTAGAAGAACAGAGTCACTGACATCAAGGATACAACTAACAAGCAGGCATGTTGGGTGGGTATGCTAGTGGGGGATGAGTACTGTCACACAGCCATGTTCAACTGATGTATAACACATGGGTATGTTTTATGACTTGTATCCACTCTTGAGTACACCGGACAGGAGTCAGTACACCACGACATGGTTCACCCAGGGCACTCATTGAAATGCAGCCAGATGATGCTTCACTAGACGTACTCAGGATGCACAATCGTGGTCACTCACTAGACGCACCCTCGTAATTTGGCTGGCCTCCCACACCTTGCACCTCCTCCAGTAGAATTAATTGGCTCATAGACTGTTCATGCTGGGTCAGCTCGTCCTCTTCTGGTGAACCCCCTCCAGTTGCTATAGCAGAGGAGAGGTTGGCACACAGCTTGGACTTGGTGCGACAGGTGAGGTCATTCCAGTGCTTCACTAACTGAGCAGCAGTGTACTTCTCAAACCCTAAGGCATTGATCTCCTCCCTTTGGTCTGGGACAGCTGCACGTCCCTGGACCCTTTGGGCTGGGACAGCTGCTTCTGCAGGAGGTCCCTGACCCCGGCCACCTCTGCCCCCTTTCCGTCTTGGGGCCTTACCACTCATGTTCCAGGTGTAAGTGAACAATGGAAGGCACACCAAGCAATTGACCTGGGGAATTAGACTGAGGGGGCAGTGTATGTGATGGAAGATGTATTTATGTGGTCCAGCAACGCTCAAAAGTACCCCAGGTGTCAAAAATATGGGATGCGTAATGCACAGGCACCCCCAAAAAAAGAACAAATGCGTACTTGAGACCAGGATAGCTTCCAGGTAAAGAAAAAGCGGTACATGATACGCAGTGGCACTCAGCAATACAAAAAATGTGTATGCGAACCCTGGAAAGCGACACTAAAGGTAAGAATAGAGGGGCACCCAGAGGAGGTAAAATGCATATTCGACTCACCATTAGCTGCGGAAAATACAAAAGTACATGTGCGTATGTGCAGAGGCAAATCCCCCACCAAAATAAGAAGTTTGTATGGTCCCTGAAGCGAACCGATTGCGTGGCACCCCAAAATTCACAGTACTCCACTCGTCCGTCTCCTCCCCTTTGCAAGCATGGTCAGAGTTGCTTCTACACGTACTTATGTATCCCCGATTATGGCATGCTCAATGCCAGCGCACAGGGCATGTCACGTAAATTATGCGCTGAGGGCCTTTCCTCGGATTTCACGTGTCCACGCTCATTTTTTACATGCAAAGTCCTGTCACTCTGTTTCCAGCTGCCATTCGAATAATAAACAGAAGACCCACGCTCCTGCCTCATTGCCTTTTTACCTGTCATCTACTTCCCTGTGCTGCCTCCAGCCTGCCTGTCCAGTGTGTGCGCCTGCTGCCCACCTGCACTGCTTTTGGAGTGCCTGCTGTCCAGCCTTTGTCAGTGCTCCTGTCCTTGGCCCTGTAAGAACCTCAGCTGCATCATCGCACTCCCACCATGCCATACCACCACCACCGCGCAACAGCCCAGCTCCAGGACCACCTTGCCCACCCACACCTGCCTTGGGGGTTGCCATGTCTGCACCATCAACTTCATACCAGAGTGGCAACCCCATGGCAATGAGGTAGAGGGCTGTCACCTTCACTGCCAGGGATGCCCTCTTCAACCCAGTGATGCAACGCAGCAGGGAAGGACGTCAGCAGATCGGGACAGGATAACGGATGCCATCAACGCACAGTGGGTGGTATCCCACACCTTGAAGACCATGCTCAAGCACTGGGAGGACCTGAAATCCAGGAGCCACAGCAAGACCCTGTGCTACAGAGGTGCACTGTGTGCGCAGGTACAGGATGTCAAATACCAACATGCAGGTCATGGAGTAGATTTACCTGGCACTGTAGACCCAGGTCTGCGAGTTGCATGAACATCTGGAGTCGACTGGTGAGTATCCATGTGGTGCAATGCTGTACGGTGCATGTGCATGTTGCTGCATGATGGCAGTGGGCCCCTTAGGCTTGCAGCAAGTATACCTCTGAGACGGATGTCTGTATGCATGCCACAAACATTGCTCTTCATGTGTGCATTTAGACAATATGGACTTTGAATGAGATATCACTTGCATTGTGTGTTGTAATGCTGCCTTTCAGACCATGCACATGTTGTTACTTGTGTCTGAGACGTGCCAGTGTGACAAGTGTGACAGTTGAGGTAGTGTTGCCCGCATCATGTGAATGCATGATGTTCATGTGTATGTGCCAAAGATGTTCACAGGACTCTGATGTGATTGCTGATCACACTGCCTGGGGCCTCTCAGTTGATGTGTGTGCAATGATGTGTGTATGTGCAAATGATGCATGTGTGTGGAGCATTCGCAATTGATTGTTTGTGACAGTGGCAAGTAGCCTGATGTGATGTGGATTGCATGTCCATGTGTGTGGGTGTGGAGGTTGATGGTTGTTCCCTTGACTAGTCATGTTCATGTGAATGTTGGTATTGCCATGCACATATTGGTGCAGTACACTGATGTTTCTGTTCGGTGTCTCCTTTTCCACCAGTGCTGTGGAGCATGGCAGCAGGGATGCCTCCACCAGGCAGAGGAGCAGGCCCAGCCATGCCCCCATGAATGTACATCTTCGGGGATTGATGTGGCTGTGAGAGCAGTGCTGACATTGGGCATGGCCGTTGGGGGTACGTTCAAGAAGGAGAAGGTGGGAGTGGACTCCTCAGCAGTGCTGTGGCCAGGTGATGCCACACAGGGGCCATCAATGGCGGAGTCATCCAGGTTGGTGGAGGGGCAAGGGTAGGAGGTGACTGTTGCAGGCAAGCCTATGGGGTCAGGTGGGGGTGTTGAGGTGGGCATGCTACTGCAGTCCTGTCCATGGGGCATGAGTCTGTGCAGGCCACTGTGGATGTTCTTGTGCACAATCTAGTCCCTGGGCCATTGGATGCAGCTGTATGCACCTGCCGGAGGACTCCACCCATGCACACCACACGGTGTTGGCTGATATGTCCACCCAGACCGACACCCCCTTACCATCTGGTGTTGCCATCCAGGACTATGTGCTACCCCTGCAGGCCGGGGTGGCGAGGCGTACAGCCATCATTCGTGATGATGTGCAGGCTACATGTAGTCTGCTTGCACATCATCACAGTGAGGTATGCCGCCTCATCAGCTGGCTTGCAACATGCCTGTTCTGTGTTGTGGTTCATGAGCTGTCACTGCTGCGACCCCCTCGTCGCCATCCTCCTCTGTGTGCCGGTCGTCTTCCAGGGTGCCTTTCAGCCCAGATACCACCAGAACCCCGTGTGCATCAGTCCCACCCACATTGCCAGTCTGGTGGAGCCAACATGCCTGCCCAAGGTGGGAGTCTAAGGTCAATCAGCTAAGGCGGTCACCGCACCTACCCAGGCACCAACCGGGTCACAGGCAATGAAGGGACTGCAGGCAGCCAAAAGCAGTGCACAGGCCGTATGCCCCTGGGTAGCGTCATCAGCTCGGAGGGCGTACACACATAGCAGGCACCGGCCACTGTGGCAGCAGGTGGCAACAAGGAGGAGGCTACATTTCTCAGGGCAGAACATCCAAAGGAGGCAGGTGTGTGGTGTGAGGCGGGAGGCACATGTGGACCTGAGGGACAGGATGTCTTCTGTGTTTCGGAGATATGGGCAGAAGATCGGAGCAGAGAAGCAGCGGACTCGGGAAGCAAGGATTGTGTTGGCCAAGCCTGGGGTTGCGCTGCGTCGTGCCTGGAGTCCGGTTGCCAACTAGAGGTGATAGAGACCCAGATGCTGGAGACCCTGCAAGCCCTCCAGGAAAGAATGGAGGTCTGCATGAGGAGTGAGGATGTGGCACTGGACTCAACTCTGGTGGAAAGAATAAGTGAGATTGGCGAGGAGGAGTTACCCCGCTGCCTATGTACATAGTTCTTTAGGTGTAGGTTTCCTTTCTTTATTTATTATTTTCACCAGACTTTCAAGACATTCCTTCCCCATTTTTATTGTTTACAGTTGCTTATACATAAGGTAATGATTTTTGTACATATTTACTATGGACTATATTTTGCTTCATTTGAAGTTTATTTTTTTTACATATTTCTTTAATATACATTGTTCTGTTTGTTAAATTCCACGCTTTGTGCAGTTCATTTGTGTGTTAGACTCTTTGCTAGTTCTATTTTCAGCCAGTGCATCCCTCCATTGCAAGTCATGTGTCTTGTGGCATGCATGTTTGTGTATTGTTGTTGCTGGGATGGTTGTGGATGACAGGATATGATATGATATGATATGATATGATTGGTCATTCATGTGCTTGATACCCAGAGGTTTCTAAGCGTGGACTCTGGGATCTAACCTGTGCCTGACATGTGGCGGTGGATCCATCAGACGATTGGGTTTGCACAGTATTTTTAGATTAGCATTTACCTGTGCTGTATCAATCAGTGTGTTTTTGACATCAGTGCGGTTGGGGTGGAAGGAGGTGGGCTCACTGTGGGAGTGTTTCATGGTCACGTGCATAGCACATTAGTTTGTCATTGCTGTGTAAAATACATTTCATGTAGACATGTTCACCAGCATGTGCAGTCACACAATGCCTTCTCTCATGTGTTGCTCAAACTCTACCACTGGAATGCAGTCGTGGACCATATTTGCTCTTCCATACTGGCTGTGCAATTCACCAGTCTGTGTGAGACATGCTCTCTTTGACTGCCCTACCATCACCCATGCATGGCCTGGTCATGTGATTGTTCCCTGACAGGTATTTTGCCACACAGGTCACTCAAGATCAGGCAGTGACATGCCTGGCCATTGTTTGTGGATCTTGCAACAACTTTTGGTATGTTTGCTTCTGTCGTGGGCACACATTCTATCACTGTGCTTTGATTCCTTGGCAAGGTGCCCGGGGCAGCATGTGCATGCTTTTGCATTCACGTGTCACATGTGTATGGTGGAGGATGATTAAGGGCTGGAAGGGTGATTGAGCAGATGCTCCACTCATGGATGGACCTCCGGTGATCACAGTTGGTCGGATTTGCAGACTACATGTTGGTGTTGCAATTCATGGTGCTGTCAGACCACGGAAGTTCAGGTGAGCAGCAGACATGCATTGCACTGGTAATGTGTCAGACTGTCAGGGTGCTGCCTGGGGTTGTGTCACAGGTCGGGGGGGGGGCTGAGGGGTGGTGTCCAGTCTGGAGGGGGCTCCCTGTGGGTGGGGTCACAGGTGAGGTGTCTGGGCATGGTGCCCAGTCTGGAGGGGGCTGCATGTAGGGAATGTCCAGTCTGGAGGAGGCTGCCAGTGGGGGGTGTCCAGGCTGGAGGGGGCTACCTGTATGAGGTGTCCAGTCTGAAGATGTCTGCCTGTGGGTGGTGTCACAGGTCAGGGGGGCTGGGGAGTGGTGTCCAGTCTGGAGGGTGCTGGGGGGCTATCCAGTCTGGGAGGGGATACCAGTGGGGGGTGTCCAGTCTGGAGTCGGCTGCCTGTTTGGGGTATCAAAGGTGAGGGGGGCTGGAGGGTGGTGTCCAGTTGGGAGGGGGCTGTCTATGGAGGTGTCACAGGGTGGGGGGCTTGGGGTGGTGTACAGTCTGGAGGGGGCTTCCAATGGGGATGTCCAGTCTGGAGGGGGCTGCCTGTGGGGGGTGTCACATGTGAGGGGACAGGGGTGTTGTCCAGTCTGGAGCAGGCTAAGTCCACACTCAGGTCAGAGTTGCAGGTGAGGGGTCGGGGGGTGGTGTACAGTCTGGAGGAGCTGCCTGTAGGGCATGTCCAGTCTGGAGGGGGCTGCCTGTGGGGGGTCTCCAGTCTGGATCGGGGCTGCCTGTGGGGGGTGTGCAGTCTGGAGGGGGCTGCCTGTGGGGGGTGTCAAGTCTGGAGGGGGCTGCCTGTGCGGGGTGTCCAGTCTGGAGGGGGCTGCCTGTGGGGGTTGTCACATGTGAGAGGACAGGGGTGTTGTCCAGTCTGGAGCAGGCTAAGTCCACACTCTGGTCAGAGTTGCAGGTGAGGGGTCTGGGGGTGGTGTACAGTCGGAGGGGCTGCCTGTAGGGGGTGTCCATTCTGGAGGGGGCTGCCTGTGGGGGGTCTCCAGTCTGGATAGGGGCTGCCTGTGGGGGGTGTCAAGTCTGGAGGGGGCTGCCTGTGGGGGGCGTCTAGTCTGGAGAGGGGGCTACCTGTGGGCGGTGTCACAGGTGAGTGGAGCTGGGGGTTGGTGGTGTCCAGTCTGGAGGGGGCTGTCTGTGAGGGGTGTCCAGTTGGGAGGAGGCTGGCTGTGGGGGTGGGGGGTTCCATTCGGGAGGAGGCTGCCTGTGAGGGGTGTCACAGGTGAGGGGGCTGGTGTCCAGTCTGGAGGGGGCTGTCTGTGAGGGGTGTCCAGTTGGAAGGGGGCTGGCTGTGGGGGAGTGTCCAGTCTGGAGGGGGCTGCCTGTGGTGTGTATCACAGGTGTGG
The DNA here is from genome assembly GCF_040938575.1 of Ambystoma mexicanum. NCBI lineage: Eukaryota > Metazoa > Chordata > Amphibia > Caudata > Ambystomatidae > Ambystoma > Ambystoma mexicanum. The sequence continues at coordinate 724,146,295 of NC_090926.1, forward strand.
GGGTGATGTGTGGACTAAAGTAGTTGATGTACAGTAGGGGGGTATTTGGACAGGATTGGTGCCAAGGGTTTAGGGGGCACTCACATTTTTGTAAGGGCTGTAGCTTACATTTACGAGGGGGGACCGCCTTAACGCTGAAGTGCAGCCTCGGCTTGTGAGGGATGGCACGCGGTTTCTCTGGGGTGCGGCCTGGGATTGTGAGGTGTGCTTTTTCTCTGGGGAGCGGCCTGGGATTATGAGGTGAGGCGCGCGATTTCGCTGGGATGCTAGATGCTGGGCCTGGGACGGTGCAGAGGCTTGCACTGTGTTATTCCTTTGGCTTGCTTTTTGGTGTGCGTGGGGGCTGTGTTGTGGGCGTTACTCCCGCAGCTTGTTGTGACTTCCATGTGTATTGAAATCCATGAATACGCGTGGCGTGCAATATTTTGTCTGGCGCCACGGCTCGCACACGGTCCTTCTCGCCGCGCGGCCCTTGCACCATTTATGCGCCAGATTCCATGAATAGGGCCCTAAATGTCGACTAAAAAGGACCCTTATTTTTTCAGCTCCCTGCTCACTGGCCATAACGTGATTAGTCCTTCTTTCTCACCAAGGGGCTAATGTAGAAACAAAAGGTACTATAGAGACTGAAGGTGAAACCCTGAAGGGCTCGAACACATGCAGCTTGTAATGTGCGTACTACAAAGCGCACTTTTAAAGTCCTGAATTAAGGCTGTAGATTGACAAGCCATAAGACTGCTGACTGCAAACACTGAGGCAGTTGCTTTTCGGCGGCCAAGGCCCCGTGGCTCATTTTAACTGAAATTGTTGTAAGGCCCTGACACCGTCCCTGCACCTGTCATCAGCAATTCAGCATTGCATTGCGTCTCAGCATATATTTAAAAAAGGCTCTTCTGTCCAGCTAACTACACAGATGTGTCTGCAAAAGAATATTGTGCATTTGGCACAGAGACACATTATTTAGAAAACCTTCCTCTGGCCACCTGTTGCTTCGGTTAGTCTATGTCCCTTTAGCACCATGCTTTAAGTACATCGAAACCATGTGTAAGAAGTTAGTGTCACCTATCTCTAGATTATCAGCTACTTTTATGCATGCAAGCCTCCCAGCTTCAGGGCAAATACAACATTTGCGAATGTGTTTCTGTTTATCCAAGTATATGTTATGTCACTGGTTGTTATACCGTGCACTGCTGCCATTTACATGATGTTCAGGTGAGTTGGCATATCTGAAGGAGTGTAGGGGTGAGGGGGTAGGTTGGTTAATGAGAAGAGAGTGGAATGCAAGATAGCTTTCCTGTTGTGCCAGCAGCAATGTGTGTGTGCCACTGTTGGCCCTTTTGCACAATGTACAAGGGACAAAGAACCTAATTAATGGTTTTTGATAGCAAGTTTGGTGGCTTTTCGACTATACCTTTTGTGAAGTACTGCCATCATAAAATTATGTCCCACCTTCCTTATGGAGTGGAAACGGGATTGTTGCCTAATATATGGGATAAGATAGAATCGCTGCTTTGGAAAAGGATCCTACTCTTACCCACGAGGAACTCGCATTTCCGTTTTAAGGCACAAGGTTGGTCTGATTTCCGTACGTGCCCGAGCTGATTAAAAAAAAAAGTTAAATTATGGTCAAACCTTTTATTCCCTCTGATAATTGTGCATTCACCGTTTTAAAAGTATAACTAAATCGGAATACGTGTAAAGTCTTACTTGTATAGAAACATCAAATTATGGAATTGCTAGATGTTTATAATATCCTTGAAGATGAGTTTATAGCTTTTCCATATAGAGTCAAAAAGAAAATGTTTGAAGCTAATTAGATTAACATCCGAGCCTCGGCAATGTTATCATTTTAAACATGAAATTAAGGCTTTTAATGTGTTTCCCTTTTACTTCCTGAAACCCCCTCCGAGAAAACATAAATATGCCATGCTGCGTTTTAAACTGAATTTACTCCCTAGTAGAGAAGGATCCGGAGCAAGGGAGAACATCGCAAGGAATGCACGACTCTGCAGGTTTTGTGCTAAAGAGGAAATATTGTACCATCTTGTAATTGTCTGTGCTTCACTTCAAGATTTGTGTTCTAAAGGTTTTGCTCGATTTATTTTTATGAGTATTTTTTAAAAACTGAATTGTTTTGTATTTATTTTATTTATTTATTGATTTGTATTGCTTCATTATGAACCTTTATAAAACATGTAAATTATATAGGACATACATAGCGGAAACATTATATACAACATTATATAAAACATGCATATGCATCTAAGACTTCTAAAACATCTGAAAATGTAACATGTAGTGATTCTACGTCTTGGATTACGTAGCGAACTCGCTTGTTTGCCCCCTATGGGGCAAAAATGGGAATGGAGAAGGGCCATGGGGAAATTGGGAAATACCGCCCCGCCAACCTTGGAATGGGGTGGTATTTCCCCATTTCACCATGGCGGACACGTTACGATACCGGCACCAACCATGGTGCTAATAGCGCCATGGTTTAGCGCCGGTATCGTCTCTGATATAACTTTTCACAGTTAATCCACAACCTCTTTTTAGACTGCTTGAAGCTAAAAACCACAAAACGTATTAAAATTAGTTATAAACCCTTAAATCAGCAATAATTAATTTAGTAAATCATTTTGTTCCATTTTGTGTTATTTCATCTGCCATTTGGCATTTTTTAATGGTCTTATTTAACAGAAACAAACAAGACAGTACAACAGACATTTTTCTCAATTACGTATACTCGTGGTGTTTAAATACTTTAATATGTCACTCAAGATCTTGTATAGTGCTGTATGGACCGATTAGAGAAAGGAATTTATACAGAAGTTGCAAAATTCATCTCTTATTATGGCTTCGTAATTGCTTACAGAACGACCCAGGTTAGTCATATAGAGTGTTCCCATTTTACGGCATGCTGTCAGGACATGTCTTGGAGATTCAATGTTCAACTGTCATTTGCAGACTCGGCATATTCTTTGTTCAATAGGGATGTTACTATGACTACCTTGAAGTGCAAGCACTGGTGGTTGGTTTGCTCATAGATTCGTCATTACGTTACGAACAGCTGGACATGGACATTTCAGTAGATACTGTTGAGTTCTGAGGTATTGATAGTAAATAGTTTGGATATCAAATATGTATTTAAAATGATGCCGTCTCTCGAGATGCAAATAGTTGTTGATCCAGTCCCACTGTTCAAGTTTATGTTTAAAAATAGCCTTCAGTACTACACATTTTGTACCACATGTATGATCAGGACTCGAACTCATGTCTTTTAAACATTCATCATTTAGTTGTAAAAAGTAATTGAGTAGTTTCCAATCATAGTTTATACCCAGAAATGTAACAGCAGGCATTGGGGAGAACCGCAGGATTTAATATAGAGGGAGCCTCTACGTATTAAGACCTGACTCTTAAATTACACTAGTCCTAAGTCAAGGCGGAGATAGGCCATTGGGGTAGAAGGGGACAGGTGCAACAGTTTTCTCCATAACATTAATTCTACTACCTTGAGACATGCAAGATCTTTCATGGCTAAAGCTGCAAAACCATATAATATGGCAGGTGTAAAACATTGCTTATACAGTTTAAGGATACCCTCAATCAAGTATCCCACAGTCTGATTCGCAAATTTGCAAATCAAGCAAGTCAACTGTCTCGCCTTCCTTTTTTTATTGTCTGCAATGTATTTGTAGTCCCCATCTGCACTCAGATCAATTCCTAAATAGGGAAATCTGTCAACAAACTCTCTCTATGAGAGTCAATCTGGAAGTTTACTCTAGCAGGACTACTACCTGCTACTAACATGATTTTGGTGTTATTCATGTTGATCGCCATATCGTTTTGTTCTGCAAATTCAATGAGGGTCTTGAATCTATTTTTGGCTCTTCTTCAGCATAGAGTAGGCTTGCAATGTTTCTGGGACCGGGCTTAGCAGAGAATCCCTCTGAAGACAGCAATTTTGTTGGAAGGTAAGCTAGATATAGATTGAACAGGAGGCCAGCCAGGGTACAACCTTGTCTGACCGCTCCGTTCACATCTATAGGAGCTGTCAATGTACCCGTTTTATCAAGTCATACTCGTACACTATTACCAGAATATACATGTATGATAATTGATAATAGTCTTTCTGGGCAGCCCCAGGATCTCAGCTTCTTCCATAGGATGACTCGGTTGACAAAATCAAATGCAGCACTAAAGTCCACACAAATTACGTAGAGAGCAGGTTTTCCTTTTTGTTCAGCTTCACAAATCAATGCGTCTAATAGCCTGATGTTGTGTGTGGTCGTTGAACCACACCGAAAACTGGTTTGGGTATCATGTAATATGTTGTTTTGTTCCCCCATGTCGAGTTTTTAGCACAAAGGTGGAGAATAGTTTATCTGTGCTATGCAGCAAAGATAGAAGCCTGTAATTTGTGGGACATCATCTATATCCTTTTTTGTGTATAGGCATGATGGTGGCTGCCTTCCATGTGATAGGGGTGGATTGTTCTTTGCATACCCTACCAAATAGGAGATACAACGCTTTTACCCTTGCTCCTGGGTTGGATATAAGGACTGTATTAGAAAGCCCATAAGGTCCTGATGCTCGTGAGCTTTTCAATTTTACAATCGCCCGGTGGATTTTGCTAACAATGGGGGCAGGTATACAGCTACCCTCATAATCGTTTTAAAAAACGGACTCATCTGTAGACACATTTAACAAAACATGTTCCTTCCACCTGAACTCAGGTATTGGGTCCCCATTGTGCATCAAGAATCTGCCTTGGCTCTGGAATTGTTTTGGGTTTGGATCATAAATAGTAATGACAGTCCTTTGGATATAACTATTTAAAAAAGAATTGGAATTGATTTTAAAGTAAGTGAATGGTAATGTAATATGTTTATTTTTCCTTTAACTGATGGTTTGAATTGTGTCTATTAATAATTGTTCTTTGTTATTGCAAAAAACCTTTTGATCAACCATCGGGCCCTGTGTGTGCTTCAGGTGGTTTGCACAGCATGGCCGCCCTCTCCCCCACTTTGCCCAAGACTTGAAACCTATCCAAGATGGCATGCATGTATGGCAAGCCTTGCTCTTTAGTCTATCTGCTTAGGTACTCACCATACTGCCAAGTGCTCCCCTTAACTGACAGGTTTACTAAACCATGCTTTACTATGAACATAACTGAAACCACTCACAGAAAGGGCACTGCCACATGGACTGCCCTGTGAATAGCTAAAGTATGGCATGTCTACAGTTACTTAAAAATAAATATTCCTTCAAACAAGCAATCCAGTACACCCTGTGTCATTTCCTGATTATTTGTCACTATGATTTGAGCACAACTCATGGATGCACGTTGTGAACGGTGCCGGTGCATCCGAGCTCCCCATTCCCATTCAGCCCTATGGCAATTACCGGGTCTGTCAAACTCGGCATGACCCCGTAATTGGCCATTCGCGGGTGCTGGATTTTTCTGTAAATTTGGAGGTAGCCTGCCTGTATTTCAGGCATGGCTACCTACAAACTTGTAATGAGGCCCTCCATATAAGACATGTCTTTACATGAGTAACCAATATTACCCTGCATTTTTGGACAATGGCAGCCTAGCCTATTTCTCACTGTCTTCATGTTCTCTACCAGCCTAACCTATTGTCCACTTTTTTGCAACTTCTGACCGTTTAACCATCACCTGCCCTGCCGCTCGCTTTCTCTATACCATGTTATTACCATAGCCACCCTCTCCTTAAACTTCACCTGAGTTCTCAATCTACACCACCTATATGTCTCCCCCATTGTTCCTCTTTTCTTTTCCCTCCTACCAATCCCTATCTTTCCCCCCTCCTCCAAGTAATGCTCTGGCGACACCTACCATTCCCACTGGAGCCATATCCAGTGCCACCATTTTCTGCCCATCCACCGCTTCTTCCTCCTCCCCCACTGATCTCATCTTGGGACTCCAGAATGAACAATCTCTTTGCAATATGGGGGTCCTTCCTTGCTGATTAGGTGGATTCCCGCCTCCTGCATCACTCTCTGATGGCCAACATTGAAAAATGGGCCACACCTCACGATATTGCTTCACGGGCCCGTTGTTTGCATCCTCCCCATTCCCATTGAGCCCTATGGGGGCTCGAATGGGAATGGTGATGTACCGGGTCCGGGTTCCCTGAATGGGGAAATTCCGGGCCCTCCAAGGTCGGAATGGCCCGGTATTTCCCCATTCAGGAAACCCGGACCCGGTACCCGGAATGGGCGTAGCCATGCTGCAAATAGTGGCATGGCTACCTCCAATGACGTAATGAGGTCCTTTGTCTTTCCCAAGCTCGCTACACTTCCAAGGCTCAATCATGTCCTATTAACGATTCCGTCCTGGGGAGCTATAAATGGCTCTGCAGTCCATGCTTTTCCTCTCTCAAGCACGTTCTTTCTTCTCTTTTTGTGTTGTCAACATTGCTTCCTACTTCTCGAAGATACAACACACATTGACTGCAATACTTTCTCTGCCTTTGCACCCCTCCTTCTCTTCACCATGCTTCACCTGCTCCCTTACCCCTCTGTCAACTTGATCCTCTACCACTCCAGCAGAGCTGGTACACATCATCCAATATTCCAAATAGGAATTTCCTGTGTTTCCTATTTTCTCAGAATGGCCTGCCATGCCCGTATCCCCAATGCTTATCCTTATGGATCTTTCTACGACCTTTGACAAATTGGCTATCCCCATATCCTACTGACTCTCTCTAAATTTGGCTACACATGCACTACCCTAGTTTGGGTTGCAACCTACATGACTGAACCTTCACAATAATACTGTCACATCCTATGCCCCCCATCCATGAGGTCCTACCGTCCTGTATCTTCTCCTTCTCACAAACTACACCCACTGAATAAGCATACATGTCTCCTCATTGGATTCTCCTACCAACTGGATGCTGATATCACCCACGGAAGAGAATGCCAGGATCAATCTCTTGAACATCTGTGTCTGTGTCATGATTCCACATGGAGGAAGCTCCCAGCATTAAATGTTGCCCCCACGATGCTGGCTTCCAAATCCCACACCTTGCCCGCAAACCTTAATTTTCTTTGAAAGGGTTCCACCACCGATCCTCTCATACCAGGCCGACTCTGTCACGGCCATCCATGCATGCGTGCCACTCGCCCTCATTAAAAAATGTCTTCCTGCTGTTATATTTACCCCTCCCTGTAAACTGGCCTCCATAGCTCTGTTCTGGTCACCAGTCTGCCACCCACAGTGCACACCTCAGTGGCCTATGTCTTACTTGTGCTGTATTTTGTGGATGGTGTTTCCTGTGCTGCCCCTTTGTGGGTGGCAATGACATGGCATTTTTAAGACCCCACATGGATCATGCAGAGTAGCAGTCCTCACTTCACTTATTATGCTACCTGTGACGAATTACCATCGATAAAATGATAAGGTTAATTACATCTCTGAAGTGGTAATCTGCTGAGCAGATTCCCCTTTCATAATTTCCATGTCAAAAGCATAGTGTGTATCTGTGTCCTGCTGTCAAGAAACAGAGGGGTTCCTCGAAACTATGGCACTGATGGAAGCATAGGACAAGCATAGGACTATTCACTGCTGCCGACTCATACAAGATGGCCACCAGGCACTGCCTAACTCAGAAATCACATACAACAGTCTAGTTGTCAACAGTCTAGTTGTCAACCAAGATGGCGCTCTTCCACACTCACGCTGCTGATGCATTTCTTCTATATCAAGGATTTGAAACAGGGCAAGCCCTTGCATCACTACTTCTTAGCAAGATGCTCTCCAGTGTTTACCCCACTCCTGACTCCGTTTTCCCATGTTCTTTCATTGCTTATTCCTTCTTTCCTTGTTCGCCATCCAGAACTACCCTCCTGATTCTGCAGCCCTCTCCCCTTCCTTTCCTCTCACGTTGCCACAACGTCAGTTTCCTCCTCTCCCGGTTCCCGCTACCATTCCATTTCATTGGAAGGATTACCTCTCCCAATTTTTGTTCCCTTTTTTGAGGGTTTACCCGATCCTCCATGACCACCTGTAACATCCAGGGGTCTGACAGGGTAAGGGATCCCCCTCACCTTCTTCAAGAAAATACTGCCTACAGGTCAATTGGCTCCATTATAATTTAGATTGTGAAAAATAGTGTTGCCCGCTATTCCAATCATGGATCTACTTCAACAACTAGTCTACACAGTACAAACCTTGACAGCAGAAGTTCAGATTCTCTCTAGCTCTCTTCCTGGAGGAAAGTATGATGAAAATCCAGAAAGACTTAAGGAGTATTTGGATGCTTGTACAGTGCAATTTACATTTAAGGAAGCATTTTTTCCCACGGTTAGAGCCAAAGTGGGATTTATGATTTCTAACCTGGCATTTAGAGCATTAGCTTGGGCTACATCATTAGTTACTTCAGACAACCCTTTAATGGATTCTTATCCAGGTTTCGTTAATCATCTAAAGGCCATATTTGGTAGACAGGAGTTTCTGCTCAACACCAATAGTTGGATTTTTGCCAAGGAGTTGTGGAGATTCATACCTATATAACTGAATTAAAATAGTTAGCAGCAGGTACTTCATGGTGAGATGATGCCTTGTTGACGATCTTCAGACGTGAACTTCATGAAGAATTGAAGGGCGAAGTAGCTCGAGTTGCAATACCAGTCAATTTAGCAGATATGATCACACTTGTCAGGCAACTGGACTACAGACTCCAAGAACGACAAGCAGAAAGAAAGAAATAACGGAATCCACGACTCTCTGTAGAGCATCCTAAGATTAACCCAAGACCAGCTGCAGAGGAAGAACCCATGCAAGTCGGTGCAGCCTGTGGCCCACAGAACGCAATTGTTTCCGAAGTCAAGGCCTTTGCATGTACTGTGTAGCCTAAGAACATATGTTTTGATAATGTCCTCTGGCTCATCCAAGGCATTCAGGAAACACCACCTCTTGTTTTTAGAGTAAACCAAGACACGGGAGAATACACACAGGCCCACGTTACCACAAAAGGTGAAAGTGGTATATCTCTTAACTGTGATAATGAAAACCACTCACACTCACACTCAGAATTAATAATATTCTGTTATTGTCTCGAATCTGTCGTCCTGGTCAGGGACTTAACAATCATCTGTTATCCCTTAACTGTGCCTGTTTTACCTTTATGATTAGGTTGGCTCTTGGTTTGTAGACGTGTGAGGACTGAGTAGGCGCTTTAGCCTTTGCTCATCATTGTACAGCTGCAGGGCACATGTCAATTTGTCACACTACCAAAACCTTGATCTAGTTTTTAGCAGGCTGGATTACTGCTCCAGTATCCTCATGGGATTCTCATCTATTCCTTTGAACCCTTTGACAGATTACTGCACCACGTTGCCATGTACACCACCTCTCGCGATGATCACCCACCTCTGTAAACCAACCTCATGGGGGGTCACTTTCCATGTTCAATGACTCCCTCTTCAATTTCTCTTGCTTGTATAAAAAAACCTCCTACATCCCCCGTGTCTACACTAACTGTTCGCAAGCACATCTAAAACTCACAGTCCGTGCCCTTCCTGTGCCAGCTCATGTGTGTCCCATAATTCAGTCACGGGTAATTTCCCTGCACCCACCCCCCCCCCGGAACAGCCATCTGTCCTAAAAGTCCCTATTCCTTCCTTCAGTGGGACATTCTAAAAATCTGCGCACCGTTACGACCCCCCACCCCGGGGAAAAGTCAGCTCTCCTGCTATAATTCACCCTGCTGGCTCCCCATCACTGAAAGTCTTTGTCACCATAAATAAAGAACATCCCATCATTATCTGAATCCAAGATCACCCTGCAAAAGACATCTTTCACATCATCACTCCCCATACCCTCCACCACCAGTTTCGGTGAAGTTTATATTTTATAGTTCTCACTTGTATGTCAGACTACCAGTATGTGACCTTGCAACATCTCCACCCGTATGTCCTTCCACTCCCTCACTTTCCATGCTAGACGATTGTGAAATACCCTGAATTGAAAACAATGTAGTGCCATATGACCTCTTGTAAGCTTTTTCATGCTGAAGCACTAGTTCCTCTCATGAATAAACAGTTAAACGCCATACGGTAGTTTTATATATATATATATATTCAGTGAAAAAAACATTGTTAAACGGACGTTATGGTTCCAAGTAAAACCGAAAACCCCTGAAATTTGCCAGTTATGGTAACCTAAGCAACCATAACTCGCGCCACCACCGTGTACTGCTAAGACTAACACCTTAGTGCACTATATACACATTGATACTGGACTGACCATGAGCCCGGTACAAAGACATGTTGTTGCAATATACAACAGACAACAACTGAGTACAATGTAACCCAGCAATAACGGTCGGCGAATGATAAGTTAACTCGTTGGTCTATAAAATCGTAGAAAATAAAACGTACACTATATTCGGCATTTCCATTCTCTCGGCATAACGCAGAGACTCCATTCAAGTCAACGAATTTTCATGAAATTAAATTACATTTTCCTGTAATCAATTTTGGAATGGTGAACCTCATAATATTTAACATTATTACACCCCTCCCTTCATTCCTTTTCTTTCAAGGTCGATAAATAATTGATCCTTATACTATGTACGATATGTGTGTCTTCTAAGCTCACAAGCTGAAATTCAAAGCCCCTGACCTTCACTCACAATGGTAGCCAATACCCCTTCAGACCATAGTGGCATTGGAAATGTTTTTAAAAAACATATGAATTGTTTGCTACCATCCACCAATGATTTGCAAAATTTCTAGTGATTTACTTTGTTCCTCTGGAGAACTTTGAACTCTCCCAGCGACTTCCACAGTCAGCCCACACCACCTGTCAGCTGAGCCCATCTCCTGTTTACACGGCAAATCACATACATATTTTTGGTAAAAAGCAAGTCTCGAGCCCTGACAAAATGTGCTTGTAAGAGATTGTCCGAGCAAGCCCTGCTACAACCCCCTTTGGCCAGGCCACGGTCCCTGAACCCATGACCTCATTAATAAATTAGAGGCCCATAAATTGCACACATGTGTTTGTACTATCCCACTTTGGGTCAGCAGCGAGGTGAAGGATGTGTGGATCTTCCCCTGAGACAACCGGCGGGGGTCTGAATTGATAGCTGCCAGGTCTGGCACATCACAGCTAGAAAGCGAGTGGAGTGACACATGTTAGTTTAGGACAGAATATAATGTGACTGGGGTCGTGCTATATTGGAAGGAACTCTGGGGTGGTCCACAAGGAAGTGTCACATTTCTGGTACATGAATAAAATAGTTTTGGAGGGGCACAAGGTTGAATAGGCAGTCATTTTCCAGCAGCGGGGAACATTTGTTGAGATGGATGAACGACTACAAGTCTTGGTTTGCCTTGACACATACAGGACAGTGATGTCAGAGGAAGATTTAAATAAATACATTCTTAGTTTGACAGAATGACAGAATTACAGAGTCAGAGACACAATCACAGAATTCAGCAAGGGCCGGAACACTGCTGAATGGACCTGCACTTGATTCACTGAAAAATTGAAACGACCATTGATGAAAGTTCTGTTGTGCTTTATTTTGTTGCTGATTTTGATAGCACAAATGTACTACACATTATAAAGTTCTGGTTGCAGCACAGTGAGGGCAAATCCCCTGTACTGACCGCTGTCACTGGAGAAAGTTTCTCTAATGGCACCAACAACACAGGCGGGTATTACTCGTTGAACGCAGTGTCCAAGTCTCCCATGAAGCCACCATGTAAACGAATGATAGGCCACTAGCCTGTACCACCTGCGAAAGAGAAAGATGCAAACTGTTTCTAAATGAACAAAATAAGTATATTAAACCTTACTTGACAATGAAATGGCATTGTTGTCAGTACACATGTCACTTAGACACTGTACATTATTGAACGACTATGCATTCCATTACATTTGGGACACAAAGAAATATTGCATCATGGCTCTACATGAAATAAACATAAGGACACCACTCTGGTTTTCTCAAATTGCGAGTGATGTATAGAATTTCAAGAGTACCTTCGTTTGCCATTAATAGATCAAAGTTACGACAATATAGGAGTCAACCATGAAATGGTAGTGGGCTAAGTGACATCACAACTAGAGTACACATACTAGTTACTCATTTCTTGGATTGCAAGGGAAAACTGTTGCTCGAACTTCATGCATAAACACCATCATAGACACTTCCACATAAGGGAATCCAAGATTTACAGCCACACCACAGTGATCTGCATGCACCTCCAACCAATTTATCGACAAATCTCCCAAAATCCAGACAATCTGCTTTCTGAAACATACAAACATAGCTATATGCTCTCCTCTCAGGAAAAATACTTTCTGACAAAGTCTCTGCTCACACATCACACCCAGTAAACCTATGGACCAATCCCTTGCTCTGCTAAGTCTCATGTGCATGCATCTCAGCCTCAAAATCCCTGTATGTAATACGCGTGTCCATGGACAAATCGTAAAATCTGACCATGGGGAATTAAAATTTAATAGTGTGCCCCATTTCCCCTTTGAGATTGGCTCTGAAAATACCTTTTTTTGTTTTTTCTGCAGATGCTTCAGAATCACCTTTTAGTTTGTATTTTGTTTTGTTTTTTTTTCCTTATTTTCCTCCAAAAATCTTCACATTAGCTTCTGCAACCATGGGGAATTAAAATTTAATAGTGTGCCCCATTTCCCCTTTGAGATTGGCTCTGAAAATACCTTTTTTTGTTTTTTCTGCAGATGCTTCAGAAACACCTTTTAGTTTGTATTTTGTTTTGTTTTTTTTCCTTATTTTCCTCCAAAAATCTTCACATTAGCTTCTGCAACGCAACCCTTATGTTCCAAAACAGCATGGCAATTCCCATAAAAGATAAAGACATGCCATCTTCTTTAAAGTAATCAACATTACCAGAGTCAATGTTGTCATTGTTGCAAAAGAACATGCCAGCTCTAGTCATAAAAGCAAACATGCCTCGGTTAATTAACCACCTAGCAACATTTTGCTAAGGACAAAAAAGAAAACTATTGTCCCATATTGCCCTAGGTATCAAACCATTAAAAAGAAATATCTTAGGATTTGAAATTACTTTCATTACTGCATGAACCAAGTTTTTCAGATCGTCCAACAAAGTAGGGGCACGTACACAACTGAAATGTGAAGCACCACAGTGCAGGACAACCACATGTGCACTGTTAACCCTAGCCATATCATGAAAAACTTCTACCATTGCTTCCAAATTAGAAACCAGGCACAGTGCTCCACACCACCACCGCTCTTTTTACATCAAAATTGATTCCACATTCCTACATTTTGCATACTGCTCCAAACCATTCACAAACATATCTCCAAGCACCAACACCCTGACTATCTCCACCTCTGCCATCTTCACTACACACAAACTCTCTCAATACAAACCAGAACCTCAACACCTGATTGCCTAATCCCTACAGTCCACTTTCCATGCTGGATTTGCAGAGAAACCCTAGATGTGGCACGCCCTCTCCGGGAACAGCTGTGGTGTCTTAGGAACGTGTAACACTGGCACAGCCTTTCTACCCTTTCCACTTCACTCTCTGCACCATTCCCTCATTGGCTACTATTGAACAGTCGCACAACCATCCATCAATAACATCCAAGACCTCTACATCTAACTACATCATCACAATTCAGCACTTCAAATGTGCTGTTGATCACTCTAACTACAATTGGGCTGGGACAGCAAAGTACCTACAGCAACTACTAGTAAACTCTCCAACATTTCTACTTCCAGATTCATGCACATCCACATGCATTAACACAAACTACAGGTATAAATATGTTTCGCACAGTACATGTACATCTTTTGTACAAATGCATATAAACAGAGTAACTGCCACTTGGCCTGTATAACCTGTAAAACAAGCTTACTGTCATTTCTGCCATCTGCTATGATCAAGTGTCACTTGCAAAGTTGTCTGCTCTCCATATTTGTATTTATCCATAGTATTAACTGCAATCTGCAAACTGTTATTTTCTTCATTCATGCTATCATTTGTGTAACCACTGCCACCTATTTCTCCACATTTCAACCAAAATAGCATTTAATGCATTATAGTGCATAGGACGTACATACAATTTCCTTTTTATACATTCTGCATATTTAACATCCATTCCATCATTGCCACTTCCTTTACAAATGATTATAATAGTAATCACACACAACACACAAAGCTATCTAACTAACTGTCAGTTCATGTTAAAAGATGGGAGAAATAACAGTATAATTAAGCAAAAAGGCTTTCTAGTGTGTTCTAAAATGACACGCATCCAGGATGAGTACATGCATCTTTATTTATGCACACAGATAGCCAATATCATTTGAAAGGCTCCCAGCTAAAACAACACCTCTGCCTCTACAACTGTTCTTCCAATCTAGACAGCTCTCTCATTTCAGCTGGTTGCCCATTTTGTTGTCGCATTTACAAGAGCATTCAACTATACACAGGTGCAGTCATGTCTATCACATCATTTACAAGTATGCACAGTGTTGTGAAGCAACACATACATTTCTGCCTTCCCTTCAGTCTGCAACACAAGCACCAGATCCTTCCTTGCAACCCTTACTTTATTTCAGACCATCCTATCTCCAAGAACGACAGAATCACCCAGTAGTTGTGTAATGACCTACCGAGTAATAAACTGCGGACCCATCAAACCCTTCTGATTTATTTTCCACACCTGCACAAATACATACATTGCATACTTTTCCGTATAGTTCCCGCCATTTACCCTGTAAAAATATCAAACAATGCATACAATTATTTCTTTTATCTCATAACATCCAATAACACTGCCTGTGCTCTGTGCGCTTATTATTGTACTCATTTCTAAAGCACATTCAACTAATACATTCTAAATGAAATATACAGAATGCACATAGGCAAAGGAAAGTGCATGCACATGCCATACACAGTTATCAGAAAACACTACTGCTGCAAAAACAAAGAAATCCAGCACAACAGTGCTATTAACACACATATTCACTAACTTCTTTCTTTCACAATTGCAGTATAGACCACTCCCCTCAAAAGCAGCAGTGTCTCAAGTTCAAAGGAGAACTCAGAAGAAACCTACTCTTTCCATCCCAAAAAGTAAGAGCAATACTGCCATAATGTAGTAACTATTACTCAAACACTGTACAATTCTAGTAGTCTACAATAAACAAGTGTATTAACCCTGCAACATTAGATTCAGTATTAGTGCTTCCCCTCACCAGCTCCATACTTTGTATTGTAATCTGAACACCAATATAGTAACATACAAATGCAAGAATATCCTTCCCAACATGATGTAACAGCTCATTGCACAATCACACACCTCTACATACATCCTTACAATCATACTCAAACACTCAAGCACAAAGCACACATACACTGCACAAGATCCCAACCCACACTTTTCTTTTCTCCAACAGACCCCAAGGAATGCCTACCAACAACCAACTCCGTAGAAAGCAACACAAAAGTAAACAAAATCAAACTAAAATTCTCCAAAATAAGCATCCACCTCTAGTAGAATTTGTACAAAAAATTCAAACAAAACAGCTAAAACCACAGCATAACACACCCATTAAAGCAAACACCTGACCATAAACCACAATATAAAATGTTTGCTTCCATGGGAATCTTATGCTGCAGTGCTTGTTGCCAAACACTACAATCCTGACTCCATGGCCTGCCCAAAAGTCTTCATACAGCCTCAACAAAAGAAAGAGTAAATATATAATAATTAAACTCACAAACACTGCAACATAACACAGCCATGAAACCGAACACCTCACCAATAAATACAACCCAAAATGCCCAGAATCTTCAATACCAACATTCTGAACACTATCCAACAAACACACATCATCTCACTGTCCTATAAACACTACTACACTACTACCAATCAGTACACACATTTCTGAAAACATATCCCCTAAGCAGCCCACATACCACAGTAAAAATCTTTAATAACATGCATGTGTTATGTAACATGGTTGTAGCCAGGGCCTAGAGTCTTGGGTGCATGGCATGGCCGAAGGCCTAAGGCACTTCGGCCATGCACCCAAGACTCTAGGTCCTGGCCACAACCCCCGCAGCATAACACACCCATAGAAACAAACACATACCAAATTACCATAACCCAAAAACATATTACATCCACCTCAAAACCTATCCACTTCAATTAACATTCTAAAATAATAAATACAACCAACGCACAAACTCTTCAATACATACCCTCTTCCCGCAATGCTCTACTAACGGCCCAAAACCAACATCATAGTAAAGTGAAATAGCCAGTAGCGCGACCAGGGTTTACTATGTATGAGGACAACCGTGGTGACCGCAGACACTTCGAACACATCACAGCCTTCTCCCACCTAAACAAATACAGAATTTGACCCATCTCTTACTCCCCCACCAACTCCAAACACTCATACACACTCTCCAAAACTGGATTTATGCTCACTTCCACGCCGCGCTTTCCGAGGATACAATAAGGCAGGTGCATCAAAAGAATATAACGCACCTCAGGCCTCATCCCAGCCAATCAGAGAATACGTTGCGCGTCCGCGGACATGACGCAAGCCGATTAGCCAATCGGTGTCCTGTCCGCGGAGCGAACAGGGAAGTGTGTCCGCGCAGCGGACAGAGAGATCACTAATGTTTTTGCCTTATGTTTTTGTTGTTTTAAGAAAAAACTATACTGGATGGATTTGCACCAAATAAACAAAAGCACGCTTTCAAGACCAGGCTGCCTGGTGCAAATTTGGTGAAAATCCATCCAGCGGTTTGGGCTCTAGACGTGACAGAATTTTTTTCCCATTATGTCTATGGGAATAAAATAAATTTTGGGACCCCCCCTATAGCTTCACCCCCCCCTGACCAAACCTCACCAAACTCTGCAAAAAAATGCAGAGTGGGCCAAATACTTCTTTTGCAAAGTTTGGTGAAGATTCATCCAGGAGGAGTGAAGTTATAAGCCGCTCAAAAAGTGCTCTTCCAATGGGTTCAGCTATTTAACCATAACTACATGGCCTTTGCCGCAGGCCATGTAATTATGTAATATATATATATATATATATATATGAAAAAAGGGCTCTCAAATTAAGTTGCTGAAGTTTACCATAATACAGATTTCAGCCAATATGCATATAGTTAATATAGGCAAATGGATTATGGCATTAGTTTTTATAAATGGCTCAATTATCTTGAGAGCCTAACATGTGTGAGCCTCTTTCTACAAGTGTTTTACACGATTGTCTGCAAACTAATCTAAATATCTTTCTTGCACCTGCACTCAATGTGATCAGAAAGCAGAGCGTGGTTTGTGAAATGTACCCATTGTCCATTATGCAGCTTCCTGTTAACAGCAGCAACCAACAGTATGCAGAGACAATGTTGAGCAAACAAAAATGAAGCAGAAAACCACATGGATGGCGAAGTGGGGCAGTACCTACTCAAGTAACTACAATTCTAGGTTAGTGATTTCCACAATTCTCCCCAAAAACGAGGGTCCTGAACATGTAGAGTGCGTAACAAGAGAGGAGCACTGTTTATGATATGCTCATCTAAATAATAATTGTTTATGAATTTGACAGCGTTTAACAGTGCTTAAGCGGCAGAACTCCTTAATCGTAGCAACTCACTGCAATATTGTACAGTTGAGCCGAGAAAACTCTCAATATTATTCATAATGGGGATACAGATTTTGCCCACATGACAGAATCACGTGCATTAATGGATACAAATGTTAAAATTCTCAGGAGGGGTTCTATTAAAGATTTGAGAGACAATGGAAAACACGTAACTCTGATACAGAAGCGTAAACAAAATAGAAAAACTCCAATAAGAGAAATAAGAAAATGATCAGGAGAACACACATTGCACATAGCTGTACAAAGGATAATAAAAGATTTGTGAATATTGAACATTCCTTCATTGATGTGATATGATATGATATGATAGTTTATTTATATAGCACATATACACAATGTGTTTCAAGCTCTTCAAGGCAAGGCAGGGAACAGGGGAAAATAAAATTACATCCTTGCAGGTCATGCACAGTAAGGATGTGAAATCTATCATACTCGGCCTGACGACATTTCAGATACTGCAAAAGCTAAAACATAGATAAGGAAGGGAGGGGAAGAGTGGGAAGGAAATGGAAACAGACAGGCGACTACTGTACTAGGCCTGATGACATTTCTGGAGAAAAACAAAAGGCGAGGGAGGGGGTACAGAAAGGGAGCGGAGGAACAAAACAAGCTACTATCATACTATGTTTGACGACATTTCAGATAGTGCTGGGGGGAACAAGTAAGAGGAGTGGGGAGGAGACAGACGAGTTTGCTATCATACTAGGTGCAGGGACAATTCTGATAGAGTAAGTGCACAGAAGAAAGTAAGGAGAGGAGCGGAAGAGATAGGAAAAAGGGAGGAAGTGAGGGTAGGAGAGAACAGAGAGTAAGCAGTCAAAAAGAGTGGAGAAGCAAGAGAGGAGAATGAATACAATTGCAGAAATCCAGAAGGAACCAGGGAGGAACCGCTATTTGCTGTCCCGTTATTAGCGCCTTCCCCATTCCCATTGAGCTCTATGGGGGCTTGAATGGGAATGGTTTTCAGAATGGGGACTTACCGGGTCCTCCAAGATTGGAATGACCCGTTAAGTCCCCATTACGACTAGCCGGACACGGACACAGATATGGAGGCAGCCATGGCACTAAGAGCGCCATGGCTACCTCCAAACTCGTAATGACCCCCATTGTCTTTGTAGTACAGTTCAAGTTCAAATGTATTCTTTTAAAAGGATACAAAATGGTGTCATAAATGCCTCTAAGGCTCTTAAAACCAAGCCATTAGAGAACCATAACAGATTATTTTCAGTCTTGTTATTGGGGCTAGATAGCAATGATCAGGGTGTTTGGGGACTTTCCGAGGTATCGAGTTGATGAGCTTGTTGACTGGGTGCAACATGTTGTGCGGTTCTACAAGCAGCATCAGCACTTCATATGAACACATTTGTACAATGCAGGTGAATTTTGAGTTGGTGCAGATCAAAAGCATGTGATGTGGTTCCAAAGTGCAAAGATATCCACGGATAGTTGTGAGTGATTCCCTGTCCCGGGCCTCTAAGCAGAGGGAAGTCCTTCTTCTGCCCTTCCCAGTCAGGAGGGTAGCCAGGGAGCCATTGTTTCAGCCACAGCAAGGCATTGCAAAGAGCAGGTCATTGGTGTGATGCAAGACCCTGCACTGGGTCTCTAAGGAAAGATGAACCCTTTCACAGTCCCTTCACAGTCAAGAAGACTGATAGAGAACACTTGCAGTTGCACCATTTCCAGTTGGCAGATTTCTGGACACCACTGTCTGAGAAGGCAGGCAGACAGACCTTCCAAGCAAGCATCTCACTTCAAATGTTCCCCTTGAGTGGCTGGAGGAGAAGTCTTGTTCCTTCCTTCAAAAGCGTTATATTCACTTCAATGGCTGTGGAATTTGGGCAGACTGTAACCCAATAAAGTTCCAGTGAAATCCTTCTTTCAAAGGCCCATGACGATGTAACTATGGGGGAGATGGGCTTACCTCGTTATATAGTCTTCTTCTGATAAGGGGATTGGTCAATTTCAAGCCGCCCAAAAGGGGCCAAACCAGTCGGCTGTGACAAGATTATTTTCCCCGTAATGTCAGTGCCAAAGTGCAAAATCTGCAGAAAGAGGGAGGGGCACAGGAAGCATTGGTGGTTTAAGAATTTCCAAGATGGTTGAATCCCCCTCCAGTGACCTCTCCCCTGGACTTTAGACCTTCTGCCTATCTCCATGTCTACTTAACATAAAGGAGACTCCAGTAGCTACCTCTGTGGCATGATTTGTCCATTACACTGGAAGGGATTTCTTCAAAATGTCAACCCTGCCTTCCCCCCGAGGGGCGTATCTGATCATCCTGGAAAGGTGTCAAGCCTTACCGGCAGAGAGCAAACTGAGCTTGCTGGGGTGAACCCAACAGCTTATCTTGGGTGAAACTCACTTCCAGAAGGTGGTTCACAAAACTCTAACAGTTTAATGAGTTACTAGAAACAAGTTAGTCAATAAAATGACATCAGATCTATTTGGAAATGCATAACTATATTTCCCCTTAGGCAACTGTATCAAACGATACATAGCAAATCTTTGTTTATCAAGTAAACTCCCAGCATGCCCTGGGATACACAGTTAACAATTGAAAAATGGTTGTTTATTGACAAAGGATTGCCAATATCATTCCAAAAAAGAATAATGCAAAATGTGGAATAACGTTGGTTCTATATGTTCCAGCAAAGAAAACGTTTTGCGGACATCTTCCTGAAGTGGTTATACATGTCCTTCCAATTTCTAGACTGCTACAGATTTTGCAGTAGATTTGGAAATCAAAACATGTGTTTACAATGTTTAGTGAACAAATAGCATGGGACACTATCAATAAGTGAATCCCCATTTCTCGTAACATGTTGCTGTCATGTCAATTTCTGATGCCCAGCAGCAAGTATTCAGCGGGTGCCTTATACATGGCAGTTGGTAAATTCATTTATAAACCCAATGTCCGACAAACATATCTGGTTACAAATACACCAAAACCTGGTTGTAAAATACAGAATGATGTCTGAAATTGAAACTGTTGAGCAGATCTGACTTTCATGTAACAAATAATTTACTAGAGATGATAACATTTTTAAAATATGTTGGTTTTTTCCACTAGCAGATGTGGATCCATGAAGATGTACATATCTTGAAAGATCTTGAAATCATCAGAAATTCATTGCAAAATCTTTGGTTACGAGAACACTTTTTAAGATTCATTTACTTGTTATAAGGGTGTGGAATTGATAAAGTTGTAGCATTACAAAACCATGGAAATTCAGCATGTTTGTGGGAAGGGGGGCATTTTAATATGTGACATTCAAGCCAGTACCTTACCCAGAGACCTTCAGTTATAAAAACCTGTGAGATTCAGTGAACAGACAATGGCTAAAAGAATGTTGTAGTTAAACTTTCACTTTAAAATGCATGCACATTATTTGAAAGAAACATTTAGTTTCAGCGCTGTATTGGTTTATACACATAATCTGAAAACAAAGGAAATGTAAACTACGCAACCCAAACCTACATCCCGACCATGCCCAGCTCATACTGACACACATGAAATAACTGGTGGCATCACAAATGGCATTTTTGATGACATCACTGAAGACATCACTAATTATGTCATATGTAAAGAGGTTAGAGAATAAATTCAGCCAGACAGATTATTCCTGGTTTATACCTTATTAGGTAACCGGCGTTGTCTGGGTCCTGATCGAGTCGTTTCTCATGTGCCCTGGGGGATGTTGCTCTTGTCTTCTTGTCGGCAAGTCTTGCTTCTGTTTGCTCTGGCATCTCATTTTTCCTGGAGAAAGTTGCTCTTGTCCTTGATTGGCAAGTCGTACTGCTGTTTGTTGTTCTGTTTCAGAAGCTCTTGATATTGAGTTTCGCTTTGCATCAGATGGAGCTTTTCCAAGTGATATTCGTTTTGGGTGCAACATGTTTCAGTCACTCAATGGCTTCAGCACACAAATCCAAGAATAATTGATTGTGCTCTCTTCTTGTGAATGTACTTGAAGCCTTCTGCGAAACACTGCAGTGTTGAGTTTCTCTAATGAGAACTGGGATGGAAAACACAACCAACAACAGATACAGGCACAGATATTGGCACCGGCAGAGAGCTCCTGAGTACCACAATTTTGTAAAGAGGTGATGAGTGCAGTAATTGCCTTTTGAGACCTCCTTGGTGAGTAGGTTGGTGGAAGGTTCATGGGTATGATTGGCGTGGCAATGCTGTAGGCACATAAATAGTTATCCGGGAGACCTGAATTGTTAGCGAAGATTGAGAGCAAAGTGCTCTGGAGGGGACATAGGCAAAGACTTATTTATGGAGATATTCAGCCACCAGTTTGTAAAAAGCTCTATGGAAAATAGAGAGATATGAACACCACATGCTTTCTGACAGGGAGCCGGTGAATCTGACGTAGGAGGGGAATCATGTGAGAACCAAAAGGGGGTGGAACATAGCTCTTGCAGCAATATTCTGAAGGAGCTGGAGTCGGCAAATCAAATAGTTTGGTTGAGCCAGATAGAGGGTGTTACAATAGTCGATGTTGCTCATGACTAGAGCAGATGCACAGGATCGTGGAATTGAGAGGGAATAAATGGCAGGGCTTGGGTCTACAGGATCATATATGGAATCTTATAGGATCATGGTGTCTAATTTATCTAGAAATCATATTATGAAATTTTATGGAAAAATATAGAAGGTCGCAAGCCTCAGAGCCTGAGATGAAGAGAGCTGATTCAGGCTGCAAACAGCATGAAGCAGGCTCAGAGCCAAGGTCAGAGATACCCATACACATTCCAAGCTTCAGATGACAAGGGGATCAGCTGCAGAGAAACAGAATAAATCCTCATAATGCCAGCTCAAGAGCTCGATTTTGTGGTCCCTAAGCATGTGGTGCAGCCGGACGAACACAATGGGCATTCACCCGTGGTGACAAAGTAGAGTCAGTCCCAGAAATGCCAGACGAAAGACACAACAAATGTTACAAAGTCAAAGCACATTTTCATAGGCATAGGTGGTACAATACAATTCACAATACAGACTCATAGTCGTTCACATCACCTTGAAGAGGTGCACAGAGGGCTGAGAAGCAAATCGAGTCCCAAGCCTGGGGAGATCAGCTGTGACCAATCACAGCATAGAAGTTCAGGGGTGGATGGCAGGGGATACAAACCAATGGTAAGCCCACTACTTTGCAACAATGTAATAGAAAGTTTATTGGGGGCGGGATAGGCAAGCTGCCTGACATGCAAGAACCAGTAGAATAAACTCCATAGGGTCCTCCATAGGTAATAGTACTCTTGATACCAAATCCTCTATGGAGAAAGTTTTTTTTCGGCGAAGGGCGGAGGTCATGATGCCATATTTCTACAAAACTGGACTGCATGCTATGGAGAGCAGAGAAGTACTGGAGTATCCTAATGTTCTTTTAGGATGCTTGTTGGTTTTCATAATAAACTACAGTGTTACCTTGCCATTTGCTGCGTCCTGTGTTTCTTCTGAGGAAGGGAGTTGGGCCCTTCAGAGTCAGGCGGACTGCCAGTCATCCTCTGGCATACAGGGGAAAACAACCCCAAAAGTGGAAGCTCACACCCTGTCCATAGCCACTTGAGCAGAGCATTGCAGGTATAACAAATAGCCCATATGCAAGCCTTTACTTCCAGAAAAATGGAAAGAAATGTAAGAATGTATTTGTCTCAGTGCTATTTTATGCCTAGCTTTTTGTAACACAAGACAGTTCATTCATATATATATATGTATATATATATATATATATATTCAGTGAAAAAACTTTGTTAAAGGGACGTTATAGTTCAAAGTAAAACCGAAAAAACCCTGAAATTCGGCAGTTATGGTAAGATAAGCAACCATAACTCGCGCCACCGTGCACTGCTAACACTAACACCCAGGACATCACAGATGACATCACAAATGCCATTGATGACATCACTGATGACATCACATGTCTGGCTCTCCATTTTTCCCTTTACTGACATATTTAGGCGACATAGTTTTCTTCAGTAACAGTCAGGAAGTAAACATTGAAAAGGTACTATATTTGTAGACTTAGGGTCAAGTCACATCATATGAAACATATACATAGCGGAAGACACAGGCTTGAAAGAGAGCAATCCTTTCTGTGCATGAAGATAATCATTAGGGTTATCAGCACTTTCTCATAGTTTTATTTTTATTACTCTATCTTCCCTGTATATGTTCATATTTGTATACATTATACTCACTCTCCTTTCCTTTGGGTGCAGTCACATCATGTGATACACATACATATGGTAAGTAGCGGCTTTGAAACAGAGCAATAGTTTCTCTGCATAAAGACAATCTGTTAGGTTATGAACTCTTTCTGCTACTACTTCTGCTTTTTTGTTTACTTCACTGTCCCTGTATATACTCATATTTGTATGTGTTGTTGTCTCTTTGTGTTTTGTCTGTAATAATTATGTATTAAGTGGGTTTTATTATCTACTTATTACATGTTTCACAGTACACAAAACTCTAATAAGAAAGCAGTTATCATTTCACCATTCAACATGGCAAGATTATGAATATGGCACCTTCATCATGTATGCGGCACACACTGCCTATGTTTCTGCATGAGTAGCTTGGTATACTGGATAGAACTTCATAATAGAATGCTATTGATATCAATGCATTGCTTAATGCACTAATTAGCTCATGATATTTATCCCAATGATCCTTGACAGTTTTTGGTCAGCATTATAAGAATCCCTTGTACAGAGTTTTTTATGAAAAGTAAATGCACATGTGATGTCATCAGTGATGTCATCAATGACATTTGTGATGTCATCTGTGATGTCCTGGGTGTTAGTGTTAGCAGTGCACGGTGGCGCGAGTTATGGTTGCTTATCGTACCATAACTGCCGAATTTCAGGGGGTTTTCGGTTTTACTTTGAACCATAACGTCCCTTTAACAAAGTTTTTTCACTGAATTTCATAGGTGTTTAGTAGCGCAACTTAACCATGACGTCCCTTTAACAACGCTTTTTTACTGAATTTCATAGGTTTTTAGTAGCGAAACTTAACCATACGTCCCTTTAACAAAGTTTTTTTACTGAATTTCATAGGTTTTTAGTAGCACAACTTAACCATAATATCCCTGACTTTAAATACATGTAACATAGAACATACTGAACCCCTAGCTAGTGATTTCGATGTCCGCGGACTACCACCATGTCCGCAGACATATCAAAAATCTGAGCGTGGTGAATGTAAACTTAAATATTTAAATAGTGTGCCCCATTTCCCCTTTGAGGTTGGCTCTGAAAATAGCCATTATTTTTGTTTTTTTTGCAGATGCTTGACAGACACCTGTTATTTTGTATTTTTTTTCTTCTTTTTTTCTTACTTTACTCCTAAAATCTTCACATAACCTTCTCCAAAGCAACCCTTACATTCCAAAACAGCATGGCATTTCCCATAAAAGATAAGGAAATGCCATCTTCTTTAAAATAAACAGCATTACTGGAATCAATATTCTCATTATTACAGAAGAACATACCAGCTCTAAGCATGAAGGCACACATGCTTCGGTTGATTACACACCTAGCATTGTTTTGCTGAGGACAAAAAACTGAACTATTGTCCCATATACCCTAGGTAGTAATCCAGAAAAAATTACTTTGGCATTTGGAAGGATGTTCATTACTGCTTGAATCAAGTGTTCCAAATCTGCCAACAAAGTAGGGGCACTGACATAGCCCAAACGAAAAGCACCATAGTGCAAAACTACCACATGGGGACTGTTGATCCTGCCCATATCTTCACAAACTTGAACAATTCCCTTTACATTGCAATCAGGCACAGTGCCCCACACAACCTCCACTCCTTTAACATCAAAATTCTTTGCAACATGCCTGCATTGAGCATGCTGTTGTAAACCATGCACAAACATATCTCTGAGCACCAACACCCTGACTTTCTCCACTTCTGCCATCTTCACTACACACAGTCTCTTTCAACACGAATCCACAACCTCAACATCTGATTGGCTGATCCCAACAGTCTTCTTTCCATGCTGAATTTGCTGGAAAACCCCGGATGTAGCACGCCCTGTCCACGGACAGCCGTGGTGTCCGCGGACCGCATAACTCTTGGACAGCCCTTCTACCATTTCCTCTTCACTCTCTGTGCCATTCCCTCATTGCATACAGCTAAGCAGTCACACAATACAGAGAACGTCCTCAGAACACCCCCATTTTCTTTATGTATGAACATTTCAGGACACTGCAAGTGTTCTTCCGGGTCACTCTTTTTTCTTTTGCTGACATATCTAGGCCACATGGTTTTCTTCAGTAACAGTCAGAAACTAAAAATTGTATTTTATTTGTAGACGTAGCCTACAAGTAGGCTCTTATAGTAATTCCCTTAGAGTCCAGTCAAATCATATGAAACATATACATAGGGGAAGACACAAGCTTTAAAGACAGCATTATTTTCAAGCAAATAAATGATGATTTCTCTGTTTCAAAGCTGCTATTTACCCTATGTATATGTATATTGGTATGTGTTCTTGTTTCTTTCTGTTTTCTCTATAGTAATGCAATTATGTAATACATGGGTTTTATTAGCTACTTATTACATATTTCACAGTACACAAAAATCTATTAAGAAAACAATTATCATTTCATTATTCAACATATTAACATTACGAATATTATATCTTCATCTTGTACGCTGCACACAATGCTATGTTTCTGCATTAGTAGCTTAGTATACTAGATAGAACCCCATAATAGAATGCTATTTATATCAATGCATCGTTCAAAGCACTAATTAGGGTATGATATTTATTGCAATGATCCTTGACACTTTTTTCGCACCATTATAATAAGAATCCCTTGTACACATATTTCATGAAAAGTACATACACATGTGATGTCATCAGTGATGTCATCAATGACATTTGTGATGTCATCTTTGATGTCCTGGGTGTTAGTTTTAGCAGTGCACGGTGGTGGTGCGAGTTATGGTTGCTTAGCTTACCATAACTGCCGAATTTCAGGGGTTTTTCGGTTTTACTTGGAACCATAACGTCCCTTTAACAAAGTTTTTTTATTAGCACGCAAACAATATACAAAGATGGAGTGTAAAAAGCAATTTCTCAGAAATGGCTGTACACAGAATGTTGCAAACTAAGAATTTATGGTCGTTTACAGTAAAGGTCAGCTGCTTCAATTTTTTGCTCGCGTGCCGGAGAGGCCCAGGACTCGCACTATAAGGTTCTATTGTTTTTTGACCTTGACAGACAGGGATCGTGCTAAAAGACTTCTTTTGAAAGAGTGTTGCAAAAACTTAAGACACGATAAGGATGAAATTTCTGAAACGAAACAACTTTTATATATTATATCACTATGAGAAGATCATTGGCACAGACAGAGTCATATTTTGGGACTGCACTACGCTTAGACAATGGAAAATGCCAATATAATGTAAGTAACCCTTTAGGTTATTTTATACCGGAATATAATAACAATAGCGTGGCCTTCAAGTTGTACTTGTTCGTTCAATGTGGCATAGTGTTTTCTACCGCGCACTATCACCGCCGAATTGGTCCCCTGTCGCTTAGAGGGCTCTGAAAAAGGCAGAGGACAGAGGGTGAGTTAATGGGAATAAGTTAACATACTCCGTTGCACTATCCTCGCTAGCAGAGAGTTTCACGTCCTAATAAATAAAATGAATATTTTTAATGAAGATCGGCTGGTGAAACTAATTTATGTTTTTTAAAACAGGTATGTCCTTCCGTACTGTCAATGCCACGATTTTCAGACCCCGGCCGACGGATTTTTTAACTGCCAGGTGCAGCTACTTCTAAACAACTTCATGACCCTCACCATTTTATGGGACAATCGCCAAGGACCAATATGCCCTTAGGCGGTACTAGCGGCTAGAGGCAACATACCAACCATTATGGTGGTCTAATGCTTCGTTGTTGGAACAGCCTTCCGATTATCAGTGCGACCATAGTGCTTCTTTTATCATAAACCAACACCCTGTGTACCGCAAAGGAACAGCGCATGACTCAAGATGAACTTTTGCGGATTGAAAGCAAACACAAATGCAAATCGCTGAATATTCTCTAAACATTTGATGTCAAATAAAAGTACTTTACGAAATGTAAAATCTTGTTGTTTGCTTTTAAATCACAGTTTCATATTCCGAATTGTTGTGCGCTGTGTTGTGAGATGATCTGTGTTGTTTTCCGGGTTCTGTGTAAAGTCGCGTAGGACTGGAAACGACTGAGTGCGTTTGGCTACGCACCCTGTACCGTCACGGAGAGAGACGGGGAATATGAATGCTTTGATAATGTCAGGCTTAGGGGCGGGTGATATGATTTAGTGTTGCAAAAGCAGGTCAGCCAGGTCGATGAGGCAAGTGATAGGATTATCACATAATGTTGACGCACAGCAGCCTGATTTATCGTTTGTTTGGTGGACAAAAAGTCGGGTAAGGGCCATAGGAAATTGTAATGTCAACGGACATAAGGAGGGTTCTTAGAACACTTTCAACCTGACAACGAACAATACGAACAGCATTCTCAGAACACCCCCATTTTGTTTAATTGCAAAGATTACCTCCATTACCTCTTCCTCGTCCCAGTACTTACTTCCTGAGACCCCTGCCTACGACACAGGACCTTCTTCTATTTCTTTAAATTCCTATAACTCCCCCCCCCCACATCCACATCACTCAGTTTCATATTACCAAGCCGGAGCATGGGACCTTCCCCGCAGGGAGGGTGAGGAGGGTTGTCAGTACTGGGACGAGGAAGAGTAGGACTAGGAGTAATGAAGATTACTGGCAAGTAATCAGAGCATTTCAGGACACCGCAAATGTTCTTAGAACAAATTCAACTTGCCAGAGTACAATACGGACAGCGTCCTCAGGACACCGCCATTTTGTTTATGTACGAACATTTAAGGACACCGCAAGTGTTCTTAGGTCAATTTTAGCTTGCTTGCGAACAAAACCGACACATACTCCATCCCCAGAACACCCCACCATTTAGTTTATAGAGAACATTTCAGAACAGCCGTGTTGTCCGCAGACAAATCGAACACAACAAAAGTGTCTAGCATATAAAAAAAACAGAACACTCCCCCACCCTCCCCAAACACTCTTACACACCAACACACTCCACTAAATACAATTTATAATCCAAGTTTCACCGCGCTGTCCGCGGTCGTCCGCGAATGCAAGATGGCGGGCGCCACAGAAAATCTGACGCGCTTCACGCACCACGCCGTCCAATTAGCGAACACGTAGCATGTCTGCGGACATCACGCAAGCCGCTCGGCCAATCAGGGCACTGTCCGTGGAGCGAACCAGGAAGTCCATCCGCGGAGCGAACGGAGATATCACAAATTTTTTTGCCTTACATTTTGGTCATTTTAAAAAAAAACTACTGGACGGATTTACACCAAATTTGCAAAAGCACGCTTTCGGGACCAAGCCCCCGCTCCTGCCGCAAATTTGGTGTAAATCTGTCCAGCGGTTTGGGCTGAAGGCGTGCGCAAAGTTTTTTCCCATTATGTCTATGGGAAAAAACAAAAGCTTTGGGACTCCCCCTATAACTTTGCCCCCCCTGGACCAAACCTCTCAGAACTTTGCAAAATAATTCGGAGTGAGCCATATACTCTGTTTGCAAAGTTTGGTGAGGATTCGTCCAGGGGAGCGAAGTTATAAGCCACCCAAAAAATGCTCTTCCTATGGAAACACCAACTTAACCATAACTACATGGACGCTACCGCTACACGCTACACGGCCACGGTAGTGTGCTGTTTCCATCGGAAGAGCACTTTTTGGGCGGCTTATAACTTCGCTCCCCCTGGACGAATCCTCACCAATCTTTGCAAAAAAAGCATATGGGCCACTCTGAATTTTTGTGTAAAGTTTGGTGAGGTTTGGTACAGGGGGGGCAAAGTTATAGGGGGGGTCCCAAAACTTCTGTTTTTCCCATAGACTGAATGGGGGAAAACTTTTTGCACAGCTACAGACCAAACCGCTGGACGGATTTCAACCAAATTTGCGGCAGTGGTGGGGGCTTGGTCGTGAAAGCATGCTTTTGTAAAATTTGTGACAATTTATCCAGTAGTTCCCTTAAAAACTATCAAAAAGTATGTCTCTACAAATTAGTGATATCTATGTCCACACCACGGTCACACTTCCCTGTTCGCTCCGTGGAGAAGATTGCAATTGGCTATTCCGTGGCATGCTGGCCGCAATCATGTTGCGCTTTCACCGATTGGTTGTGGCACAGCATGAAGTGCGTCTTAATATTTCGATAAGTCCGCCATGTTTACTTCGCTTTCTGTTCAACACGGACATCGTCGCTAAAATTCCTAAACGCAGAAGACACCAATGCACTTGTTACACTTCTGGAACACTGTTTCGAAGGGTGAGCGTTAATGAGACTTGGTAGTAAAAAGTGAAACATTGAAGTATTCTTATTAGCACTGTCGTTCGGTACAGTGAAACTTGCTACTCATTGTACAAAATGAACTTACTGCGTCCATTGTACAATACATAAACAACATTACCGCAGTCAGATTGGTGGGAGTCTGAGGCAGCCACCTGCTCTATTTCGTACACACAGCAGTTCTGCACGTGTACGGGAGTAGCGGTTCTCATGAATAGCCGCTGATATGTTGTTGCAAAATGAGAATGTATTTGCATACGCAGTGAAGGCCACTTCATTTTCTGTTTGAAATACGAGCTCAGTACGGCCGCATATTTGTCGACAGACATAAGGGTCGGATGTTGTTTAACCTTGAGGTGCAGGGAAATAGCAGAAAGAATGTAGGGAGTAACAATTAGAAAAAGATATTGTTTGATAAGATTATGTTTAAAAAACATTTGCACCGACCATGAAATATTAGTTACACTACTGTCTGACTGCAGCTAACGCAATGGAGCTGTTCCACAACATGTAAGTGTATTTTTCCCACCTATATACCGACTTGACATTCAATTTTAATTTGGGTGAAAAGAAATTATTTTTCGTAATGCATTACAAGGTTTACGTGCCGTTGAATTTTTTTCCCTATTATGGACAGTGCACATTGTTGCCGTTTGTCGGGTGCCAGTACATTACCCCAAATAAATGTATTGTTTAGAAGTAAAAATATGTGTTACAACTTTGTTTTGTGCAGAGCTTGCGTGTTGACACACATTTTATTTACGTTTTTCTCCTCAGATACTTCTTTCCCTATTGTGATTGTAACAAATTACAGCTGCTGAGTGACAGCTTTTTTAACCGTCAAATGCAAATGTTCATTACCGGTTGTCTGCGCGTCATAATTCAGTGGGATGATCGCGTTGGACCTCTATGTCCGTACGCAGCAGTCGCAATAAGAAGTAACATTCCATCCTTTCTGGTGGTGTAGATCACAGCCGTTGACATCGTCTTGCACATCAATGTGGGAGTAAAACGACTACTGTGGCGGCAACACTTACTTTCTGTGTGTGAAAAAAAACAACGTTCCCATTACCATTTTCATTGGCGACGAAAGATAGAAACGTACTACTTGTATGGAAATGTGCATTGGGCAATCATTTTGCACAGTTCATTGTGAAAGACAACTACTTTACTAATTGCTTAGGGCGATGATTTCGCTCATTTTATTGTGAAATAAAACTATTGTACTCATTTTTAAAAGTCAGTGTTTTTTTACAGATGTACTCTCTTCTTTCACAATATGGCATGCTACGTTGCATGTTGTAATATGTTCTTTTGTAGGTGCTACATCATGGCACGTACGTCAATATGGACGCATCTGTTTAAGTTAACAAGGAACGTTATGGAGAAAGGTACTGCATACCCCACTTGCTTTGGCTACGGAAGGGTCAGGCCCATCTAATATGCTTTAGTGCCGTCAGGCCAGTTTCTGTCATCGTCAGACCAATTTATGTCACCCAGATGCCCTAATAAGCAACATTAGTTCAGAATAATTACTATTTTCTTAAAAGCAGGAAAATGAGGTAAGGTGCACTGAAAGTGTTTGGTGCACAGAAATGTTTGTAAAATAATACATGGTACACCCTCCCAATACACATAACTTCACACCTTTCGACCTGTGCCACTTACGAAATTATGTGTCGAACAGTGAGTGGTAATGGTGTTCCTTCCAGTATTTCTAACGTCATTGCGCTTCCCATCACAGAGTTTGTTTCAGATTTTATGTAAACGGAAATAGACTACTCCTTTGCGTTTTTTAAGCACATTTTGACAGAAAAAAATGACATGTACAACACATGTATGTAAAGGTCATTGACAACACCCGAAAAGGTTTATGTTGTGCATGTATAGTGTTTTGATATTTAACAAGTGTACTCATGTACATAACAAATCAATGGTACAGCTTCCGTCTGTCAGTTGTAGATTCTATGTATGGTTAGTGGCTACAATGTCGGGGATGTGGTTACTGGCCATTACTGGAAGGGACAAAATATTGCATTGAGGTTGCCATGTCCACCAGGGACTGCCTTTCTGGTAAAGGTGTTCCTTATAACCATACATTTGTCAAGGAACACAAATGTAGTGCTGCCTTTATGGTCACACAGTCTAATTTTTGCTTTCTGTAGCCTGCAATGGAAAGCGAAGAAGTGTTTCTATCCAAAACCCGTCTTCCCTTTCTATGGTGGCCATCTTGAAAAATGATTTGTTTTCTTCAGCCGGGAACGCCAGAGGCGTTCCGGTTGAAGACAAAAAATCCTCTTTCTTGGTAGCACGGGTTACTGCTGTAAAATCTCGATTGCTTATGGCATTCATCCCCCACTCTTTGGGGAGGAATGGGGTTAATGATCCAGATACGTCGGTATGCACTCTTGCTTATATTGTGTTGCACGCTTGCCTTGTGGAGTTCTGTGCCAGAAATTGTCCATTTTCAAGTTAGTACAAGAATATACAATGTACTTCCGCACTATCACCCAGTTACACATGTCATGGTGAAGTGCGTATGACTTTTCGAACACGCCCCCATGCTGTGCACCAGCATATGATAATGTGGAATTCTTGGGAAGGTGGGCAGTTACTTCAAATGTTCCTTTACTGTAGTATGCTTATGTGTTACTTTTAGAAACCTGATAAATGTAGTACAACATTTTTGTTAACGTACTGTTATGATGTATTTACACTACTAAAAACCTATGGCATTCAGTTAAAAAAAACTTTGTTAAAGGGACGTTATGGTTACTTTGCCCTCCCAAAAACCTGTACAATTCACTACAAAAATACGTTGTTGAGGGGACGTTATGGTTAGGTTGCCCTACGAAAAACCTGTGCACTTCACTTAAAAAAAATGTTCACCCTCCCCATTATGGTTCAAATTAAAACCAAAAAACCCCTGAAATTCGCCAGTTATGGCAGACTGAGCCTCCATTCTTGCCATCACCACTGTGCACTGCTAACAGTCACACCCAGAACATGAAAGATGTATCTCAAATGTAACTGATGACATCACTGACCACATCACATGTTTAGCCCCTTGGTTTTCGTTCCCTGCTCTATATATATATATGTACATTCAGTAAAAAAACTTTGTTAACGGATGTTATACTTCACAGTTTAGTCTCCTTGGTTACAGCAATGCACCCAAAGGTGATTGGCCAGCTGGCTGTCCTTGGAGGACAGCCACCCTGTTGTGTGAGTGACAGCTAGGCTGCGAATGAATGGGAACGACTTGCATAAAAGGTGAGGTCTTTTGCAAGGAAGGCAGAGTCGACCACTGGAGGAAGGAACCGAAGAAAGAAACTGGAAGAGAAGCTTGCTGCACTTCATGGACCGCTGGTTTGCCCAGTGAAGCCCTGCTGCAGTGCTGAAGCTCCTATTTCGAAATCGACTAGAGAAGCCTGAAAAAGACGACTTCTCCCCTTGGGTTGGTGGGACCAATAGACCCCTAGACAAACTCAACAGAAACTCCTCTCGCTGCTGGCTGTATTTCCATTGCTGCTGCAGAAACTGAGTGCCAGGGGAGAGGAACACAAGAATCAAGTGCATCATTTTTAAGCCAGACCCGAGCTCCGGGAAGATCCCCTGGACTCCCTAGAAGCATGGCCGACCAAGCCTGAGCCATCTCAACAGAGTGCTGGACCCCAAAAGCAAGGAAAGCCCACAAGGTGTCCAAGAACTGCAGTGGTGCTATTTGTGAGTAGCTGAAACGAGCCGTTAAGGTGGGACCCACAAAGGGACCTCGTAATTAGGCGGTAAGGGGTTAACGGCGCTGCCAACTTTTACGGCGCCGTTAACCCCTTACCGCCTCGGTTATAATGAGGCCCATTTTGTTCCAAGGGCGAGGCAAGCTCTGCTTCCTGGATCTGCCTATCTCCAGGGCACATTCAGGGTGAACTGCTGCTGAAGCAAGACTTGCTATTCTGTCAGCTACACCAGTACCGAGGATATCACTGGAGGTGAAGGTGAAGGGCTCCTGCAGGTGTGAGAGAGCCCTCATGTGCGGGGAGAATGACAAAAAAGTACATCTTGTCCCTGGGCCCCTAGATTAGGACTAACAGCATCGTGAGAGCCAGAACATCATGGATCTCTGTTTTTTGCTGTTGAACCGATTAGAGCCATCTATAAACCATGTTCGACACCCTTTGAAACAGTGGGACCCGCCATTATTTATATTGGCACTCCCAACCTTCGGAATGCTGCTGCTGGCCCTTCGAACAAATTTGCTGCCGTATCCTACAAATTAGAGCACATCATCCAGAGTGCGTGTATCCTTAAATTCTGCATTTCGCTTTCTTCCTTCTCAGGTATAGGTGTTTATGGTATTTTTGATAGTTACGTGTGCAATTCATTTGTGGGATAGTATATGTTTATAGAATCTTGCTTAGACATTATTTTATATTTGAAAGTGTTGTACTTCCCTCGGCCCACAATAACATGAAAAGCAAAGGAGGTACATTCCTGTAAACAGTGCCTGTTTACCCTTTAACATCACTGTTGGTTTGTAGAAGTGTGGTGGCTGAGTAGGCAGTTTAGCCACTACTCACCTTTGTATTCCTGCAGAGCACAATTCATTTCAACACACTAGTCACTCGTAGATAGCTTGATGGTAGTTTGGGACTTTATCCAGTTGAGTAACATTTTGCTGTAGGTTAAAGGCTATTTGACCACCATCAGCATATAGCTGAAACCTGGTGGTAGGTGGATTGGTCAAGATGGTTGCAAAAGAGCGAATGTTTGAACTATACAGCTGTGGGGGGGGTGCGAGGGTTGCTCCCTGTGGAGTGCCTATCTTGAGATGGGCTAGATCCTAAATCTGCTACCTTAGAGCAGGTGGTAGAATCAGCACAGAAATTAGGATCTTTTCTCTGTACACATCACATCTTGCAGCTATTATTTCCTCCTTTGGTTTGTCTCATCACGTCTACACTGACGACACTCATCTTTTTCTACCATTTTCTTCCTTTTCTCCTGAAATTCATCACACTCTTGTGACTTGCTTAGTTGCTGTTAAATCTTGAATGTCTTCCCACTTTCTTACTCTTATGCTGGAAAGACTGAAGTACTGTTTTTCCCTGCTAACACGCTTGCTCCCCATCATCCACCTCTACACTTCTTTTCCTCCTTCTACACTACAGCTCGTAATCTTGGCCTCTACTCTGACTCAGATTTCTCTTTCTCGCATCATATTTCTCTAACTTCTTGTTCCTGTCATTTTCGTCTTCACAACATCTGTAAGGCCCACCCGTTTCTCACATTCCAAGCTTCTAAACTCTTATTCTCTTCTTAAAGTCTATTTACATGCATATCCTTAAAGACAAATTGACCTTATGGTCCCGACTCCCAATCTCATTGTACGGTAGACTGTCCCTTCTTAAGATGGTAATAGTCCCAAAGCTACTGTATTACTTCATCAACGTCCCGGTATGACCGGGGTGTGCATTCTTTGACAAATTAAGATCTCTCATGGTGGGATTCACGTGGGGCAAGGAAACACCACGGATGAAGTGGGAAGACATGACCAGACCTTATGACCAGGGAGGGCTCCGCACTTTGAGCTATATTACAGGTATAGCACAGGCACACTTTACTGGCCACTGGTACCTATCACACACTCAACCACTTCACACAGACCTTGAGAAATACAGTGCGTCCCCCTCAGACCTGTGCATGATAGTTCTGGGTAATCGGCCCTCTGACACATGCACTTTTGACCCAGTCCGCTCCACAGTCAATGCCGGGACCAGGATTTTTATGTGATTGAACATTGTGGCACCTTACGTAGGAGCAATCCCCCTTTGGAACTGCCAGTGGCTCCCCCCAACATATGACAAAACTATGTAGAATATGTCCGACCTAGGTCGCATTATGGCATTACACTACCTATTCCCAGGGGGCTTGTTTGTTACACTCACTGACTTTTCTGAGAAATTCGGTGCCAGCCGCATCAAAACACTACACTATTACAGAATTAGTTCGGCAATAAAGGGGCACTGGCCATCATTACCAAATGAACCTGAGGAGTGCAAAGTCTTGAGTGTTCTGGTGACGGGCGGGAATCCCAGTGGCTTGGTATCCAAGTTATTCAAAAAATGTCAAGATGCACTAACACAACCCATGAAGACCAGAGAGAGGTGGGGGGCTGATATAGGTACCCCGCTGGAAAACACACAGTGGTCCTGCTAATGCCGCCTGACAAAGGAGGTGTCCCTTAATGCCAGACACAGTCTTATGCAATTTAAAGTACTCAACAGATTACACTATACTCCTGCAAAGATTGACCAGGTTGCCCCAATTTCATCTAGCGCCTGTATCAAATGTAAAGGTGGAAGACGCTGATGCGCTCCATATGTACTGGAACTGTCCTAAGGTAACACAATTCTAGCATGAAGCTGCAGAAATGTTGCACACATGCACAGGTGTCCCCCCACATTTGACACTTCCCAAATACCTGTTTGGTGACATAGGCAAGATAGCAATAAATCTCAGGTGACTCTTTAACCTGGGCTGCCTGTTGGCTAAGAAATGCATTCTCTTAAGATGGAAGTCCAGATCAGCCCCAGTCATTAAAATGTCGATGCAAGAAATGACCTACGCCAACGAATGTGAAGAGGCCTATGCGTCTCTTGTGTTGCCATGCTGCAGACCGAAAAATATCTGGGAGCCATACTTAACTGCACAGAACACTGTATAACAATGTCCAAATTAAATTGATATACAATTTTTGATATGTCGAGAATGTTACCTACATGTCTTTGTGCGTATTCCTATGGTCAAAACATAAACTGCAACTCTGCTGTAGACT
The DNA here is from genome assembly GCF_040938575.1 of Ambystoma mexicanum. Taxonomy (NCBI): domain Eukaryota; kingdom Metazoa; phylum Chordata; class Amphibia; order Caudata; family Ambystomatidae; genus Ambystoma; species Ambystoma mexicanum. Next base: position 724,183,228 of record NC_090926.1, read on the forward strand.
GTATTTCAAGTATGTATGTTTTTTACCGCACTGAACAAATAAAGTTTTTAAAAAAAAAATCTACTGAGCACCATATAGTATTTGCAGTAGCCTGCTACACCCATAGGGCTTGGTTGCTCAAATTACAAAAAACTATTAGAAATGGCTAAGGACAATGGTAGCAAAATGGTTTCCACGCAGCAAGTTCACTGTAAGGTGTAGCGTCTGTCTTTTACATGGGATTTTATTGAGGTTGCGAGCAAGCACTCCTCCTTTTATGAAAGGCTAAAAATGTTTATTATCTCGTTTCTTTTAAGATATTTTTTAAGAACGGGATAAATTTGCTCACAATTTATATTCTTTTAATTGGAAAACATGAAAGTTGTATTCCTTTAACCCTTGTGTATTAAAATGTGATTTTCTATGCTTATTGTTGTTATGGTTTGTATACCGAATAAAGTATTGAAGATAAGGGGTATAATTATCCTGAGAACATGGATGCTCATTATTCAGTGACCAGGGAGGTCCGGCCACATGGCAGAGTCAACTTGGGGCCAGTTAATAAACCAGGTGCAAGAGGCGCGTAAGGGCAGAGGTGGCAAATGGTTTATAGGTTTCAATTAGGTTCTCAGGAAGATGTCTAGGATGTGGGCTGAGACCATGTGGGCTGAAATGGCAGTCGCAACAATTTAGTGTGAAACTAGAAATACCAAGGACGCCAGAAAGTCTGGGAAGATAAGATGTTCATTTCTGGTTCAAAGGAAACGTGTTTATTTCTCTCCCTCTTCATATTGATGAAATGTTCCCTAAAAGCCAATGTAATCACACCTAGGGTTAGAAGACTTGTAATAAATCAAAATTGTTGTAGGTGAATAAGTAATCATGGGATGAGGTCATGCTCAAATATGGAAAGGTGCAGAAGGGATTGCACTTGTAAATATGATTAGTAAATATATGTTGAAGGGGATGGTATTTAGGTGAATGTGTCCAATAACAGTGTGGGAATTTAGGGAGATTATATTTCCTTGTATTGGGTTAACCAAAGATATTTGGGAGATTGACTTTGAAACGAAATATGTGGGAGTGTGTTAAATGTTGCAACAATGTATATGAAGTGTAACTTTTGTGTCGTTTGAGGAGAATCAGGTTAGTTCTGTTTATAAGGAATTGTCTAGCCCCTCCCGACCATTTGTATAAAATAACATATGAGGTGTAGAGCACACGTTCATCCCCAGAGGGACATCTTGGCACTATTGACAGATAACAAATGTTTTTTTGTTACCCAATTTAATTGTGCTTATTTTATCAACCGCAGGAGGAAGAAGAGATGAGTGGACCTATCAGGATTCAAACCTGTGACCACAAGCCCTTTTAGTGGATGCATTAGTCCATTGATCCACAAACCCAGCTTCACAATAAACGTACAATAAATATGCTTTACTGACAAACGTACATCCACTTCTTGAGACGGTGGGCTAATTTTTGATAGAGATATCTGAGGTCCGCTTCAACTCATTGAGACACCTTTGTGCTGTTTTGATTCACTTTGAGACGCTGTAAGACAAATTATGCTGATTTTGGGACACTATGCATCCTACAAGCACTTATTTTCCTTTCAAGGCATCCAGATGCAGGCTCTACCTATTGAAGTAGGCCAGCTCAACTCTACCCAATTGAGGGCTTGATTGCATGCAATCAAGTAATTTACAGACCCACTAAACCTTCTGGAAGTCATCGACTCCCCCACTTTGAATGCCGATTCAACTTTGCAGAATCATCCTTTTGCCACTGGTTTGACCACCACCATGAACCGTTGGAAGACATTGACACAACCCTTGACCGCCTAGAATGCCACTTGACCAAATGGGAGTCCGCATATCAAACTGGCTTGATGCCAACTCACTGGTGTGACTGTGGGATTCAAACGTCTCGATCACAGTAAAAGCACATACAAATCGGCCTGAATGCTGTCGAAAACCCTAGACAAGAACTAAGGGCATTTTGAAGAGGTCCTCTCACACTACCCTAGTTTAAAGGACCATAGTGACTTTTAAGCACTACTTTTTCTTGAGCATTCCTTTATTTTAATACCACTGTACTATTCTTGTTTGTGTTGCAACTGTATCAGCTCAGACCTCTTCTGAAGATATAGCCGGCCTTTCCCGCATTGACGAAAGAGGCGAAGAAGATGCACATTCTGAGCTCTGCCTGTTTCACCCTTATGTTTGGGGTCATTGCTGGTTTAGTAGTAGTGTGGGGCTGATAAGTCACTATAGAGACTACTCACAAAACATAAGCAAAGAATTGTCCAGAAAAAATAGCATCAGGCATATGCAGGTAAAGGCGTAGGCAGAGTACTAGGGCAAGGTCATGCTAGCGCACTTCTGCTGACCCTCGGTCTCAACGTCCCGCAACAAATCACTTCGTGTTGACACTAGGAAGGATTGAGCGCTGTCACCAACGAAGGATTTCAGGCGAGATAAATATTCGGGAATATGAAATATCGGCGGGATCAAGTGTCAGATAATGCGATGCACCAACGGCTCCCCAAAGCATCAGTCACTGCTTAATGGCTCCCCGAGTCAGTCAGCCAGGACGGAAAGAGCTGCAGAGCAAAGTGCCGGATTTAAAAAGGAATGAAGGGCTGCATTTAAAGAGGCTGGGCTGAGGAAGGTTTGCGCGGGAAATGTCCTGAAAGGCCGGTGTGTCAGATAGTACAGCAAGGTCCGAGGGTAATGCTGAGGCAGGGTCAAAAGCATGTGCGAGGCCATTCCTGAAATTACGATAGTGCTGGGCGAAAGCACCTATTTTTCAGGCTCACCAAGGAAAGGCTGGCAGTGCTGAGGAACAGGTGCTCATATGACCACTAACGCAACCGCTAACCTAAAGTGCAGAAGGCGGCAGGGGCAGGGCAAGCCTCGACATTTTTGGGGTAAGAGGGCTGGGTGGCAGTCCTGAAAGCTGGTCGTGAGTAGGGCTATTAAGCCCATTACATTGTTTATCCCCAACCCCCAAGACCAGGAAGATGAATAGCTATGTCAGATTCCTTCGGCCAATAAGCGCCTTCTTTCACCCCACCTCAGAGGCTAGTTAGTTTCACAAATATGCTTATCATTGGAACAGTTAAGTCTTTAGCTTAATAATAGGGGAGTCTATTGATATTTCCTGGATAGGTGTTTGCCCTCTGCCTCTCAGGGAAGTGAATTCACAAAAGTGCCAGAGGTATCGAAATGACATCACACATTTGATCACATAACAGGAAATGACATCATAAGGCATCACATGGTCTTTGGCCTGAAAGGCATCATGTGATGTGACATGCCAAGTCAATAAAAAAGTGCACATCTATCATAAATCAATTAAACATCAAAAATGCAGTTTTAAACCTATTTCCATTACCAACCATACATTAATTACAGTGTTGTCATGGCATGCCAGTGTGCAGTCTTATACATTTAGCCCTTAATAAATGCAGCTGCATTATTAGCAGTCAGAGACTGAAATTCCCAGAAACAGCCATTATATGCATAAGTATAAATAGCTTATGTCCAGCTGTGCACCCAGGAACTGCCATCATATGTTAGTAACAAGCATCATATGCCCAGACATAGCCTCATACACACAGCTACAACTATCTCATGTTCGGGTCCCAGCCCTTGTGTTCAGACCCAGCCTTCTATATCAAAATGAAGCTATATGTGGTTATTTCTATCTCATATGCTTATTGCAGCCTGTTTTTTGTGAATTTCAGTCTTATATAGCAATTTAGACTCAAGTCCAGTGCAACCTTAGCTGGCCACTCTGCCTTCCCTTCTTACCACAAAGGAATTCAGCCCATCAACCTAGCACCATCCTTGCTGGAGTGCCGGAGCCACTATTGTGGGGGGGTGTAAGTATTGCAGGTGCCTCACAGAGTGGGAGACTATGGAACACTGCATAAAAAAGCAACGTAGCTTGCAATAGCATTATGGAATACATTTCTGGCCCTGAAGAAGCTCTTTGAGTGAAACATGTGTAAGCTATATCTTAAATTCTGAAGCGATTAAATAAAACACTGTTCAAATAACTTGTGTAATGACCAGCATATTTAATTTGATAATGCACATTGGAATATATGACTATTATATGTATGGTTTTTAGTTTGACATTTTGGGCATGTATGACTTGTGTCCCTCTGTGTGTGCATATGGCAGGATGTGGACACATTTGGAAACAGCATGCCTGTACCCAGGACTGGGGACTGCAGCCAGAGTGAAACCAGCAGTGACTGGGATATGCAGATGCCCATCTGGAATAGCGTAGTTTTCCTTCCTTTCTGTATGTAAACCCTTCCTAAGGTTCTGAGTGTGCTTGGAGGGTGATAAAACACTGGATAATCACCCCTCTGTTTGAATAATGTATGCTGTGCAATTAAGTACTGTATTCTTTTGCAGCCTACCAGGGATAAACGCAGACCCCCCCTACCGATTCACCTGGTCTGCATCCTCAGAAGTTGAATCCTAAGCCTGAGGACGATGAAGAAATCCAGCATCACTAACTAGTACCAACCGCAGCTTCTTCACCTTTCTGCTTCACTGGCTTGGACACTCGAACGTGAAGATGTTGAATTTTCACATATCATCACCCGACAAACAGTTAAATGAATGGGTCGGTCAACATTTTTTATTGCCCCTACAGGGTTGACCATGTGTTTTTAAGCCTAAGTCGCTCGATTTTAGAAAAATTTCCTATGGACCTTACCTGAGTTTTCGTCCATTAAACGCAAGCGAAAACAGGCATCAGGGAGCTGCCATTTTGTAATAATCCTATCATTTCCCCCATCGCCCTGGCTGACCTGCTTTTGCGGCACTAAATCATATCCCCTGCCCCTGAGCCTGACATTATCAAAACATTCATATTCCCCGCCTCTCTCCGTGACGTTTCTGTGCTGCGTAGGCAAAAGCGCCCAGTCGTCTTCTACGCGACTTCACACAGAACCCGGAAACCAACACAAATCAGCTCACAACACAGCGCACCATAATTCGGAATATGAAACTGTACTTTAAAATCAAACAGCAACACGGTAAATTTGGTAAAGTACATTTATTTGACATTAAATGTTTAAAGAATATTCAGCAATTGCCATATGAACTCCGAAAGTCATTTATTTTCTTTTATCTCTATCTGCAAATCCGTAAAAGTTTATCGTGAGTCACTCGCTGTTCCTTTATGGTACACAGGGTGTTGGTTTTCATTCAAAGAAGAACTTTTGTTGCACGTTGAATCGCAAGGCTGTTCCATCAAGTAGGCACTAGGCCAACGTAAAGGTTGATATGTTGCTTCTAGCCGCTAGTACCGCGTAAGGGCATATGGGCCCTTGGCGATCGTCCCATAAAATCATCAGGATTGTGCAGTTGTTTATATTAAGCTGCAGCTGGCGGTTAAAAAAAACATCTGCCGGTGTCTGAAACTGGTGGCAGTGGCAAAAGGGAAGGATATACCTGTTTTGAAAACATAAAATGTATAATTAGTCTCGCCAGCCGATCTTTATTAACATTATTCATTTTATTTATTACGGCCGAGCTGAAACTATTTGCTTTCAAGGATAGTGCAATGGAGTATGTTCGGCTCTAAAATCAATGCGAAAACTAACAAAATAAATCGAGGTTAGTACACAATGAGAAACAACTTTTTTGTCTACATGCGTGTGGAATGTGGACCTGCATGCCCATGTGCCCGCTACAAGGACGATCCCACAAACCTTTTCAAAGCTCTTCATTCATTCATTTATTCATGCATCCATTCATTAATTCTTCATTCCGGTATAAAAGCGTCTAAAGAGTTACTTACATTATATTTGCAATTTCCATTGTGTCTCTGCGTAATGCAGTCCGTAAATCCCACTGTGCTCTTGACAATGATTTTTCGTATACTGAACTAACATGAAACTCGGTCTAGTTTCAGAATTTTCTGCCTTATCGTCTCTTACGTTATTGCACCCCCACACCCTCTTCAAATGAAGTTCTTTCGGAATGGTCCCTGTCTCTCAAGGTCAAAAAACAATAGAACCTTATACTGCCAGTGCGAGTTGTGGGCCTCTTCAGGGCGTGAGCTGAAAATCAAAGCCGCTGTCCTTCACTAGAAATGAGCACACATTCTTTCTTTGCAACATCCCGTAGTAAAGCCATCTGTGAGAACTTGAAGTTTCAAATCCATCTATGTAGTGCGCCTCAATGTGCAAATGCGAACTGGCTTCTCTCCCATCTGCAACGGCTCACTTGGCGCGTTCTAAGGCCCCCAATTTGGTCCTCGTTGTCTGTGAGCTTTGAAGCCCCAAAGAACCGTAACTATTGAGATTTTTCATTTTTTGGGAAGGTCAGGGAAAGTATAAAGTACCTGAGGAGTTGAGTTGAAAGTGAAATTTATTGTTTGTTTGTTTTATTATTTGCAATACGCAAGCCTCCCCTCGGTTAACAGTGCCCAGCATTTAGAAGAGATTGCGAAAATTAGTTACATCAACAAAAATATATACATACACATATAGACAAGGTCAGCAATATGAGGTGAATAGAGAGAGAATTCAAAGATGACACCCAGGTTGTTCGGCACCCAGGATGGTAAAGGTAGGGGTTAGGGTTAGCGTACTTTGTATGTACACTGTACAATAACATTTATTTACAAAAAGACAATTGTATTACAATTATTTAAACCGAGATTTGTACTTCACAACCAGCTCTCCTTTGGGTGGACATGGCACGGTGGAAATGTTGGGTGGCAATGGATCAGTGCTCTACACAGAAATGTTCAGAATTCCATATCTGTGCTTCTCTAATACAGCAACAATAAGGCTTTTGACAAAGTCGAACTCCATTTCCTCATAGACTGGTTTGATCACCCATTGCTTACTTCTTTTTGAAAAGACCTTAGTGTAGCGAGGCATCCTTACATTACCCTTAGTCCTAGATTGTTCACGGCCGAGATTCTCGTTATGGGCCAAGAACGCTAGTAGAGTCCTATGTCTCATGCCCTGTATGCTGAAATGCAAGCGCTTTGGCCTGTACTTTAGGCACATATTGTGGAACACCTCCAAACCTCCTGTGTGACAGAATTCTGTCAGTCCCCTCAAATCTCTTGATAGAGTTTTATCGAAAACAATCTTCTCAATGGCTTTGTGTGTCAGTGAAGATGGATTCAACCACTTCTTCTTCCGTGCCTCCACTGGGGACAAAGGGCCATGTTTACATTGGTGGAAATGTAGGTTTTCTGACCAGCGGTGCACGTTGGTACAGTGGTGCATCAGTGACCGCCATTTTTCAAGTAGTATTTCCACTGACCCTTCACAAGTTTTGGAGCTCCACCAAAGATGGTTGCTGATAGACTGGGACCACTCTGAAATACTTTCCAAACCTTTTTTTTTCCCTGCAGCCGAGATTTTCTTATTGATTGATTTAGCAAGATGCCATACGTCAAATTGATGTTTAATATGTGGGAACTGTTCTCTCATTGTCTTGGCAATTGAAACGTGTCTGTCCGTGGCTATGAGGTCGATGTGCATTCCCTTCGATTGCAGATATTCCACTGATTTTATAAATCCTAGTTTCTCCACGGCCACTGAGGATGTACATTTTATTACCTGCACAACCACCGAACTTACAATTTTCTTACTATCCATGTCCTGAAAGTGGTAGGTGCAGTACTTGGCAGAAAATCCAGGGCTGTCGCACTGTCCATCGCCGGCTAGCCTGAATCGTTTGCCTTCGAATGTACTTGCTAGAGACAATTGTTCAATTTTCCAAGTATCACTAATGGCCGGAAACAGATAATCATGTTGGTATTTGTAGTACTGCGTTTTTTAAATGAAATGGAGTCCCACAAACTGAAAGAAAGACTTTAACTTTCTAAAACTGGAGCCACTAAAAACTGATGCAGCTGCACACAGTAGATTGCCTGCTGGCAGTTTCCCCAGCATCGGTTGTGCAGACCATGAGAACGTATGATGTAATCTACAGGCGCCATGTATTGTGAGGTTACTGCCTTGTTTTTTACGGGTCACATGAATCAATGGCTTCCCACATACTTTCCCTCTGTACGGAATGCCCACATTTCAGCATACTTATAATATCCATCAAACAACTGTCGAATACTATGTATTTGTCCTCTTTCATTAGACTGTCATCCTGCGTCAAAGTTGTTTCGGCCTGTGACGTTGAGGACATATCACCACATTTGAAAGAAATATCGCTGCTATCAAGTTCTGATGCGTCGGTGAATGCTGCTGCTGGTTCATTCTCTGTCATTTCAACATCTGCTACTTCAACATTGATGGGAGAACACAACAATGTCAACAGCTTTTTTGGTGGCAATTTTTTGGCGGGTGTAGATTGTGTGAATTGATCTGCGACTACTTCAGAGCTATCTTCAATACATCCAGTATCATGTTGTTGCGGTGGTGCGGTCGTACTGTAGCAATGGTCCAATACAACTTTGCCGGATTCTCCGGACACATTCATTTCATTTTCTGTACATTGGACATGAGCATCCCAAGTCTCAACACGCTGAGTCTGAATTAATAGTTCCTCCATAGCCTCCATAGTGTAAATGGTCTGGCAAGCAACATCTCTCATTCGCTTCACTGTCTGTGTATGTATAGTTCGTAGGCCCACGGGTAACTAGAGGACAGATTGGAAAAGGGATGTTCAGTTTAAACACAAGATAAAGTATAGTACAATTGACTTGCAAAAACATAAAATAGTCCCCAGCACAAAAAAATGTCTAAAGTTATGAACTGTTTGTAACTAACCTTATTTTTGTTTCTTTTCTTTGCAACTTTTTTGACTCGACCTTCAACATCTGCATGCTGTTGCTCCGATACGTATCCGCATGTCTCCCCTTCCTCTTGCCCTGCAACGACTATATTTTCTGTATCCGCATAGACAGCACGGAATGAGGCTCCATCGACTCCCTGAAACATAGGGGGTCATTCCGAGTAGGGCGGTAAGGGTTAACGGTCACCGGTAACGAGACCGGTGCCGTTAAACCCTTACCGCCCTATTCCGAGTTCCCTTTGCGGGTTGGTACTTAACGCCTGCTTTTTGCAGGCGTTAAAAAACCAACCCGCAAAGGGACCTAGGGGCTAATTACGGCACCGTAATTTACGGTGCTGTAATTAGCGCCTTCCCCATTCCCATTGAGCCCTATGGGCCAAAAATGGGAATGGGGAAGGGCCCATGGTGAATGGGGAATTAGCGCCCCCGTCAACCTTGGAATGGGGCTGTAATTCCGCCATTCACCATGGCGGAGTCGGAAAAATAACGGCGTCAACCAAGGCGCTAATAGCGCCTTGGTTAACGCCAGGGTTGGAATGAGGCCCATAGTATTTTCATTTCTGTGTATCAAAATATTGTTAGCATAAAACACATGTGAGCACGAACACACATGTACATCTCAATAGCCAAACACGATTTAAACATTGTGTGGAACAATCAAACGACAAGTATTCAAGCTCTGATGACCTAGTTCGATGGAGCTGTCAGTAGCCATACCTCTGGCTCTGCATGGACTGCCACAAATGATTGTATTGAAGAGGAGGCATCAGCAACTCCCTGAAACACAGTACTTGCATTAGTATGGTTTTCAATATTGGAAACATAACACACACTTGGGGTCGATGGCACAGGTAAATATAAAGAGATAACCACAAATGTTGCATTGTCTAAAAGAATCAAGGAATATTTAAATATGATCAGATTTAATCGACTTATTTCTCCGATTTCCTTACATCTGCATCATCTAAATGGGATCTTGTTATTGTAGTGGAAGCTCCATCGTCTCACTGAAACAGAATATCTAGGGCTGTTGTCAATGTGGTGCGCACTTCCGAAAGCTGTTGCGCCAATTCGTATCCGCATGGACCCGCTTCCACCGGAATTACTTGAATGTCAGGCTCTGCATCAAGTGCGTGGGTTGACGATTCAACAACTGCCTGAAACATAGTATTTGCATTAGTAAGGATTACAATATTGAAAACACAACACACGCTTGGGGTCGACTGCACAGGTACATATCAACGGCTAACCACGAATGAAACATGGTGTAGAACAATCAAACGACAAGTGTTCCAGTCCTGATGATCACGGTCGATGGAGCTGTCAGTATCCATACCTCGTGCTGCTGAAGAACATCTAGGGCTGTTGTCAATGTGGTGGATGCTTCAGCATCTCCCTGAAAGACAGTACTTGCATTAGTATGGATAACACTAATTATAACTGAAAACAAACACCAGGGGACGACAACTAAGGTGTATATCAATTGTAAAGCACTAATCAAACAATTGGTAAAATAATCACACGATACATAAAACTATTACTTGACATGCATAAAACAAGTCTGTAGCGGAATAGCCAAGTATGATTACCTGATACACGCTAGAAGTGGTTGATAACTGCGAGCATGTGACGGAAGTAGAATGTTCTTGCTTCAGATTCAAGGGATAGTCAAGAAGTTGTAAAGGTAAATTATTGTTTGATAATGAAATGCCAATATTTAAAATTGCCATGTAAGGAGACAGAATGCTTGAGTAATGTGCAATATAGCACAGTTGCCTGTGCCCATATATAGATTTTGTTTGTGGGTTATGAAATCTAAAAATAATATATTGATAAATGTCATTATTCAAAAAGCTATACACTCATATCAATGTCGAAAGTATTACAAATTGGAAACAACACCTAAAATATCAATGAATCCATTCGGATACCTACACACTACCGCAAGGCCTAAAGATAAAAACGGACACTTGACTCACCAGAGGCGGATTGTGGACGAATAGAGTGGGAATAGCGTTTGCGAGCAATTTTTGTGTCGATCGCCGTTTATTCTTCTTTGTTAGCCAAGATGTGGTGTACATGTTCGAGGGAAAGTGCCGGGTGCAGATGCGGTATCGATCACCCCTCTTGTCCTCAAAGACTTGTTGGACTCTACTTTCCAGCTCATCCAGTGGATATCCGCAATGTCTGACCCATTCTCTTATTTGATCAACAGTTTTCGGGAAAACATGCATTTTAGTGCCTTCAGATTTAGCATGGGTCTTCGGAGGACAACCGCTAATCGAACAGGCAGGCATTGTTGAAAATTCTGAAAATTAAATATCAAGATTATTATAAAACCTTGTTGAATAAAAATGTCATAAATAAGTAAATGAACCATACCATGCTCAATGCAAGGTTTGTTTTGGTCGCCGGAACTATACCAGTTCCTCATGTGCGGCTTAGTATTTGCATAAGTTACAGAAATTTTTCAAATTATGTGACTAAACTCTGAACATGTGACTCGTCCCTTGGATGTTCTGTCTTGCACGAAAAGGAAACATGCTTACATTATAGACTGGACCCCCGAAGGATGCCATTCGATGACAATTGACACAGGTGAAAATAAATAGATCTATTGATAGCATAACAATTGAAACTCAAGTCAATAGCAATGAGACCAATGAACACAGCTCTATTGGGTACTGTAATAGCAAATAGATTGAAATGTAAAAATGACCGAAATATGATGAGGATACATGGCCTTACCTTGACCAACAAACAGTTGGATTCAGCAGGCCGAGCAGTATGTTGCAGGAGAACAGGTAGATGGCCACAGGTAGCACACTGACGAGTTTGCTCGAAGCGGTCACAGATAGCACGGCGACGAGCAGATTAGCATAGATCTCAGTGCTTCTCAGGTAGAAGGCTCAGGAGTTGACTTGCAAAGCACAAAGATGTTCTCATGAGACATATCAAGTGGTTTATAAAGTATTAGAAACAGGGGTGTGTTTGTGAATGAATGACATGTGTATGTCATGGTATTATGTGGTTTGCAGGGGAGCGGCCTGCCTCGGGGGAGGCCTGCCTGGAGACACTGGATCTGAGGAGGCAATGTGAGAGATGGCCCCTGGGCGTGGGATACCTTTTGAAGTGTACATGCTGTTTGGCACCTTGGCCGTTTGCGCCCGTGACAGCCCCCCATGCCAGCGCTCATCCCCGGGTGCGAACCGCCTTTGATAGAGGAGGGGGGTGGGATGGATGGGCCGGTGTGGGTGCAGATAAGGCACAGGAAGACTGCTGAATGGAGACACACTTATGTGGATTACAAGGGGGCGGCCGGCCTCAGGGGAGGCCTGCCTGGAGACACTGAGTCTGAGGAGGCCATGTGAGAGATGGCCCCTGGGCGTGGGATACCTTTTTAAGTGTACATGCTGTTTGGCACCTTGGCCGTTTGTGCCCGTGACAGACCCCCATGCCAGCGCTCATCCCCGGGTGCGAACCGCCTTTGATAGAGGGGGTGGGATGGATGGGCCTGGGGTGTGCAGGCAAGTGTGTGGGAGCGAGGGGCCATCAGGCCCCTCTCATCCTTTACTTCTCAGTAGAAACTCGTACCGAGTGCCTCCAGTAGTGGGTTTGCCCCTTGCCCTTATGTGATGTTAACTTTGGATGACATTCGCGTAGATGGGAACACTGAGCAGGACACGGGGCATCCATGTTTGTACCCCCTTTCCACTCCATCTTGGTGACCAGGCCTCACTGCGATAGTACAGCGCGCAGAGCACATGGCCCACACCCTCGTTCCCACTATGACTGGAAAACTCCAGAGGTATTTGCAACAGCTAATAAATGTAACACATCACTCTCTGAGATCACAGTCCTGCATGTGAACCGGCCTGAACCAAGCACATAGCTCGTTCATCTCCACAAACGTGTCCTTGCCCACGCACCCTCGCCAGTGGAAACGTACTGCCATTCTGACCCTGTGTCCCTGCAAGGTATTCTCTTCATGTGCCAGACCACTGACCTAACATAAGACCCCTACTGCAGTATATCGTTGCCTATCAATAACAAATGCCATATACCGGAGATTCTTGTGAGCACAGACCCACACTTCAAACAGTGTATTATAGTGGTCAAGACCCTTGACCTAAGGCCTGTATAATCCAATGTTAATTGATGGTATAGATATATGTGTGACGTTTAGAGAGACATAACCGACTGAAAGACTTTGAACAAGTGTTATTTAGTGCATGCATTTTTGATAATATATTATGTTAGCTTAGATAGTGACCACCCCGCTTCACAGCGACCTGAACTTCACCCATTCCGAGCACAGATGTCTGACGTCCATCCTTGAATGGAGACACACTTGATTCATTTAAAAAATCGAAACAACCGTTGTTAAAATATATGTGGTGTTTTATTTTGTATCTTATTTTGATGACACAAAAATACAAGACTTTAAACATTGTACAGTTCAGGTTGCAGCACAGCAAGAGAAAATCCCCTGTACTGACCACTCTCATTCGGGAATGTTTCTCTTATGGCACGAACGCACAGGCAGGTATCACTCTTTGGGCGCGGTGCCCAAGCCTCCCATGAAGCCACCATGTAAAGGAACGATAGGCCACCAGCCTGTACCACCTGTGAAAAGGAATGAAACAAACTGTTTTTAAATGACCAAGATAAGTTTAATAAACGTTTGTTGTCAATGACAATTCTTGTAACTAATGGCATTCTGCTCGGACAAATGCTATCTAGACACTGCACACTATTGAACGACTTTCGTGTGTTACAATGATATGTATATGTAATTTTGGATATAGTAGAAGACCATGAAATAGGAGTGGCATGACAAGCAGAGTATAGTTACCCGTTACTCGGATTACGAGGACGAACAGTTGCGCGAAGTTCATGCATAAGCACCATCATTATCCTCAACACGGACCGTGTGAGGCAGGCTGCCCTGAAGTCTGGCAGCTCGGTGATGCACTGCGGTCGTAGCTCGCCTTCCGAAATGTAGGCCACGCATCCCGAGTTTTCACAGCAGCAGCAGTTCTCGTCCTCGGTTGGCATTAGCTCGCACTGATTGCATGTGCACCAGGTGGAAACACCGTCCATGCGACTAGGTCCAGGCTCTTCAGCTGTTGAATCGTCCTCCCAACTGCTGTCCGAAGACCCATCGTTTTCGCGTGTTTCCCTTTCCAGTAGTTCCTCCTCGGTATACTCGGGCTTGTACATATAGGGCATTATTGTAGCCATTGTGTGTTCAGAGCACAGAAACGAGTCACAGACTACTCAAAGTAACACAGAGAGAGGAATGGAATCGAAAATCTGCTGCTGTGTGTTGTGAAACAGTCTGTTTATACTTATTGAGGAAAGAGGCGTCCTGCCATTTGCATGGCGACACGTCATTAGCTGAAGCGCAGCAAATGTTGACACAAGAAGTGCTTGGGCGTTGTGAAATGGGTGGTACACGTCTGCTGATGACAGGCTCAGGGGCGGAGGATATGATTTAGTGCCGCAAAAGCAGGTCAGCCAGGGCGATGGGGGAAATGATAGGATTATCACAAAATGGCAGCTCCCTGATGCCTGTTTTCGTGTGCGTTTAATGAACGAAAACTCGGGTAAGGTCCATAGGAAATTTTTCTAAAATCGAGCGATTTAGGCTTAAAAACACATGGCCAACCCGTAGGGGCAATACAAATTTTTGACCAAACCATTCCTTTAAGTTGAAAGGTTCTATAAAATTTTGAAGAGTCTGATGAATGCTCTGGAAGAGCATCTAAAGAGGAAGTGGATCTCATTTTATCATACCTTTTCTTTGCCTACATGTACGTACCTCAAGTAGGAACTGAATTGAGCCCTGGGGAGTTGCTTGTTGGCCACCCTGTGAGAGGTTCCCTAACCTTAGTCAAGAACAGTTGGGAAGGCTCATCCTCTAGTCAAACTTAGAACGTTTCTACTAAAGTATTGTTCTGAGGATGATATATAAAGATTCATCATCGGCAGATTTCGGTGTCCAATTCGGAGGAGCAGAAAAGAAAAGAAGCTGCAGTAAGTGATAGTGATGCAGGGTTCCTCGATTGTCACCATTGTTCTTCCACGGCTGTCCCCTTTCTTGTGTGTGTCCATGAGCAAATCTTTAAAAATCTAAATGACAAATCCTGATCCCTAGAACGACAGAGGAACTCTACACTGCCAACTTTCACCACCACAGCCTCGTCACTTTTCTGCTCCTCTTGCTCATACCCCAATCGTGAAGAAGCTGACCTTTCAGTAATCCTTCTTCTGAAGGGCTTTGGGGTTGCTCCCGCACCAGTGTTTCATCCATGGAACATTTAGTATTCGGAAAACAATGTGCACACTGATTGATTCTGGAAACTGCAACCTTGCCTGCTGAAGAACTGCTTCTGGTCCGCAAAGTATTTCTCCCAGAATTCTCTGTTGCCGCTGGTGAACCTTTTCTTCAGTTCAGCTGAGTCTCCATCTGGTGGCCCCCTTTTCTTCACCAATGGTCTTCATCTTTAACACAACTCCTTTGGACAGTTTCACAAAAGGTGACTCTTTCGCACAAAAGCCTGCCCAAATCTTCACTGGTTGACCTTGGCATTTCAATATACTCTTTCCAGGAAATACTCTTTCAAGAGATCTTTAGAACTTGCTGCTTACCTGCTGCATATTAGTTGTGTACAATTTGCTTACTGTCTACCATAGTGTTCTATCACTTGCCCTTTTCCTATATAAAGAATATATGTTATACAAATATATTGTATGGACATTATCTCATTTGGTATTTGTTTGTACTGTACCTGTTAACCACCCCACTCACTTCCTAAGGGTTAAACCTGGTCTGCTCTGTCACACTACCAGTCAGTGATTCTTGTGAAATTTAAGGGAATCCTTGGTAACTAAACGAGGAAGATATTCCTAAAGATACTGACCACAGGAGTTAAGAAAAGTCTCCCCCGCAATGTCCCGTCTTACCCCTGTCCTACACAGCAGGAACATCTGACCCCTTAGATATTTTAATTGATGACACGCCGTTGAAGTTTTCTTTGTTCTTTTTGGATTAACTTCGTTGCTCAGAAGGATAAGAGATTGGTGATGAACTTGAATGCATGAATGAATGAATCAATGCATTCATGATTTATCTGACAGAGCACTCTTTCACCGGCAAAGACGCATGCTGGCATTAAAAGACTGTGAAAATAAATAGCATGTTCATTATTTGGAAAAAGAGTGGACCATGGTTGGGAACCAAATTGAATCTTGGATGTGCGTGTTGGCATCCATCTCCAAAATAAATTGGGGGTAACAGTCAACTTCACCAGGTCAGTAGAAGTGGTTTTCTCTGTCCACACTTTTTAAAGGTATAAATGAAGCACGATGAGGATATATTAGAGTGAATAACATGGTAGTAGATGATCCAGGGCCTTATATTCTGAGCACTGGGGTGTTTAGAAGGTCAAATAATGGGACCAATTCCAGCAATCTCTCAGGATCCCACAATCACTAGAGGAAGTGTGTGGAGGGGTAGGAAGTGGCATATGGCAGACAGTGAATAAAGCACTTCCCATTGTTTCCTCTTTCTGATTGATGGAAAAGAAGGCACACAGAACCGGAAACTGCAGATACTCAATGAAATTTGCTACCTGTGGTCCATCAATTTCAAACGTCCATGATAGCATTGATGGTTATATTGGAGCACTTCCTCCCAATGAAACAGTTTTTCATTTAATCTCAAGGAGCATTTCCTGACCGGTAATAGCACCCTCTGAGGGTTATATTGCCATTAGTACCCCGGCACGTTGTACCAGGGTACTAATTGTAATATTTCTCAAGTTGAGAAATGGCGTTGTGACTATTTCTCGACTCGAGAAATAAAAAGCAAAAAAATGGCTGCCAGGGATCATCGAGTAGGGACTACGTGTAGACCCTTCTCCCTTTCCATGGCGGCCATTCAAATCAATGTAAACATGGCACATGATATATATTTGCTTCTGAAACAAAAAATGGGGATATCATCTGAGCTTCTCCAACATAGAACCAGCAAAGTAATTTTGTGAATTTACCCAAGTACATATGACAGCAGTTGCCTGAGTTTATATTGCAAAAACAAGAACAAATAATTTAAACACAGTGTAGCGAGGAAACAATCATTGAATTGTGAGATATTGAAATATTTACAATAATTAAGCAATCAATAGAGAAATGAGGAACATGTGTCCACTATACCATAGATGCCTAGCTCCAAATCCCTGAAAGATCCCTTCCATCCGCCCCCCTCCCCCCCCCCCGAAGAAGTTTCTATTGAGTAGGAACTGAAACATGCCTGGGCCAACTTGACTGTCCTGAGATATCCAGAAGGTCACCTTTTTAATATCAGAACAATTGAGATATGTTGATTTGTATGTAAGCATGATCCTGTGTACAACACTGTTTTGCAATGTGATTAACATCATTTATATCCACTTTGTTATTTGAATATAGATGTGTAGTGTTGGGTGCAAGATGGCATTCAACCTTGAATTGATTAAAATATGCAATCTTGTAAGATATTCATTTGATTATTGTGTGAATTGATGTTTTTATGAATAATTTAATGAATACATGTTCATACATAAGAGAAGTTGTTCATCAGGTGATGCATTAGGAAGGAGGTTTGTGGCTAAGCATTTCAGGTTAATGTAGATATTCAGGGCCTCTGCAGTTTCCCTCGACTGCCAACACCCTGTCCAAATGTGTGTTTCATATACATGCGTATTTGTATAGTATTTGTACCCAGAAGCATTGTATTTAACATGCAGTGCACTGTTGAAATGGAGCACTTTGTTTATTTCTCCTTGAATGGTGGATTAAATGAAAAACAAATGTTAAAAAAAGAAAGGGGTTCATTGGTGATGAGGCTTGAAACCAGCACTCAAGTCTGTTTGCTTCCAAGTGTTCTTATCTCTGGGCCATCAATGCACCTGCATGCATATGGCCTGACAATGCACCTGGCCTGACAATGCACCTGCATAAATATGGCCTGATAATGCACCTCTATGCATATGGCCTGACTAAACTCTTGACCATCTAGAATGCCACTCGACCCCATGCGAGTCCACATATTGAACTGACTTGATGCCAAGTCACTGGTGTGACTGTTGGACTCAAATGGCTTGACGCAGGCTTGATCACAATAAAGCACATACAAATTCGTCTGAATGCTGTGGAACACCCTAGACAAGAGCTAAAGGTATTTTGAAGAGGTCTTTTGTGCTAGTCTAATTTAAAGGACCATAGTGACTTTTAAGCACTACTTTTTCTTGAGCATTCCTTTATTTTAAGCCACTGTACTCTTCTTGTTTGTGTTGCTTGTATGCATTGTGGGAGGCGCATACACGTGCAGGTATGCTTGAAAAACAAAGAGGAAGCTAGTGGTGAAACTAGTCTGTCTCATGTAGCTGTATCCGTTCCATCTCGGGAGATTTTGGCGGCAAAATAGTGTTTATGTGTCGACTGAATATGTCCAACTGCTGCCATCAAAAATATTAATCACCAAAGACAGTTTCTCTTAAAAAGCACACCTTTAAGAAGTCTTTCAATACCAGGGTCCTGGAGCCACCTTCCATGGGCCCTCCGTCAGATTCTTAACATATATTGACAACCCAGGGCCTCCAGTTGAATGACTGATGTTGCTCCTGTTTTATCCTCACAGCATAAGGATGAAGCTGTCCGATTCATCAGTATATCTTCATGTTAAAAAGATTATGTTAGGTGAGTGTTGTGAAAAATGAAATGAACACCAAGCACAGTGTGTAATATGTACTTTATTATTCAAGCATACATAACTTTATCACAGACGTGTTTGCCAAATATATAAAGATCTTTGTTCATTCTTATGTTATCAAAATGCTCTTTGATGTCATGCAAAGCAGGTTTGGACCCTCAGTGGTGTTATGTGTCTCCTTCCGCTTACTCATATGGGTATTTCAAGAGAGTACAACAGAAGTCTGCTAGGTGCTCCATTCTCGAATGATAACTTTCTATCACAAAATCATTTTTAAGCAGTAACTTTCTCGGTGGGGGGTGACATACCAGCAGTTACTGACCATGAGCCCAAGGGCTTATAGCCATTAGCACCCCAGCATCATTTTCGGGGTGCTAATAGCTTGCATTTTTGAAAATGAGAAACGCTGAAGTAGCCTTTCTCGGCTAAAAACACCTTCAATACA
Source organism: Ambystoma mexicanum (assembly GCF_040938575.1). Lineage (NCBI taxonomy): Eukaryota > Metazoa > Chordata > Amphibia > Caudata > Ambystomatidae > Ambystoma > Ambystoma mexicanum. Next base: position 724,202,213 of record NC_090926.1, read on the forward strand.
AAATAGCTGCTATGGACCAAAGGGAATCAACTTCGAGTCCCTTTTCCATTTCAATGACTGGCATTCAAGTCCACCTTCCAAGCTCCCTGAATTGCTGCAAGAAGGAATGATGTCACCTCCGGTGTGCTAACTAGAGTTATAGCGCATCGAAGCCTGCAATAGCTGCATAAAAGCCTGTACCTTATATTCTTATTACAGGCCTAGACCTGCAATCGTGTAACAGATGAGTGGTGGCATCAGAAAGGCTGCTGCCAGAGTCAAGGCGCTATGTAACAGGCAGCCCTCAGCAGAACTGCTACTGAAACACCTAATTCAAGAAATTACAAGCTTTTCAGATGCGTTTCTTTAGAATACATTTCCTGTCAAGTCACATTCATTAGTAGATGAAAAATCGGGAAGCATGTATGTCAGTATATGTTTATAGAGTACTGATGGGCATTCCCACCTGAAAGCAGGAATTCATTAGCATGATACCTAGCATTCAAAAGCACAACGCTGGCTTTTCAATTATTATTTTTTTATAACACATTACACATTGAATATGGGCGTGTTTTCCATCTCATCAGTTTCTACACGTGTTCAGCATTTCAACAACTTCAATATGTCTTGCCTCAGAACAACGAGGGGCTCAAGTATTAAAGGCGATGATGGTGTTACTATGCAGTATAAGGATAAAATACCCCGTACTGTACATTACGAGGACATTGTATATTACTCCTGCAACCTTATATAGGACCTCGCGCTTCAGTCGCCTTTCTCTGTAACACATAATATTCACATAAAGTACATTATGGAGTACTTTATACCATGTACTCTAGTTGTTCATAATTTGCTTTGCCCAGTAGAAGTGCATCTCTCTTAATATGACTAAAACAGGTTCTTGAAGTTATCAGAATTTAAGATTACATTAAAAAAAAAAAGATATCTTTGTTTTTTCTCTTGTCGAGCATTTGTAGCAATGACTTGGGTAGATCTAGCAGACGAGCACCTGACAACGCAACTTTTTCCCACACAGAAAGAGACAGAGCGAGACCAAGATAAAGAGAAAATTAGAAACATAGAAGCATAGAGAGAGGAGAGACAGAGAGAGCGAGAGAGATAGAAAGAAAGCCCAGAGACAGAGGGAGGAGATAGATATAGGAAGAGAGTGCTAGGTCGGCGTATCATTCGCCAGCTACAGCTGGTTGCTTTTATTTCTCTGCTGGGCCCACATCCATCTTTTCTGATGAGCTTTATTGCCCATCAACAGAAAGCTGCTAGATCCACTACACACCCTTATTCAATGCTATTGAACACTCAATTACTCACCATGCAGTTCTGAAAAAAAAATTAACAACCTTTCAGAGGCCCAACACTAATGAGCTGACCGGGCTTCAGCCACCTCCCAAATTTGGACTATGTTGGCTCGACCTGGCTGACCTATAGAGCAGTGGCCTGCTAGAACAGGCCCCAGTTGTTAAACAGCACATAGGCCTCGCTGTTAACAAAGACCCTGCAATCACTAACATAAAGCATTTCTCTGTTAGCACCTGCATTCATATGCATACATCTTCAGGCAATTCAAATCCGGACGTTGGTTAGTACTTGTATGCCAGGGGAGTGATTGGAATGGTAGAGAGGGGAATGGAGACCACTCGTGCTCACAGCAGTCCGTAAGTGAGTGCTTTCAGACTTAAAGGTGAGCGTTAACTGCTTGTAACATTCAAGCTGCACTAGAATAGTCTCATTCAGTGCTTTAAGTGGGCCAGGGCCAGCTGGGGCCGAGCCCCGGCCGTCACCAAAAAGTGAGTTTGAGCCACGCCGCAGCAGGATATTATCCTGCCGCAGCCACGACAGGAGATGAGCCCGCCGCCATGACTCAGTCTGACAGAAGTGCCAGTCAGCCACAACATTGCGCAAACTTGCATGTTTATCTGGATGTGCATGTTTATCTGGAAAAAGGCAAGGGCTCCATAACATTTCCTGGCAGAAAGCCTACTTTCGACCTTGTCGATTGCCATCACCCAGTGCTCTTTCCACTCCCTCTCGGGAGGCGAAGGCAAATTGACCAGTCTGCCAAGGAAGGGGAAGCAGTCAGTGCTTATTTACTACAGGAACAAAGCAAATGTGCAATGGGGCCAATAGGTCGCTGCATTCCCTAATAAATCAGGTCAAATAACCACCGCCCCCTTTAGAGAAAAGTGTTCTTCATGCAGTCACTTGTAATGACTTGGTGCTTTGTACCTGCAGAGGGTCAGGTGGGTGGATGGGTAGGGGGATTATGGTGGTGGGGGTGCATCAGGGGCAGGGAGAGGTCAGTGCCATCTCATCCACGTTTCCCCCCAAAAGGGGCAATTCTTATACTAGATGGCAGTGGAGCTCGGCCTGACTAATGACGGCTGCTGCTCAAGGGAGGGGGAACATGTGCACATCTGAAAGTCGTGGGCGGCCTGCGGTGCTGACTAGGGCGTGGCGACATTCCCACCTACTCACCAAGTATTTAAGGGGCTACATTTCAAAACTCACTATATATAAATCTATGAGAAGCTTTTATTACACAAAGATGAAACCCAGTGCCTGTTTACGAACAGAACTCTACTGCAGGTGCTTTAACCCCCTCAAGTTTTTCAGATTTGCATTTGCACGTCGGCCCATTTATTTTTGCACGGACAAAATGATCAATGATAAGTGTGTGAGGAACAATGTCAGAATATAAAGTGGTAAGATATGCAGTCAGATTGTCCATTCCAGTATACTGCCCTTTAATGTTTTGGGGGACAGGAACAGGGACAGAAATAAAGTACAATAGCTGAGTGGGTTGAGTGTTTGCTGCTGCAATCTGTGTGTGATCTGCAGGTTGGAGGTTCGGAGTCCGGCCAGGCCAACTCATCCTTCTGAGGTCGATAAATGAGTACCAACTTTGTTTTGGTGATATTGTATGTAAATTGGTGAAAGTACTATTTAAATAGCACATTGTCATCATTTGAAAACCCTGAGATTTGTGTGAATGGCATGCACCACCTATAAACCTTTTTTGACCTTACCGCACTTTAGGTTAAAAAAGGTAGTAGACAGACACACACCATCTCTCCCTCTTTCTCTCGCTCAATCTCTTTCATGTCAAATGAACATTTCTAAGTATCGAAGTATAGAGGAATCTGCTGAAAAAATATTATGCGGCGATTGCAACTTAGTATCTGCAGCTTTAGTTTATTTCCATCTGGGTAAACCTAAATATTCTGATGTTGATAATTAAAAATATCTTGGTACATGTGTTCTGTTTAGTTATTAGAGCATAATCTATTCTGTGCAAAAGCGGAACTTACAATTGTCAGAAAACTCCATAAAAAAGTACAGTGATATCAAATTATTTGCCCAGGTTCACATACTTTAGTTAAGTGGTGTAGCTGGGATTTGAAAACAAGCTACGACTTAAGCACCACATATCTTCTTGGGTCGACTTGGTAGGAGTACATGCTCATGTGTGGCTTTTAAGAATATCCTGTTTTAAAAAGAGGACATCAACAGTAATGTAATAATGTCAAATGGTCTTATATACCACCGTTCTGCCAATAATGTTGACCTCACTGTTAATGGCTCTGTAGGAAAAGAGGCTGGGAGGATATCTCAGGGGCAACGCGTTTCTCTTGGAAGTAAGACAACACAGAGCAACAATGGTTCAGATCCCAGCCCTGTGCTTACAGACTTGTCTCCGGTATTAAGCATGTCATAAATGATTAATTCATTAATTAATTAATTAACTGAGGGGAAGGGTGGGTTAGTGGGATTGCAGAAAGGCATATGTGGAAACCTCTGGTGTTGATATTTGCTGATCGGAAGTACCTGTCTGAGGATATGAAAATGTCTATGTTGCATGTGGTTGATATGGACCGGGCAGGTTAGCCGTATGTGCAGCCTCTGGATTGCTGAGTGTAGAAATTGACAGATTGTTCATAAAAAATGGAAGGGGTCTGAATCTATTGAGTGTTTGGTCACCTGAAGGAGAGTGGCTAGTGTAACAATTCAAGCTTTTAGGAGTTAGTTGAGGGATGAGAGGTGGGAGGGTAGTTCGGTTGTTGCTTCCTGACTCTTGGTATCAAGTTTCATTGAGATTAAGGTACAGGCCAGTGTCACGCAGCAGAGAATCCATCAATCAAATTGGTTTCACACAGATGATAGTGAGAAGAGTTTTGCAATTGCTTGTCTCAAAGTCGTCCATGTTTCTGCTGCATAGTCTTTAGTCGGTTGCTATTATCTTTCATTTCTTTGAAAGTGGTTAGTTGAAAAAAGCCAGGTCTTCAGCTGCTTCCTAAATGTCAGGTGGTTCACTTCCAGGTGGAGAGGTTTGGGTATGATGCTCCACAGTTTTGTAGCCAGAAGTGAAATAGAAGATCCTCCTTGCCATTTCTTTTTGCAGTTGGGAACTAGTACTAGTTCAGCACTGCTGGCCCTATGTGTTCTTGTGGGAGTGTAGTGTTGAAACTTACTTCTGAAGGAGGAGATGCCCTATCCGTGGTATGAATGTTGTGGTGCACAAGGTTTTAAAATTGACCTTTTTTGAAGGTCAGTCAGTGGAGAATATGTCCTGCTTCCTGATATGTTAAAATCACTTTATTATAAGAAGCAGCTTTTCCTTTGAAAGTTGAAATCTTGCAACTTTCCTCATTAGGTTATCTGAGAGTCTGCGATAGAGGATGCTTGCATAGTCTAGTTTGGGTAGTATTTGAGAAATGATGGCAATGGGCCTGTCTAGGAATGTAACTACGGTAAGATGTGGCAGATCTGTTGTGCTTGTTGGGCTTGTTGTCCATTGTAGTGCCTATATGTTTTACAGTTGTCGACGGGATTGGGCAAGGGCCCATCTCGTTAGGCCAAGGGATTGTGGTGAAGTTAGAACCTGTAGGATTGCAGAGCATCAGTTCGGTTTTACTACGGTTGAGTAACAGCCTGTTTGCTGTCATACATGCATCCATCTGTGCAAGGCAGTTTTTATTGTCTAGAGTATTTGGTAACGTGTGGTTCACAAATGTGTAGATTATTTGGGGATAAATAGATTACTACCCATGGAAATTAGCTGAATTCAATTTCAACAAATTTTTGTAATCAAATTTTGCCACAAATAGGTGTGGGGCAGTCAGTGAGGGTAATAATTAAGGTGCGGGTGGAACGGTAACAAAAAGTAACAAATTCAATGAAATCGAATTTGACGAATTCTCCTCGACCAAATCACATAGAACAGATTATTTGTGTGTCATTCACAGATTTGGAGCACAAGATAAACAAATATTACCAAAACAGTTAGACAAATGTATACATCCTTACATGTTAAGCAAAAAAGGAGTTTAACTGTTTCTTTCTCATCTTCCTTCCTCCACCCCTTTGAATGAGTTTCAGAAGCAAACCTAAAAAATGACCTTCAGGATTTGGAAATGTACTTTCAAGACTAAAAGACACACAGCAAAATATACTGTGATGAGGTCAACTACGTATTGATTGACATAGGCATCCTGCTTATTTATTTATAGTTTGCAGAAATTGTTCAATTCCCCATAAATACAAATCCTTCTTTGTGTACGTTAAATCAAAACACATTGTGAGTTTAACTTTCTTGTCTTGACTTAAGGTACACACTTGGCTTTTCAGTTTGAGCTAAGAGTTTTCTGTAGCAAAATATCAAATTACTTATCCAGTTCTTATCACCAGCATTAACAAAGAAGTTGTAAGTCTTGCAATCACATGAAATTTGCTGGCAGAGCTGCGTTCTGTACTTCCCCAGAGACCCAAGACCAGGGCTTGAAGTGGGCCGGGGCTCGGCCCCTGCAGTACAGCGAGTAAATACACTTTTTTTTAATTGCCCTGTGCTCAGGACACTTCAGGTCATGCCCATCATTTAGGCCACACCTCCTCATTACAGCCCCCCTCGATTTCCCACCCCACTTAAAGCACCTTTCTGATTAGAATGCATATTGAAGTTGGATGCCCCCCACACAAATAAGTGTGACCCTCCCCCGCCGTCGCTGAGGTAAGCGCCTCTTCTAATATTTGAAGGGTTAGCCCCTACCCCCGAAATTGATTTATTTATTGGTCATTTGTTAGGCTCTTATACAATTAGCAAAAGCTGTTTCAAAGTGCCCACAGGACAACAGGGTGGGGAAAGGGGAAAGCAGACAATGAACAACAAGATACATAATTGAATTAATAGCACAAACAAATAATGAACAAAACAGATAGGGGAGACAAACCTACTGTGCCTTGTGAGTGTTCAGAACGTGCAAGCGCAGAGGGGAGGAGGGAAAGGGATAGGTGCTGTGGTGCTCATGGATAAGTTCTCAGGGAGAAGTGCTAATAAGAGAAGAAAGTCAGTGCAACCTCTCGAGGGCAGGGTGAGCCTAAGTAAGTGCAGTAAAAGACAACAGCTGGGATGAGAGATGTGGGGGGTCAGGGCCCAGAGGATACATAAGGGACCTGCACATCAGTCAGGCTACTGAATGATTAGCAGGGAAGAGAGGAGGAGAAGGAAGTGGTAAAGAGAAAGGTCTTGAGGCTTTTTCTGAATTTAAGGAGGTCCTGCTCAAGACGCAGAGGGAGAGGGAGGCTATTCCGCAGGAGGGAGCCCGCCGAGGAAAGTGATTGACCACCAGCTCTCTGTTTAGCAAAGTGCTTAACACGCAGGGAGTTGGTGCCGGAGGAACGGTGAGTCTAGAAGGAGAGTATTTAGTAAGGAAGCGTTGAAGATGGAGTGATAGAATGTAGGTTTCGTTTCTCCCCTACAACCTATCATACATTTACTTCTACAGCACACAATATGATACTCACTCCAGAGCTTCTGTGTACTTTGAATAGTTTGGAACAGAGCTACTGTTGAAAGGTTTAGATTCCAACAGAGCTGCACTCACATCACTGATGCAAATAAAGAAGCGTTTTTTCTTAATAGATTCAACAGCAAAATATCAATAAAGGATGCTTCGCAATGTACACAGTAGCGGGATTCTGTCGAAAACATGTACTTCCAACCTCCATGAACGCTTCTCTTTTGGGGAGTACGGTGCTCCTGTTTCCAGCACGCCATCTAAGCCTTGCTTCCAAACATTTGTTAGAAACACCAGCACATTCCCACACACCATGTACATTTAAGCTGCATTAGTGATGGGAGGGTGGGAAAGTAGCCAGGTCTGGGTTACCCTCGCCCCTTTCAGATCATTTATACACATACAATAGTTTGGAGACTCAAAACAATGTGTGCAGAGAGACAGTGTGACACTACACGTTTATAGGAGGCAAGCTGAATTGTCTATTGTCTAATTAAAAAAGGAGAAAAGCATTGAATCACTATAGTGATCATTGGTGCATGCTTTTATTGATTCATTTGTTATGAATGGTGTCAATGTTCATAGCGACTCGTCAATGTATGTGTTCTTCTAAAAAACAGAGTTCATTTTTGTCTTGAATAATTTGTTTTTACAATTTTCTCTTGCCACCAAGTGGGTGGTCCCAACCACAAATGGTGGCAAGATGGCGGCCGCGAGCATCGCTGCAAGGGCTGCTGCTGGTGCATATGGGGGTGCTGCAGCTTGCTGCGGACTGAGGTGTGCTGTGGCCTGAGCTGAATTCCAGACAGAGGGGGCTGTTGTCCGTGTGGTGGTCACGAACAAAACTGAGACAGGCGGTGCAGGCAGAATGGTGGGTCCATCTCGAGTTGGGCCGTGTCACCTGTGCCCGTCCGGGTTCACCTGCCATTGGAGGATTTTTTGGTGGCCTTGTTGGCGGCTGGTGCCTGCTGTGTCTTGCTGTCCTGGGTGGAGTATGTGGGGCTTCCGCTGGCTGATGGGAGGTTTCCTTGCTATGTGCAGGGTTTGACAGCTTGCGGTTGGCTTCTCGTGAATGCTGGTTTCTGAGCACTGGTTGTGTCTCCGTGGAGCCAGGAGGTAGGAGGCCTGGCACACCCCTTTTGGTGCTGGGGCTGTCCCTAGAGGAGCTGATGGCCTGGATGTCAGCATGCTGAATAGGTTTTGGCCAGGTCTGGCATGTGTATATGAAAATGACAATTTTTCAAGCCCTATTCCATTTGTTTTATTATCTGTGCTCCTGGACTGGACTTTTACAAAAATGTTTGCTTCCCCTAAAATGTGTTGTTAGTTGGGTGGTGGCTGGTTTTGTGTTGGAGAGATATAGTAGGGCAAAGGGGGATCCTCTTTTTTTAAGGGGGGCCTGACTCTAGAGGGTGAATAGACTAGCAATAGGAAGGAATAGAGTCAAAAGCTACCCCTATTCTTAGACTACTTTTGTGATTGATTTTGCTTCATCTAGACCTTTCTGTCCCTGGTCTTTTTAGATGTTCGTCCAGTAATTAAAATATGCCCCTGTGGATATACTTCCCTTCTCTGTGATCTTTCCTTTGCTAACATTTGCTAAAACTAGCCTATGCTGTAGCTTGCACGTACCTACAATGCGCCTAAGAATAGGGGTAACTTTTGACTCTATTCCTTCCTATTGCTGGTTTTGTGTTGGGTAAAAACTCACCATGTTGATTGCTTGATTGATTGTTTTGTTATTTATTATGCGCCTATACTTTCAAGGCACAACAAGGCAAGGGATAGGAAACAAATGGAGAACACGACAAATGATCTCACTAGGTCTAGTGTCATTTAGATCGTGCAAGTGCGCAACAAGAAGTGCAGGGGAAGGTACAGGGTGAAGTGCACGCAGAGCAGCAGAACCCGTAGTTAAATGCAAGGAAGGCTGGGAAAACAGGGGGCAACCTCAGCCCGGGCAGCAGTGCAAGGTGGGCCATGCGGCAAGTGCAGGGGGACTGGTCAGGGGGGGCTTGTGTCCTGTAAGTCTCAGAGTACACCAAGCAGCCAGTCAGCAGACATAAGGGTATGTTAGCAGGGGAGAGAGAGTGAGAAAGACAAGGAGAAAGGGAAGGTCTTGAGGAGCTTCCAGGAACTTAAGGAAATCCAGCTCAAGGCAGAGAGAGGCAGGGAGGAAATTCCAAAGGGAGACACCTGTAGAGGAGACAGATCTACCCCAAATATCTGCTTAGATAAGCGACTCACCCGCAGAAAATTAGAAGTATATGAGCAGAGGGTGCTAATAGGAATGTACTTAGGAAGAGAGAGTTGCAGGTAGTGAGGGCCACGGCCTCAGAAAGCCTTGTGGACAATGCAGAGGGTCTTAAACTTGATCTTTGCAGCCACCGGGAGTCAGTGGATGGATTTCAGGGGCAGAGAGATGCAGTTCCTGGGCTTAAGGTAAGGATAAGTCTTGCAGTCCTTTTCTGGATGAGTTGAAGAGGGCAAAGAGTAGAGTTAGGCAGATTGAGAAAGAGTCTGTTGCAGTAGTCCAGCATAGAGAGAACCAGGGCTCTGGATACAGTGAGCTTCTGGGGGAGGGTGAGAAAATGGAGAATACCTCTGAGGAGGTGCAGCTGGAAATTGGCCTTCTTGGCAAGGTCTATGATGTGTGGAGAGAAGGAGAGAGTGCGAACGAAGATAACCCCAAGGTAGAGGAAAAGCAGGAGCAGGGGTCCTAATCAGAAGGATGTCAGTCTTACTAGCATTAAGGCAGATATTGTTAGAGGCACCCAATGCCTGAATAGTGGATACACAGTCAGGGATGAGTGAGGTGGAGGAGGCCGAGGGAAGCCGAAAGCAGGGCTGCGTGTCGTTCCGCATAACACTGAAACTTAGAGGAAAAGGTATAGATCAGGAGGGCCAAAGGGGCAAGATAGACATTGACAAGCCATGGGGAGAGGATATAGCCCTGGGGAACACCATATGTGGAGAGATAGATGATGGAGAGTAACGACCCAAGCTGAACCTTGAAACGTCGGTCCAGGAGGAAGGAGGTCAGCTACGCCAGAGCCTGATCCATGATGCCCAGGGTCTCACAGAGACAAGTAATCAGGATGTTGTGGTTGACCGTGTCAAATGCAGAGGAAACGTCAAGGAGAATGATGACATAGGGAGTACTAGAGTCAAGATTAGAGAGCAGATCTTCATTGGTGTTCATTAGTGCAGTTTCCCTGTCTCTGGCTGATCTGATGCCAGACTGATGGTCATGGAGACAACCAACAGATTCAGTGTGGAGGGTTAGGTGGGAGATAACCAGCTTCTCCAGGAGTTAGTCCAGGAAAGGATTGATAGAGATCAGGCCATAGTTTGCCAGAATGGAGGGGTTGGCAGAAGTCTTTTTTTAGTATGGGGTGCATAAGGAAGTGCTTGAGAAGAGAGGGAAAAGATCCAGGGTCGAAGGATTGATTAAAGAAATCGTCCAAGGCTGGAGCGAGAGAACCAATACTGTCCTTAATGGTTCTGAGGAGCAGCAGATCACCTGTTTGGATGAGACTTTCATAGACCGGAATTGTCTAGAAACATCATCAGGTGTTACAGGAGAGAGGGGGAGAGAAGGAGAGAAGGGGGGTGGCCAAGGGACTGGGAGAGGTAGAGGGTGAGAGAAGAGAAGTGGAGGAGTGTGTGAACAGGATGCCATGGGTTTTAGTGGTGAAATGAAAAGCAAGAGCCGTGCAGAGGGCCTGGGAGGGAGTAGAAGAAGTAGATACTGCAGTAGGATTGGCCAGCTCCTTGCAGATTTTGAACAGTTTGGCCATGTTGTTGGAGGCCCCTGAGATGAGGGCTTGAATATGGACCCTCTCCTTGGAGAAGATGGAGAGTCTGTATTGCCTTTGGAGCAGCGGCAGGCCAGTTTGTCAAAAGGTACACCCCACTTCCATTCAACTACTCTGCACTTGCGTTTCAGAGTGGCCAGATCGGAGTCTTACCAAGAGTTGCACTTGGTGGCAGGTTTCAGTCAGACCCTCATGACAGGGGCAAGGATATCCATAGTGTTAGAGATGGAAAGGTGAAGGTTGGAAAGGGCTGTGTCTGGATGGGAGGTAGTCACAGGAGAAGGTAAGGAGAGAAAGAAGAGGCAAAGCCAGCCACTGACACTCACTTTATAGGTCGAAGGACCGCGACGGGTGATGGCAGTGCTGGGCGAGCCTTTACCAAGGGGACAGGAAGCATCAAGTGAGAAGAAAGAAGAAAGGGGCCAGTCCTGGAGAGAGGAGTAGTGAGAGGAATGGAGAGGGGGATGTCTGAAGAAATGAGAACATTCAGGGTGTGTCCGGCTGAGTGAGTCGGACAAGAGGGAACAATGGAGAGGGAAAGAGATTTGCATAGGATGTGGAAAAGCCCAAAGTAGTCTGGGGAGTCCATGTGGATTAAGAGGAGGAGTAGTTGGGAGGTAGAGGAAAGGATAGAGGAAGTGAGGTCAGCCTAATCAGAGAGGAAAAGGGTGACCTGGCCAGGTGGCCTGTAGATGGTGGCCAAGCTCAGAGAGAGGCCAGGAGAGATAGAGCACCTGCAGAACATGTATTCAAGGAGGACTAGGTCTGGGTGGGGATGATGGAAACAGGGATCCTGTAATGTTCGTGAGGACGAATCATTCCTCTTCTACCTATTCCAAGATGGCCGCACCGGGTTATGACCGCGGCAGCCCTAGCAACGGTCTAGTTGTTCCCCTGCCTCGAGCCACGCAGGATGCGGAAGTCGATCTCTCTTCGGCATATCAGCCGAGAAGTCCTGGATGCCGGCGCGTTGCTACTCTCTTAGGAGTATACGGACGCTCAGTGAGTATAGCTAGTTCAGTCTTTACATCTCATTGTTTCCTCCTTCCTTCTATCCGTACCGTGTTTTCTTCCTATTGATGCATCTGTTCATTCTTAGAATCCGGAATACGATCGGATGGAGGGTATCGTATTGGTAACCATTAAGCCACGCCCCCACAGTACGCGGCTAATATCGACTTTATTTCGTGTTCCCCTTGAAGGTAGATTTCTTTCTCATACACTCATACACTCCAACCTTTGCCATCCGACCTTCTTTGATTCTTAAATTCTTTATATGTTGCTTCCCAGAACTTCCCGTTTCACACAAAGGAATAGTTCTTGAACGGACTCGTTTCCCAGGGTTCCTCAACTACTAAACTCCCTGTCTAGATGTTTGAATGGTAATTCTGTTTTCCTAATCTCACCATCATTCCTTATTGTGTAGTTTTCTCATCTTTCAATTGAACCTTGTGTTTTCACCCTTATACCTCTCCAGCATTTAACCAACACATAACGTTATAATCGGAACCCGAGGTCCTTCAGTTTCCTCCTGCCTGCCTCGCCTATACCTACGCTCCCCAGCAGCTCTTCATAGGGTTTTCTCCCCCATGAGGGTTTCCCTGGTTTTCCCACGGTCGCCAAGTACTTAACCGGGCTCCGAAGGGGATGCCAGGGGGATTCCTATGTTCTACTGGGGTATATCTTTCCATCCTTTCTTGTGAAACCTGGAACACCATTGGAGCTACGATTTGGTCATTCATCTATTTCCAGGTAGGAGACTCTACGCTTTCTGTGTTGCAATGCCTGAAGACTGATGTATTGCCGGAAACGGTTTGTAGTGATCATTACAGATAGCAACGCCCGAAAACAAACTTTGTTCTTTAGTCATTGCAACTAGGAACCTAGAAGATCCTCATTATGGATTCCCAACAACAACAGCAGATCCAACAGTTGATCGCTGCAGTACAATCCTTAACCACTGAGGTTCAACAACTCCAGCAGGAGAATACTGCCCTAAAGCAGAATCAACAACAGGCAGCTCAGCAGATGGCCCAACAATTAGCACAACATACTGCTGCCTCACGGGTTCCTCATTGCTCAGAGGTCCCTCCAGGGCCTCTTCCTGGAGGCCAATTCGATGGGAATCCCCATAAGGTGAAAGAATTCATAGATTCCTGTTACGTTCAGTTTTCTTTTAAAAACGCCTTTTTTCATACTGATCGGGATCGTGTGGGTTACATGGTGTCCCAAATGACTGGACCAGCTTTAGCCTGGGCCACACACCTAATCACCAGTAATAACCCTATATTAGACTCCCATCCGGCCTTTTGTAATAGTGTTCGTACTATGTTTGGCCGGCAGGAGATTCGAGTAGCTTCCCAAGAACACTTACTACATTTAAAACAGGGAAACTCAGACATTTTGGCTTATATAACCAGATTTAAACAAATGGCCAGCGAAACTACTTGGTCCGATGACGCACAGATAACCATCTTTAGAAGAGGACTGTCAGAAGAATTGAAAGATGAAATATCCAGGGTTCCTCGTTCTTCTTCTTTAACTGAGCTTATCGCACTAGTCCTTCAGATTGATTATCGAATGAAAGAACGCACCAGTGAAAAAAGGAAAGGACGGTTGCCCCGTTTTCCTGCTAATCTGCCTGCTACTCCACGGGTTCCATCCACCGAGGAACCCATGCAACTAGGTGCAACAGGCATAGGACCTCTTTCCTTTGAGGAACGGAGTCGAAGACGATCCCTTGGTTTATGTATGTATTGTGGTTCCAATACCCACGCCGTACAGGAGTGTCCAATTGCACCACCAAGGAGATCGGGAAACGCAAACGCCCGACCATAAGGGGAACCACGGTTCGGGATCCTATGACTAAACAAGGTTCCTCACAAGTTGTCCATACATCCACTTGTAACAATCCCTCGGATACTACCATGGTGGTTGTAAAGGTATTTCTAACCTTTGGGAAACAGGTCCTACAAGATATCCCGGTCCTTATTGTTAGTGGTGCGGCCGGGAATTTTATCGACGATCACTGGGCCTCTTCTCATGGTATCCCACGGTCTTGTAAGATAGAATCCATTCCCGTGGAAAGTGTTGATGGCAGTCCTTTGACATCTGGACCCATTACGGATCATACTGGTCCTCTGCTTATGTCTATCTCTTCTCATCATGAACACATAATTCTAGACATCATCCGAGCAGCACACCATCCTATTATTTTGGGCATACCATGGCTCAGGAAGCATAACCCCTTCATCAATTGGACAGCTGGGTCCTTCTTTTTGGGTTCCGAATTTTGTCTTGGCCACTGCATAAAAGATCAACAAGAGGTTCTGTTGGACACCAGCTCTTCCTCTCCTAAATTTCAGGGAATCACAACTCTCAATCAAATCACAGGTCTTCCCAACATGTACTATCAATATAAAGAAGTCTTTTCTACCTCTGAGTACTCACAGTTACCACCTCATAGACGAGACGATTGTGCCATCGATCTAATACCTGACCAACCTTTACCCTTTGGTCGAATGTACATCCTATCTCATAACGAAAAAGAGGTGTTACGAGAGTATCTTAGAGTAAATCTTATGAATGGGTTGATCACTGAATCTACTTCACCGGCAGCTGCTTCCCTATTTTTTGTATCTAAACGGAACACAACGGAACTTCGCCCTTGCATAGATTTCCGGGGTCTCAATAAAATCACTATACCAGACAAATATCCGATGCCCCTGATACCGGATATTCTGGAAGCAGTCAGGGGGGCAAATTTATACACTAAATTGGATCTCAAGGGAGCATACCATCTGATAAGGATCAAGGCCGGAGATGAATGGAAGACGGCATTCCGGACACCATTTGGTCATTACCAATACCATGTTATGCCGTTCGGGCTCTCTAATGCCCCGGCGATATTTCAACGCTTTATGGACCATCTCTTCGCTGATCTACTCTTACATAATGTAATAGTATATCTGGATGATATTTTGGTCTTCTCCTATACTCTACAGGACCATGTTAAACATGTGGGAGAGGTTCTTCGTCGTCTACATCAAAATCACCTATTCTGCAAATTAGAGAAATGCTCCTTCCACCAACCTCAAGTCACTTACCTGGGTTATGTTCTATCGGCCAAAGGTGTAGCTATGGACCCGGAGAAGGTTTCCGCCGTATTGGATTGGCCTATCCCGACCTCAGGGAAAGACATTCAGCGGTTTATCGGCCTTGCCAATTTTTACCGGCGGTTTATTCCGGGATTCTCAAGCCTAACTAAACCACTGACGAATCTGTTAAAAAAGGGGGTGTCCTTTTCTTGGCCTGAGATTAAAGATCAAGCCTTTAAGAGACTTAAAGATCTGTTCACGTCCGCCCCTGTTCTGCAGACACCTGATCAGAATCGCCAGTTTATCGTGGAGACTGATGCTTCTCAATATGCTTTGGGAGCAGTTCTTCTTCAGTCTGATAATTCCGAACAGGAACATCCAGTGGCATACCTATCTAAGACATTGGCACCTGCAGAATTAAATTACACGGTATTGGAGAAGGAGCTGTTAGCCATCAAAAGGGCTTTCGAAGAGTGGCGACATTTACTACTTGGAGCTAAGTACCCGGTGGAAGTTCGAACGGATCATCACAACCTTCGTATTCTACAGTACGCCCAGACTTGCAATAGTCGTCAGGCCCGGTGGGCTCATTTTTTTTCTCCTTTTAGGATCACTTTCTCCTTCATATCTGGGAAAGATAACATAATCGCTGACGCTTTGTCACGTAAAGAACGACTCCCTAATGATTCCTTTAGGTCTGAACCGATTTTTCCTAAGATGGCGTTAGGGTTACATACCTCCCATGACTTCCTGACACGTCTGAGGGGTCAATCCAAATCAGTTGGAAAACCAGGCATATCACTAGGGACACTACCCACATTGGTCAAGGAGGATGGATGCTATTTCCTAGGTCATCGGGCCTTCATCCCTACAACCTCCCTCCAGAAGGAGGTATTGGATATGTGTCACAAATCTAAGGTAGCGGGACATCATGGAATCACCTCCACACAAGAAATGGTTTCTCGCTGGTTCTGGTGGCCAACTCTACGGGAGGACATAAAAAGATACATTGGATCTTGTCCGGATTGTCTTCAGAACAAATCTCCCCGAAGGTCTCCAGCAGGACTACTGGTCAAGATGCCCATTCCATCGCGTCCTTGGCAGATAATCTCAACGGATTTCATCGTTGATCTTCCCCCCTCAAAGGGGTGTTCGGCAATAATGGTGGTGATCGATTCCTTTACAAAGATGGCTCACTTCATACCTCTTGCCGGGATTCCTACAGCGGCCGTTATGGCCCGTATCTTTACCAATAACATTTTTGCGTTACATGGCCTACCAGATACAATCATATCTGATCGTGGAACACAATATACCTCTCTCTACTGGAAGCACATCTGTCAACATCTCGGGATTTCCCGTGCCCTCAGTTCCGGTTATCACCCTCAATCCAATGGGCAGACGGAACGGCTCAATCAAACTCTAGAGGGATATCTAAGAAATTACATTTCGGGAGATCAGGATAACTGGAAAGATCTACTTCCTTTGGCAGAGTATGCTTACAATAACTCCTATCACTCCACCATTCGCACTTCTCCTTTTTTCTGCTCCTACGGATTCAGTCCCTCAGCATTTCCGATACTAAAAAGATCGGAACACAGATTTCCTGATGTAGACCATTTAATGGATCAAATCAGACAAGGCCACAAGAGGGCTAAAGATACCCTATTGCAAACCCAGGATAGAATGAAGAAATTTGCTGATCGTTCTCGCTCTCCTGCACCTATCATCAAATCAGGAGACAGGGTATGGTTGTCTTCACGGTTTCTCCCCAGACACCTGGTACCATCCAAACTGTCTGCAAGATACTTTGGTCCTTTCCGGGTGGATAAACCCATTGGCAGTGCTGCCTTTAGACTTATTCTTCCTAAAACCTGGTCCCGAATTCACCCTGTTTTCCATGTTTCTCAATTGAAACCGGACAATCGAAATTCATTTCACCCAACGATAACGACTCGTCCTCCCCCTATTTTGGCCTCATCTGGTCCTGAGTTTGAGGTGAAGGGAATTTGTGATTCCCGTATGCATCGAGGACATTTACAATATTTGATCGATTGGAAGGGTTATTCCCCTTCAGATCGTACCTGGGAGCCGGAAGACGCTGTACATGCTCCTCGTCTCGTAAAACTATTTCACTCCAGACATCCTGACAAGCTGGGAGGGGAAGGACCTAAGAAGGGGCATACTGTAATGTTCGTGAGGACGAATCATTCCTCTTCTACCTATTCCAAGATGGCCGCACCGGGTTATGACCGCAGCAGCCCTACCAACGGTCTAGTTGTTCCCCTGCCTCGAGCCACGCAGGATGCGGAAGTCGATCTCTCTTCGGCATATCAGCCAGGAAGTTCTGGATGCCGGCGCGTTGCTACTCTCTTAGGAGTATACGGACGCTCAGTGAGTATAGCTAGTTCAGTCTTTACATCTCATTGTTTCCTCCTTCCTTCTATCCGTACCGTGTTTTCTTCCTATTGATGCATCTGTTCATTCTTAGAATCCGGAATACGATCGGATCGAGGGTATCGTATTGGTAACCATTAAGCCACGCCCCCACAGTACGCAGCTAATATCGACTTTATTTCGTGTTCCCCTTGAAGGTAGATTTCTTTCTCATACACTCATACACTCCAACCTTTGCCATCCGACCTTCTTTGATTCTTAAATTCTTTATATGTTGCTTCCCAGAACTTCCCGTTTCATACAAAGGAATAGTTCTTGAACGGACTCGGTTCCCAGGGTTCCTCAACTACTAAACTCCCTGTCTAGATGTTTGAATGGTAATTCTGTTTTCCTAATCTCACCATCATTCCTTATTGTGTAGTTTTCTCATCTTTCAATTGAACCTTGTGTTTTCACCCTTATACCTCTCCAGCATTTAACCAACACATAACGTTATAATCGGAACCCGAGGTCCTTCAGTTTCCTCCTGTCTGCCTCGCCTATACCAACGCTCCCCAGCAGCTCTTCATAGGGTTTTCTCCCCCATGAGGGTTTCCCTGGTTTTCCCACGGTCGCCAAGTACTTAACCGGGCTCCGAAGGGGATGCCAGGGGGATTCCTATGTTCTACTGGGATATATCTTTCCATCCTTTCTTGTGAAACTTGGAACACCATTGGAGCTACGATTTGGTCATTCATCTATTTCCAGGTAGGAGACTCTACGCTTTCTGTGTTGCAATGCCTGAAGACTGATGTATTGCCGGAAACGGTTTGTAGTGATCATTACAGATCCACTCTGGAAAGATCAGGGCCACACCACCTCCAGGCCTATCGGGCCTGGGCTCAGAGAGGATCTTGTAGCCCTCATGGAGGAGTGTGTCAAACCTTTTGTTAGGCTCTTATACAATTAGCAAAAGCTGTTTCAAAGTGCCCACAGGACAACAGGGTGGGGAAAGCAAACAATGAACAACAAGATACATAATTGAATTAATAGCACAAACAAATAATGAACAAAACAGATAGGGGAGACAAACCTACTGTGCCTTTTGAGTGTTCAGAACGTGCAAGTGCAGAGGGGAGGAGGGAAAGGGATAGGTGCTGTGGTGCTTATAATAAGAGAAGAAAGTCAGTGCAACCTCTGGAGGGCAGGGTGAGCCTAAGTAAGTGCAGTAAAAGACAACAGCTGGGATGAGAGATGTGGGGGGTCAGGGCCCAGAGGATACATAAGGGACCTGCACATCAGTCAGGCTACTGAATGATTAGCAGGGAAGAGAGGAGGAGAAGGAAGTGGTAAAGAGAAAGGTCTTGAGGCTTTTTCTGAATTTAAGGAGGTCCTGTTCAAGACGCAGAGGGAGAGGGAGGCTATTCCGCAGGAGGGAGCCCGCCGAGGAAAGTGATTGACCACCAGCTCTCTGTTTAGCAAAGTGCTTAACACGCAGGGAGTTGGTGCCGGAGGAACGGTGAGTCTAGAAGGAGAGTATTTAGTAAGGAATCGTTGAAGATGGAGTGATAGAATGTAGGTTTTGTTTCTCCCCTACAACCTATCATACATTTACTTCTACAGCACACAATATGATACTCACTCCAGAGCTTCTGTGTACTTTGCATAGTTTGAAACAGAGCTACTGTTGAAAGGTTTAGATTCCAACAGAGCTGCACTCACATGCAAATAAAGAAGCGTTTTTTCTTAATAGATTCAACAGCAAAATATCAATAAGGGATGCTTCGCAATGTACACAGTAGCGGGATTCTGTCGAAAACATTTACTTCCAACCTCCATGAACGCTTCTCTTTTGGGGAGTACGGTGCTCCTGTTTCCAGCACGCCATCTAAGCCTTGCTTCCAAACATTTGTTAGAAACACCAGGAAAACGCTTGTCATCCATCACCTGCACATTCCCACACACCATGTACATTTAAGCTGCATTAGTGATGGGAGGGTGGGAAAGTAGCCAGGTCTGGGTTACCCTCGCCCCTTTCAGATCATTTATACACATACAATAGTTTGGAGACTCAAAACAATGTGTGCAGAGAGACAGTGTGACACTACACATTTATAGGAGGCAAGCTGAATTGTCTAATTAAAAAAGGAGAAAAGCATTGAATCACTACAGTGATCATTGGTGCATGCTTTTATTGATTCATTTGTTATGAATGGTGTCAATTTTCATAGCGACTCGTCAATGTATGTGTTCTTCTAAAAAAAAGAGTTCATTTTTGTCTTGAATAATTTGTTTTTACAATTTTCTCTTGCCACCAAGTGGGTGGTCCCAAACACAAATGGTGGCAAGATGGCGGCCGCGAGCATCGCTGCAAGGGCTGCTGCTGGTGCATATGGGGGTGCTGCAGCTTGCTGCGGACTGAGGTGTGCTGTGGCCGGAGCTGAATTCCAGGCAGAGGGGGCTGTTGTCCGTGTGGTGGTCACGAACAAAACTGAGACGGGCTGTGCAGGCAGAATGGTGGGTCCATCTCGAGTTGGGCCGTGTCACCTGGTGGCCAAGCTCAGAGAGAGGCCAGGAGAGATAGAGCACCTGCAGAACATGTATTCAAGGAGGACTAGGTCTGGGTGGGGATGATGGAAGCAGGGATCCACTCTGGAAAGATCAGGGCCACATCACCTCCAGGCCTATCGGGCCTGGGCTCAGAGAGGATCTTGTAGCCCTCATGGAGGAGTGTGTCAAACCTTTTGACAGATCAGGCCTTGAACCATGTCTCGATAAGAGTGAGAACATCCAAGTAGAGGAGTTCAAAGAGGTGGCAGATGTCAGAGGAGTATCTGACAGCAGAGCGAGAATTGAGAGTAGCCACGTGGAGCAGGTTGTCACTTAGAAGGACTTCCAGGGAGGGGTGCAGGGGAGAGGACTGCCATCGGAAGTGGCAGAGGAGCCAGAGAGGTGGAAGGAGGAGGCAGTAGAGGAGAAAAAGAGGCAGTGGATGGCAATGGAGCCAGAGAGGTGGAGGAGGGAAGTGGCAAGAGAGGCAGAGGAGAGGTTGCTGGCAAGGGAGGCAGAGGGGAGTTAGATGGCAAGGAAGTCAGTGAGTTGAAGGATGGAGGTAGCTGGGAGGCCAGAGCAGTAGTAGATGGCATATGAGCCAAAGCAGTAGAAGAGGGAGGTGGCAGGGGAGCCGGGGAAGTGGTTGAAGGAATAGCAGGAGAAGGAAGGAAGTTGATGAGGCGAGTGAGGCACCTATCAAATAGTTGGAGATTGGGCTGAGGGCCCTGGACCATGACAGTGCCGTTTAGATAGACATTAATGATGGCTCTGGAGGACTGGAAGAGGCTATGAGGACCTCCCACTTGGTGCCAGCATTAATGGGAGAAGAGTAGGAAGGAGGGAGAAGTGCAACCATATGAAGGATCCATAAGTTGGGAGATTGAACAAAAAAGAAGATGGTGGTGAGAATCTGTTTGGAGGAGGCACAGTCATAGGTGTCAGCAATGGGAAGGCCTGAATTGGAGAACAGGGTGTCCTTCTTGAGCTTCGTCCTTCCAGTCTTAGTGAGAAGAGTAGGATAGGAGATAGAAAAGCAGTTAGAGAAGAAGATGGGAGAAATTGAGAGCACCATAGTGGGTGTAATAGAGGAAAGAGAAAGGGCAGGTGAGAGTAGGAGGAGAGAGGGGAACACTGCACAGAGCTATGCCACACAGGGTGCACAAGGAGGGGATTGGGAAAAAAGGGGGGTAATCAGAGGAAACAACAGGCAAAATCAGAGTTCAGACGGAGACAAGTACATAAGGGAAGCACAGGCAGTGAGTGGAACAGCGCTGGGAGCCGGCCAGGCTCAGCTCCACCTAAGAGGAAAAGGCCTGGAGCGCAACAGTAGTGATCACAGAGAGGCAGGAACATAGAGAAGAGGAGAAAGGCCTAGTGGACACAGCAGGCCATGTACATGCACACCCAGGAACACTCACCTAGGGGAGAATGCAAAGAAATACTTATGTTCGGGCATGTTATAAATGACATATCATATCATATCATTGCAAAGAACAAAGATAGAGACCAATACATTCACCTAGCACCTCAAAGGAAGAGAATCCCACTTGTATTCGTGCCAGGACCCATCCACATAGGATGCACAACCTGGTGTAGTTGCTTTCTGTTCAAAGGTTTGGGGGTTTGTACCTTTGTTGCTCTTTTTCCTACTGAGAAGGTTCCTGTCCTTCTAGGTTTACCCAGTGAACATCCCTTATCGGCAGATGGGGGTCAGACACCTTCATGTCATCAGGATATTGATGCAAATACCTGGGACAAGCATTCTGATTGTATCCTTCCCCTTAATCACCTCACACCCTCTCATACCACCTGCACATGGATTTAAACACTGAAAATGAATACACTTGCATATGTAAATGACCCAAATATTTATTGTGGAATGTGTTCATCTGCAATCATTGTTTGTCACTGCCGTCCCCTTGCTGTCCCACTGCCACACTACTATGCTAGACGAACAAATCTTTCTTACCTCACATTTACTATTATAAGGACTTCAATCATACCAACATACCAAGCCATACCTGCTTATGCAGAGAGTTTCTGGTTAAAGCTTTTCTCTAGCACAAAGAATGCAATAAAATGCCCTAATTTGTACCCACAAATCTAACCAATTAGGTTTCACAGCGCACCAGTGCTCAGGCTTCCCAAAGCAGGCTCTCAGTCTTCAATGTGGTAATACATAATTTCAGGTATTGGGCGAGTGTCTTCCAAAACCTTCTCACAGGTGTCTCTTTCATGTTGCTATATGCTTTTTGCTCACCTTCATCCAGTTCAGTAAGAATTAAAAGGAAATTAGCAACTTTGATTTCTCCTACCAGAGTGATCTGTTGCCTGATATTGTTGGTGGGAATTTGGATGGTTTTTAGCTCATTTTTACATCCAGATCTCCAAGACAGGGATCAGTTATTTCTAAAGCCATTTGGTTTTTGAGGGATGCATTCATCCTTGTAGAATTTGGGTGGAACTCGCAGCATTGGGGGCTGATTCAAGGTTGGAGAAGACATCATCCCCTTTGGACTGGTTCTGCATTCCAGGTTTCTTTCCTGCTAGGTGTGTGTGAGGAATTTCGACCATCCACACAGGAAAGGTGCACTCACCAGGGCTTTTTTATTTATTTTGAATAGAATGAATGATGGGGCCATACCCACACACATTTTTCCCCACTCACCGCACAGCAGAAAAATAGTCATGTACTCTGGGAGGACACAGCTTACCAGCGCAACCCTCCCCTGTCATGTGTAGCTGACGCCTGACCGCCGGGGGGTACATCAAAAGCCTTTGGCTGTGGGCAGCCTGATTAGAATTTCAAGGTCCCAATTTGAATCTCCATTGTGAAACCTGGCTGGTGGTGGTGAATACTGAAGAAACGCCAGACACCTCTTTGTAATGCAATGTGTCAACTTGGTACTAACACCCCTACTTGGTAGGAGAGAGCAGTGAATGACCTGTCAGGAACCGCTCCTTTCAGAGCAGGGAAGAATGTGAATTGTAGGAGACGAAAGTCTGCTGCAATCCCCTGCTTAAAATGAGGCCCATGTTGTAATCAAGCACCACATAGTTCTCAATTAATTAGGGAGACACTTTGATGAACAGCAGGCAGGAAGATAGGCAGGACTTAGAAGTATATGTTGTCATCCTTCCCCTGTCTCTTGCCAAGTGCCATGGTTCTGACCTGCAGCATCACTGAAGATTGTTGGTGAGGACCCAGGATTGCTTCATTAAGGTGGGCTTAGCCTACACCAATCGCTGGTGCCCATTTGTCTTTAAAAGAGGACTGAAACCCTCACTGATGACATCATTGGAAGACTTAGCAAGGAGTAAGAAGAATGACTCAATTGGACCTGAGCTGAAGGTAGAATCTACCTTGAGGTGCGTGAATGCTGGCCTTCACAAAGTCTCTTATTTCTTCATCAGTCAGGTCTTTGGGCTTCCATCCTGGCTTGACGTCAATCATGATCTTCATCCCTATGGCCTTTTTCGCAGTCTTCTGAAATTGAGAGGTTATTATCTTGATAACACAAACCCCTAACAGTATCATCACTAGCAGGGCTCCCAAGAACTTGAATGTGTCTGCCATCCACTGTGGGACCCATGAGAATAGTGAGAAGTGATCCAAACCAGCTGTCATCATCAACTTCGTCAGTTTCATCTATCATCTGGTTCTGTAGTTTTGTCAGCATATCTATGGATTCCATTAAAGTTAAATTTTCCTCATTGTGAGAAGGTATAAATGTGCAACATGATTCTCTGCTTTTTTCCACAAACTCCTCCTTACATAGCTGTGATCATGTCAAGGACATATCTGTTCTGGAGAGTCATCAGTCGGATGGCTCTTAGCTCTTCCTTGATTGCATTGAATCCTTTAATGGTTGTGTTTGCAGCAACTCCCATTTGGTTATCTGTAACCATTTGGTATTTGCTCCAACTTGGAATCTTGGCATGAGGATTGTCGCGAACACTGATGAGATGAGGCTAAACAGTCTGTGTTCGTATGGGATGGCATGAAAGGCTTCTTCAGATTTGGCAGAGAAGTAATTTTCCCTTAGGTGAGCATCTGCTTTCAGGAAACTGTCAATATTCAAATCGCATTTCGGGATTACCAAAGCTAGAACATGGACATTAACTACGGTGCATATCCCTCCCCAGTTTCTTGGCAGTCTGATGTACGTTTTAGATCCACATGCCGAATAATGATCCATAATGACAGCAGTGCCATGAACTATTCCTGGAGCATCAAAAACTCGTCCACAGTTCTGATTCTCTCCCATTTTTCTTGCGCCATTATTCCTGAAGAAGAATTTTGGGCTTTCCAGTGGCACAATCTGTAAGGGTCCTCCTCTGTCTTCGACCCATGTCAAAAGTTTTGCAAGCTTTGGCCATAATGGCTTGCATCCATTTTGCACTATGTTTATGGTAGGCTCGTACTGACCGAAGACCATCCATGCTCGGCATATCACTACTCCTTTCTCCCATCCGTCTGGTGAAAGTACTGTTCCACAAATTTGCATTTGGCCTCTGTTCTTCCATCTCTGAGCTTCTTCTGGAGTTTTGCCTTGCACATTTAGCTTCTGGTTCACTTCTCTTCCGATTTCTGCTCCTTTAACTCCAGACTTCTCATGTCTGATCACAATGTGTTTCATCTTTCCATTGTTTCTTATCTTTATGTCCTGGACATATTCGTCTTCATTTGGATCAGTTGCTTAAATTCCCCATTTTAGTGAGGCATCACTTTGCATGAACTGGCCGCTGGTCTTGCACATTGCTACTTGTGATAGACAGTGTGCTGTCTGGACATCGATTTCTACAGCTACGAAGATCTTGGACTTCCCCATGCTGTATGGTAGGAGTGCACAAACAAAGCATTCCCCTCCTGAATCCTTCTTCCAACTTCTTTCATGTGCTGGTACCAAATCTTGTTTCCCAGATGTGGTGTGCTATCCAGGTCATCGTTTAGTTGTTGTCATCTCCATGCATGCTTCTCTTGATTCTTAGTGTTTTCCTGTAGTTTGCTATCACTACATCCCTGAATGCATCTGTATGGCTCCTTCTTGCTGGAAGGTTTGAGTAGACAAAAGTCTGGCAGTTCTTTCCTTGTCCTCCTACATCTTTTTCCTGCTGGTTATAAATGCCCATCTCATCCACACTGACATTGGTCCGGTATATGGCTGTACTGTGGAACTTGCACTTGTCCCTTTCGTTGGAACATATATGTTTGTCACTGCTGTCTCCGTGGGTTTCTTCTTCAGCTCCTCTAGTCTTTCTACTATGTCTGCTTCCTTCATTTGGCTCTTTATTTTACTTGTAGTGATATTTTCCATAGTAGGCAGTATTTTCTTCTCTGAGGCTTTGAATTGTGGGTCTGTAGTCATTGACACTAGGCCTGTTGTGTGTGCATTCAGTGTTTGCATGTGCATGGTTGTCAGTAATCTGTCTTCATTCACTCTTTGCTGACCCTGTCTCCGGCCTTTCTTTTTGTTTGTTACCACAAGTGTGTGTGTGTCATTGATAATCACTTCAATTTCAAGCTCATTCATTCCACCATCAGATCTTCTAGGGACCAGAATGGCTATGTAAGGTCTGGGTGCCTTTGTGGGCTTCATGCGTGCATCATTAGGTGGGTGCATTGGAAATGGAACACTTTGTGCATCAAAAAAAATGCAGTTCTGATTGTTAATGACAGTAAAACAATGATGAATATGATACACAAATACATTATGCCCCTGTAGGTCAAGCGGCAGCATTTACCTCAAGGAAAACGTGGGCATCTCTCCTCCTGTGGGAGGACAAGATTGGTGCTCTGGATCCCCATCTCAATCATTCGCAAAATGTTACCTTTTACTATACTTCTTTAGACAATATTGTCTGTCGGATTCCGTGTTTAAGCGGTTCAGTTGTCCTACAAGTGGCCTCCCTCTTGCGGGCGTGAATTGTCTGTTATTTCAGGATACAGTTCCTTTGCTAAACTATAGGAAAAATCAAATCAAATAACATTACGGCAGGTCCTTTTACCGCGCATGTTCAAAGTAGGCGAGCTCCCAGTCTACTCCTCGGATTTGCTTCAGTCCCGAAGACATGTTGTATCCTGGTCAGGATGAAGAATAGAGACAAAATAACAACAAATGGAAGAATGTGAAACCCTTGACACTGCTTCCTCGATCTGTCCCTCGGCGAAAACCTTTTAGAATCTCCTCATATATTTTTGTTGATGGTTTGAGAATTCTATTTGTAGTACGATTCCATGCAAGAGCATGGCCATCTGTGCAACATTAGCTGGATCTCTGATGAATGTGAGGACGTCACCATCGGTCGGTCTCCCTACTAGCACTGGGAAGTCAGTGACTAGATGAAAAAGGATGTTGTGAGCCAATCTGCTGCCTTCTAGTGACAGGGACATCTGTCCTGTCTTGCTGAGCTTCAGGATTGTATGCTTTCTCTTCAATCTAAACAATTTCTGCACTGTCCGTTCGCATGGAGTGCAACTAAGATCACAATTTTATTTAGGAGTTCGCTTAGATGTTCTGTATTTGCTGGATCTCGAAGAAACGTGAGTGTGCCTGTCGTTCTTCCGACAAGATTTGGACAGTCCTCGATTATGGAAAAGAACAATGTATTCACAAGCTCATTTATTTCCTTCTCTGCTTGAAACATTTGGTTTCTCCTCACTGTATTCAGGAAGTAAGAGGAATTGTTTGGTAATTACAGTAAGCAATCTTCTTATTGTCTTTTCGTTTTCAGGATCTTGAAGAAAGTCAGTAACACTGGTGAGTCTCCCCACCAATGACGGATATGATCTTAGCACTAGATTAAAGTATTTCACCACATCTTTGTTGAGGTCGCTGCTGCGGGACACCATAAGTGATCCGAATAGGGTCTTGGTGTGGAATGAGTCTGGATACTGTGTTTTCTTCCAATTTATGTGTCCTCGATCAAAATTTGGCATAGGGCCTCATTACGACCCAGGCGGTAAGTTACCGCCTGGGCCGTGACTTTACCACCATGGCGTAAACTATGTTTACGCCATGGTGGTTGGCCGACTTACCGCCCCATTCCGACCTTGGCGGGGCGGTAAGTCCCCAATCCCCATTTACCCTTCCCCATTCCCATTTTTGCCCCATAGGGTATAATGGGAGTGGGGAAGGCGTTAATTACGCCACCGTAAATTACGGTGGCGTAATTAACTCCATGGTCCCTTAGCGCCATGGATTTTAACACCTGCTAAAAGCAGGTGTTAAAAGCGCCATGGCGCTAAGGGACCTCGTACTCAGGCGGTAAGGGTCGGCGCTGTTAACGCTGCCGTTAACCCCTTACCGCCTGGGTCGTATCTTTTCTTATCAAGGCTTTAAGTGTGCCTCAGTCCGAGGTTCAAAGTCAACAGATTATATTGTGGCTAATATGTGCAGTTTTCGTCTTCACCCTGCAACTAGGATGCACAGAGTGTCCGTTTGTATGTCCTTATCCCCTTTTTTGCTTAGAGGTTGTGTCCAATTTAAGCCACAATTTTACAAAAGTTCTTTATCTTTGTCTGGCTGGTCATGCGTCTTTTTACTTTGTCATGGATCTCGTCTGCTGTGGTTCTTCCCCGTCGGTCGCAGACTCCTCTCATTGGGGTGCAGGCAGGGGGCCTTCTCAGATGTAGGGTTTGATATCACCCAGAAAAATTCAAGCTCTCCTGCCTTGTAGTTTTACTGCGGACGGAGAGCAGTCATCTACTGTGAAGGAGGAGTTAAATTGTGGCTCATCCCACTTTTTCCTCGTATGGTTCCTTACATGGACTGTGTCTCCAGGGAAAACAGATGGTACACAAAGTCCTTGTGCTGTGTCTGAAGTAGTATCTCCTTCTGTGTTCCGTGCTGCCCTGCACCCTTTTCGTCATCGCTGCAGCTGGTCTGAAATTACAGTAAGGCAAGATGTCATGCAATTCAAGTAATTTTGCATTTCAGACTCTAAAATGTCTCCTGTTGACTGGGCATCTCGTGTGGTGTAAAATGATGGTTGGATCCAGGTTGGTTCTGAAGTGCATACAATGCCAAAGGAAGGCAGTGCAACCAACCCTTTCTTAGAGTAAGCTTCAACTTGGCTATCCTCTCCTTTAATAAGCTGTTGAGCTTCTTACAGACCCAGTTACCTTGCGGATGATACGCCGATGAGAACTTGTGCTTTATACCAAGCAACAAGCTAATCTGTTTGAATATCTCGTTTACAAAGTGAGCTCCGTTATCTGATCTCATGACCTCGCACACCCCCACCTGGGGAATACTTCTCTCACTAAAAATGTGGCTGCACAGGTAGAGTCTGGGTGTGTACAGGGACCTGCCTCAATCCATCTAGAGAATGGACACACCACAACAATTAAGTATCTGTACCCGTTACATATTTGAATCATGTCAACGTAATCGACATGCAAGTGCTGAAAAGGCCCATTTGGCCTTGGGATGACTCCTCTCATTACCTTTAATGTGTGCACAGCTGTGAATTGTTGGCAGATTATACAGGTCACTATAAAGAATGTAACATGCTCAGTTAAATTCGGTATGAACCACTCTTCTTCGAGTGTTGCTGCTAAATTTTCTTTTGTCATGTGTGCCGGATAATGCAACTGCTCCAGCTCTATTTTTAATAGGGCTACAGGCATTACTGGTTTACCAGTGCTGTCTTGTCACCACAAGCTGTCAGAGGGTTTTAAAGAACACCCTTGTTATTTCCAAAGATTGTTCTATTCCTGTGGTGCCTCCCCTTGGGGTTCCATCAATTGTGTTTGCCCAAGATAGTTATACCCTTCAGGTGTTGTTCGTGCAACCATCATTCTCTCATTGGTATGGATGACTTCCACTTTCATGATTGTCTCACTTTTGGATGCCATATGCTTGGCTTTGTGTCTGCTGCTTGATTTCTGCATGAGATAAAATCTGTCCCTTTCATGTGGGCGGAGCATTTCATGACTGCTATACCCACTGGGAGCTGTAGTGCCTTAATCAGTCTGTCCAATAAGGCTGCGTGCTGCACTGGCATGCCATCTGCTCGGAGGTAGCCCCTCCTTTTCCAGAGTGCTAAGCCTGCGTGTACTGTCGATGTCACATAGGCGGAATCACTGTACAGCGTTACGTCCTATTCTGCGTGATTCTCAAAGGCGAGTATCAACTCCAATAATTCTGCTGCCTGCGCTGAATAATGAGATGGTATTCACGCACTAATGAGTACTCGGAATTCTCCATTTGCTGTGTGCTTCATCACAGCAACGCCTGTATATCTTTGTCCATCACTTTGATCGATTCTCGAAGAACCGTCAATAAAGACACTTTCTCCTTCTGCCAAGGCATTTTCTTTCACCGTGGGAATTTCGTCATAGAATACTTCATAGTTTGCACAATCATGTATTGTCTTTCCTTCAGTGACAGGCTCTGCTACAAACATAGCCGGGTTCACTATCTTACATCGGACTACCTTAATCGATGGATTTGATATGATCACTTCATAAGCAGAAGCTCTCTGAGATGTCAATGTGCTCTTCGGTTTCTCTAGAATGGAAAAAAGCGAATGCTCGACGTACAATGTCATTTAGCAACCCATTACAATGGTAGTAGCCTTCTCTATGGCAAACGCTGCAGCAGCTAATCTCTGTTTGCACGGGAAATGGCCTCTCATTACTGGGTCTAAATTTCCACTATAATATGCCAGGGGCTTGTACCCCAATGTGGTTCTTTGTGTGAGCACTGCTGTCATAACGTTGCCATTGATGTGTGAAAACAGGTAAAATTCCTCTGGCTAATTGGCAATCCCTAGAACTGGTACTGTGCAAATAACTTTCTTGAGTTCGGCAAATCCTTCCTCCAAGGTCTCAGACCATTCAATTTTTCTTTTCGTCACTTGGGCCTTCTTTAGAGCCTGAAATAAAGGCTTAGTGTAAAAGCTATAGGAAAAGACCCATGCTCTGACATAATTGCATAGGCCTAAAAAGCACTGCATCTGTTTTATTGTGTGTGGCCTAGCCGTGTTCAGTATGGTGTCAGCCCTTTCTGGGGTCACCCTCTTCCTCTCATGTGAGATCAGCTGGCCTATGTACAGCACCTCTTGTTGACAATATTGTAGCTTTTCCTTGTCAACCTTATATCCCTTCTCAGCCAGTATAGTCAATAGCTGAACAGAATCATGCCTGCATTGCTCTTCTGTTGTGCTACAAATTAAGATGTCATCCACATATTGCAGGACAACACTTTCCAAGGCAATATTGCTCAGGTCCATCTGCAGGACTCTGTCAAAAATAGGAGACTCACAGTGCCCCTGGGGTAGCCTTGTGCTTTTCAGACGTATCTGTCTGAATGTGAATGACATCAGATCTAGCGAATCACGGTGTAACGGGATTGAGAAAAATGCATTTTTCAAGTCAATTGCAGTGAAATATTTTGCCTCAACAGGTATATTACATACGATTGTAGCTGGGTTTGGGAACTAAAGGGAACTCGGCCTCAACAATATCATTTAGTGGGTGTAAATCCTGGATCAGCCTCCAAGATCCTCCCTTTGATTTTTTCATCGATTAAACCGCAGTATTGCATGACGACTCTGACATCACTAAGATGCCTTGCCCCATCATAGCCGAAATTGTCTTAAAAATCCCCTCATATGCCTCTCTGCACATGGGATATTGTCGTGCTTTGGGTAAAATTGCTCCTGGTTTTAGCTTAATTCTCACTTCTCCAACCCCTTTCAATAGGCCTACGTTATAAGGTCCTGTGGTCCACACTGAGACAGGCACCTGGGCCATGTCATCATCAAAATACTCAGGACGGTTCCGTGCCAACATCATTCTTTGAGGCACTTCTCTTTTGATCATTCTCACTCAAAAGGTGAGACTCACTTCCACCATTGTCGCACCCATTTCTGCTTGCTCTTCAAACAGATCGTCATCTGTGACGTCAGTCAATCGATATCTTTCTTTAATGGCGATTACTGTGCACCATTGTCGGCCTTCGTCATCATAACCATCAATCAAGGCCATCCTCCCTCGTACTGCAGCTGTGTGTATCACCAAGGAAAATACCTGTCCCTTCTCCTCGTGCATCAGTATTCTTGGTCTAGATAGGAACTCATCTGGGGTTCTCATGATTCTGTCTGCAAGGCCTGGCAGCCCTGCCATTAGTATGCACATACCATATGCGAAAATTTCGGGCTCTAATGGTACAGCCCTCATGGCTGTGTGTCCTGCGTATGCTCTGATCATTTTGCATAAATTTTAATAGTGCATTCCTGGAGTTGAACATACTATGCCTTCGTCCATGAACAAGATCATCATGTTTAACTTCGTCATTAAATATTGACCCAAAATGTTTACTGGGGTCTGACGTGAATATAATAAGGGCACATTCATCTCACACGCTCCTACAGAGACTGGAAGTGCATTTGTGAAGGGAACACGACTTGTAGCTCCTGTGAAACTCTGAGTATCTATGGCCTCGCCGGAGAAGGAAAACTTGCCTTCACGTATGCACGAGCGTGTTGCACCCGTGTCAACTAAGAAGGAATATTCTTTAACCCTGGAATGACCTCCACCTTAGGTTCCCGGTGAGGGTCTGGTGTCACTGATAGGATAGAACACGTCAGGGTTCCCAGTAGGGGTGTACCGAACTTCGGCTTTGAGTAAGTATTCGGCCGAATTCCAGCTGAAAAAAAGCTATTCGGCTCTGGCCTAATAGTTTCTTGCTATTCGGCTCTTGCCGAATACTTTGACATTCTCATTTGAATACAATACAACATGAGACTCAATTTGCAAAACTGAATAGAATTAGACCAGACAAATTGCTATCACACAGCTGAACAATATCTTATATTGTAATCTGTTCTTTAGGACATGTTTTCTTAAAGATTCTTAGACATAAAAGGAAAGGTGCTCATCTTTTATACATAGCCTGCAACAATACAGGAAAATATTTTCTTTTGGCGAATGTTTATATGCAATGTGCACTTTTTTTCAGTTGGAAAAGACAAACTGAAAGAAATGTGCATATATACTTTCAGTTCCTGTCATGTCACTTCCCATTGCATATGTCATAGCCCCCCTTTTTCTTTTTTTAAGGACTTGAGTCCTGAGTTTAATATTATCTGATTATTTTATCAGGAATGATAGGTTGCATATGTTTGTGTATTGGCGAGAAGGAGTGGCTAGGATAAGTCAAGAGTGAGCTGCATTTGTTTGGGTGTGGTGAATAGTTGTGAGATGGAGTTCAAGCATTTCAGATTTCCTCTTTACTTGTGTCTTGCATGAGCCGACATGAACCATTTTATACATTTTTATGTGAGCTGCAAAGAGGTTTTGAAACTAGACTGCATTGACTTTGCAACTGGATAGAGAATGCAATTCATCTGATTCACAAAGGCAGTCCTTTTGCATTTGTGTAGCCTCCTACTTTAACTGGCACTGAAGATGCAACAATCTTCTGTACATTTGGTCTCTTTATTTTGGTTAAATCTGCTTTTTTCTGGCTTTTATACTTTAAATAAAGATGTTACATTAATTACAATGAAGAGAAATAAAAGTAGAGAATGCATTTAAATTGGTGCTTTATTTGTTTTTTTTAATAAGTGTGTTTTTTGAAGTTTGGAACATGATTTATTAAATAAAGCAACTATTTGGCTTCATATTCGGCTTCGCCCGAATAGTTGACAAACGATTCGTATTTGCCGAATACTAAATATGCTATTCGGTACAGCCCTAGTTCCCAGTGAGCTATCCTAGTCCATATACAATTTTGCCCGCCCCGTGTACTAGCGGATTTCCCCCATTCCCAGAGTTACTCCTCATTCCAGGGTTCATGGTCTGCCCTGAGCTTGCTGTTTGTGACAATTGCAGCAGTGACTGTTGGGACTGCCCTTGTGGGAAACTCACTATATGTTGGGGCTGAGAGTTTCGCTGTGCTCCTGGTGTTTGCTGTTGGACCGTGTGATTCTGTGCAGCTCCCTGCTGTAAAACTGCAGTTGGATTCACCATACCTGCTCCCATACCTTGGCCATTTTGCATCATGCCTTGGTTTCTGCATGTGCGTGCTAAATGTCCAGTCATCCCACACAACCAACATACTGGCGGTGGTCGGATCATTTGCCCATTTGACATATCTTGATTGCCATTCTGCAGGTTTTGGAAACCTCCCTGATTACTCTGCCACCCTCCTGCTCTAAATCCTCTTCCCCTGGGGTAAAACCCAGTACTGCCTTGATTAATCTGCTGCGATTCATTGACCTGATGTATGCTGGATTCAGTTGTGCTAGTTCTCATTGCTCCCACAAAAGCATATTTTGACAATTTCTTCTGCACCAATTTTGCTTCCTCACCCTTTCGTGCAGCTTCCTTTTTGCGATTCTTCTCTTGCTGTAACCTGCAATAGTGTGCGATGGTCAGCTGTATTTCTGCCCAAGGTTTCGCCTCGATTCCTACCAATTTCTTAAGCTGTTTCTGTACCGGCTCTGGCAGCACTTGGCACAATATAGAACACAGGCATAGATTTAGTCCAAGATTCATGAGTCTCTAGTACCCACGTGTCTTGAAAATTCTGTATGTAAATCAAAGGATCCTCAGACTCCTTAATTTTACGCGCCATTATAGCTCCCATATCGGAAGTGTCTGGGTAAAGCACTCATAGTGCCTTCCATACTGCGGCTCTGCAATTGTTAAATGGAGCTCAATCATGTGCAGTGTTAATTGTGGTCACACCTGGGTAGCCTGCTCGTGTCCATACATCGTCTGCTCTCTCACCAAGTATGGCAATTAGGAGACCCTTGATATCCCCTATAGCTAACGTGTACCCTCCTGTCATGTTTTCTAACTTGTGTATCCACTTTCCAGCTCCCAATGTCAGCATTGGAAGCTTGTTTTTCAAGTTTTCTTGATCAATGTTTGGCCGTGGAATATATTGTGGTCTCGCCCCCCTTCTCGAATAACGGGAATTGTAATGAATAGTTCTCTCTTTCTTTTCTCATTGTTCTACTGTCTATTGCAGGGGTAATATTCCTGCCTGGCAAAGTACTAAACCTGTCCACACAGGGCGGTGATGACACCACCCTCTGACCGTGAGATTCTTCTTCATGTCAGTCTGACTGTGTTGCTGACTCTGATGCCCTCGATGCAGACTCACTAGTGTCTGACCACCTTATCCCTTTCTCCCTTGGGAGTCGTCTTTTGCACCTTCTTTCTTCCTCTTTTTCCTCGCGCTCTTCCCTTTCTGAGTCAGAAATTGTCTGTGCCCAACTCATGCCACTTCTTGTGTATTCTTTGATCCTACTTATTTCTAGTCTATCCAGGGATAGTTCTCTATTCCCACTACTTCGGGAGACATCCTCAGTGTCGTATAGCTGAGTGCTCTCCAGGTGCTCGTCTTCCCCCTCCCCTTGGGGTGTTAGTTCTAACCCCATTTTACCATATATTCTATCAATCATTTATCTGATGCTTCTGGTGTTGAAGTCATCCTCGATATTCACCCCAGACGTTCCTCGTACTGAATCGTACGCAGGGAAGAATTCTTTGATGTCTTCCCAATCTACCACTGGAGCGGGTTTCTTAACCTCGCTCTCCAGATATTCAAGATTGCGTACTCTCTGTCTCCGCTTTCGTTCTACATCGTCATTGAATTCTCTGTGCCTCCTCGCCTCTTCTCTGACTCTATCTTCTTCCTTTTTCTTTTCACTTCTACGTTCATCGAGTTTCAATAAAATGTGCCCTCCCATCCATTTGTTTTTGCGAATGCTATCTCATCAGTTCTATCTTCGTTTCCTTCCATCTTTTCCCTTCTCTTTCTTTATTGAGAGATGCACTTGTCTGTTTCTGGTCCCTTCTCTCATCATCGCATCTCTCCTTGTCCCTTGGGACCGTGGAGGTGATATCCTTATCCTTTTCTCTCCCTGGATTTTCATCACTACTTTGCGTAGGTGGCTCCTATGCCGGATTACTATACCCTGTAGCTGCTTTAAGTTCTCTCAGTGGGTATAACCCCTCGTCTTTGTTTTCATCAACCTTCGTTTCGGATGGGGCGGGTGGCGCAGTAGGCAGTAGGCATCTCACCCCCCTCTGTGCATACATTAAGTTTTAGAACAGCGAGACGTTTGTCTTACTTTATGCCCGTGTATGTGGTGTGCAAATATGTCTTCATGTGTTGCAAGACAGCTTTAGATATGGACCCACCCTGTGGCCATGGCATAAACATTTTGTGGGTGGTTCCTTTAACCCACTCTGTACTGTATTTTCTTAACTTCGGTGCATGTTTCGGCCAATGTTTGCATAGGTGTGCCAATAGAGTTATGTCTTCCATGCTTAAATCTGTTCCCTTTCTCCTTATATAACACTTGTCAACGCTTCACGTGACTTAAACAACTTCCAACAATATGAGCGAGCACCAAACACTACACGCTCCAATCCCAATATTTTCCACAAAATTTCATATCTCCTATTTTACTCAAAAACATTGATTTGCATGCAATATTATCTTAGCTATTCAATCACGTAAAATTAAAATCAGTTTTCTTAAAGGAAATGTTTCAACTTGTCATGTCACAACAAACAACATGTAAGACAGACGTTTAACAAACTAGACGAACACCAGCTGGTCACAGGTATCTCTGCCTCTAATCATTACCCCTTCATGGAGTTTAAATGTATCCCTTTCATGGCTTCTTTAATCGGTGTGGTAGTATATTTGTTCCCCTTTAGTTGGGACTATGGATACACGTTTCTTCTAGCCCCTTGTATTAAAAGTGTAGGAATAAGGCAAATCCTCTCACTTCTTGGGTGTCCTCCCCGGTAACCTCTCTCTATTTACTTAATTATTCTTGAGTCATTATTCCCTTCCCCTTAGATATATACATTCTTCTCTACTTCTAACTATATTTTGTTTTTTCCCCTCTCCCTGCGTTACCTTTTCCCTTTACTTGTTCTAAAGCATGCACTTTCGCCAAAACACTCTTTTTCCCTCACCGCTCGCATTTTTTTTCCTCTCTGGACCCTCGGGATCACTGCCTTTGTTACCGCCTTCTTCGGTTTTTCGCCTGCTCAACTGCCCGTAGATGGGTAACACGGGTTCCTTCAGACCCTGGTCTGCAGACTTCTTTTACACTACCACTGTCTACGGGGAGCTTCACGGTCTACTCAGCCGAATGGCAAAGGACTTGTGATATTGCCGAAGACCTAGAGTTACTTTAGGTCGACGGTCAATGGGTGTCTTATTCTAATCAATAATCGATAATCGATAACCATCAATCTCCAAGTGTACTCTGAGACCCCCGGCCGGCCCATAGAGCCGAGGTTTGCTCAGAAGTGCTTTAAGACGAGATAGCTGCACCTTTGAGATGGATGGGGGTGCAGATTCATTACATGGATGGGTGCCTGGGTGTGTGTGACTGTATGGTGAAAGGATGCTCGCTTAAATGTACGGGTGGCTGCCTGAGTGTGCCTGTATGGTGAAAGGGTGCACACTTAAATGTATAGATGGCTGGGTATGCATGTTTGTATAATGGTGTGTGTGCTTGCATTCAGGGGTGCAACAAAATCTACATTTTGGAGGGCTAACCCTTCAAATGTTGGAAGAGGCGCTAACTTTGCAGGCGGTGGGAAGGGGCACACTTATTTGTTTGGAGGCATCTAATTTCTTTACGCATTTTAATGAGACAGTTACAGAAATAATTTCTTTATGAATTTTTTATGAATGCAGAGTGAAATCAAAAAGAAAAGAAAACATTTTTTGAAAAAAATATTTTCACATTTTTTTTTCTCCAAGTGGGGCCCCTCCCAGGACATGTGCTAGTGGGGCCCCCTCAGGGATGCGGGGGCCCCCATTACACCAGTGTGTTCCACCAGCATAGCAGTTGTCGCTGCTCCACAGTGGTGGATGGCTGTATCTCGCTCACCTCTCCTCCAGCTTTCTGATGTCCCTGTTAACCGTTTTCTGTTTTTTACAGTTCGTTCTTTTAATTTAAGTGTTATCAGAAATTGAGTGGATTTGGAAGTTTGTAAAGTTTGTTGCCTTCGGATTGAATTTAAACTGGCTGCAACTTTGTTGTTCTTTTGTACCTGTTGCAACAATTATTCACTGCATTTTGCAAAAGCAAACATAGGGCCTCATTACAACTCAGACGGTAAGGGGTTTACGGCGCCGTAAACAGCGCCGACCCTTACCGCCTGAGTACGAGGTCCCTTAGCGCCATGGCGGATTTAACACCTGCTTTTAGCAGGTGTTAAAATCCATGGCGCTAAGGGACCATGGAGTTAATTACGCCACCGTAATTTACGGTGGCGTAATTAACGCCTTCCCCACTCCCATTATGCCCTATGGGGCAAAAATGGGAATGGGGAAGGGTAAATGGGGATTGGGGACTTACCGCCCCGCCAAACTCGGAATGGGGCGGTAAGTCCGCCAACCACCATGGCGTAAATGTAGTTTACGCCATGGTGGTAAAGTCACGGCCCAGGCGGTAACTTACCGCCTGGGTCGTGATGAGGCCCATATTCTCACCTGGTTCAAGGTGAGTGGTGTAATTGTAGCAGCAGCTTGTCTCATGACATCACTGGCAGTGTGATCAGGCTATGTGGAATAAAGGGATTGGATCAACATTACAGCAGACCCTTTGCTTCCACTCTCTGAACATGCTGGAGTCATTTGGCACACATCTTTTACTTTCTAGGTTAATCGCTTGAAAAAGCCCTCGTTCTGACAACAGTCCCAAGATCGATTATTTCATTGCGAGCCAAAAGACCTCTATGCAACCACCCTGGCCCCTGTTTCTGGCAATGAATTTACAGCTTGAAGTGGGAAGTGTCCCCATTTTACTTCATTGACTTAATCAATGGGTCGCATAACATACAACTTGTCACATATCTTTTGTTGCTGTTCTCAGTTCCCCTAGAAATCATAGCCTGGCCTCTCATTTCTAGTGCTGGATGAAGGATTTTTAATAAAAGAGAAGTGAGCAATTATTTCGATGGATCTCGTTTACATTAATATACTTCGCAGGGATTTCTTCTGCCACAGCACAGTGCATACATAATATTATACTTTTCCATTTCCGCAATTGTGTGCTCAATTGCAGTTGCAACCGTTCTGCAGTTCTGGATTAAATGCAAAGCAACACACTTCAATAATAAAAATAATTATACTGCAGATATAAATATTAACTTCTATCGGTAAAGTTTAATATTGCATTGCTCAAAGGTCTCTGCAAAAGCATAAGCTTCTTTTGTAGCTGCAGTAGACAAGTCCGTTTCCCACTGCTCTCAAAGCTGTGCTGCTAAATAAGGAAAATGCATTTCGCTTTTACCCCTCGCTGTAAACATATCACATTCACATAACTGCCTACAGTTAAGCCCCTTTATTTTTTTCTGTCCAGAGTATATGATATCTGGCCAATGGTGGCAGGTGTATTTTTTGAACTGAAGGGGCGTAAATCGTTCCCACGAAAATGCAGAAGCTCCCTAGCGTAGCAAAGGATCTGAGCCAACCAAGGATGGGGAAAGAATCCCTCGAGGAATATTTCTGAACACATTAACCTCTTTTCAAAAAGGTACTGCTTGAGTAAAATCAGTTTACTTCATATAAACAAAAAGAATTTGATAATTCAATCCAAATTCATCATTCATTTGGACAACGAATTAAGCACTTTAAGCACAAGGATCCTCATTACGACTCCGGCGTTAACCAATGGCGCTAATAGCGCCATGGTTAATGCCGTTAACTTACCTATTCCGCCAATGGTAAATGGGGAATTACCACCCCATTCCAAAGTTTGCGGGGCGGTAATTCCCCATTTACCATTGGCCCTTCCCCATTCCCATTTTTGCCCCATAGGGCTCAATGGGACTGGGGAAGGCAGTAATTACGGTACCGCAAATTGCAGTACCGTAATTACCTCGAAAGTCCCTTTGCGGGTCCCTACTTTAACGGCTGGTCCAGACCAGCCGTTAAGGTCGGGAGCCGCAAAGGGACCTCGTACTCAGGCGTTAAGGGTTTAACGGCACCGACACCTTTTACGGCGCCGTTAACCCCTTAACGCCAGGGTCGTAATGAGGGCCAATATATTTAAATACCACATTCAGCGATAATTCAAAGTATGTTAATCACACATAATTTGTTAAATGGACATTTCATCATGTCTTTCGATCAAATATATTCAAACATATTTAAATAAGCTTGTTCCATTCATATGAGTCCAATATAATGTTCTCTTCACTGCTTAACCCCAATGCGAATCTGGTAAGTGGTTAGGCTGAGCGGAGAACTAACAGTATGCGTTTCGAGTTTCAAACTCTTCTTCAGGTGCTATAGACTCAGTAATGTTCTGTAAACGAAAAGAACATGCCCCCTTGTTTGCCAAGATAGCTTGCCTGGATAACCTATGACATGGAGGCAGAGACGTAGACTGATTATCCCAGGATAAGAAATTATGGTGTATTACCTGGACAGCAGTGAGGTGAGAAATTACAGGTTTAAATAGGTTGTCTTTCTTCTCACCACTCCGTGCCCACCCATAAACTCTCTAGGTTCATTAGTATGGTAGAATGGGGGCCAGAGCATTCCGACTCAACTTTTCTTCTCCATTAACATCTGGCGCTAGCCAGCACTCTCCATGGAGCCTGGGCCATCGGCTGGGGTTGGGTTGCTTAGTGGGTGGGCATCTTTCTTCTTCCCCAAATCCCTACTTCTTTGTTGTCATTAGTACAATCCCAACACAGATGCCTACTTCGGAGCACGAATCAGGGTGGTGGTGTGGTAACAGCATGCTGAAGCAAATGACGGGACACTTGTCCCCCTAACCTTAAGTCTCCAGAGGTCACTTTCTGTGACAGGAGAGAAACCTTCACACCTATTTGGCTACTGTAAGTGATAACCTTATACACTGGTAGCACATTGAAGTAACACACCCGAGACCATCATAGAATGTTTTTTTTGTTATCATATTAACGTTTTTATGCGAAGATGGTTCAATGTCTTTACTCCGAGGTATTGATCTTTATTTATTTATTTATGTATTTAATTTATTGATGTATTTATTCATATACAGGAGGAACAATGCTCTTTTGATCACAAAAGAACGTAAAATAGATTAGAAATCAGATTTGATGGGAAGCTATGAGCTTCTTACAATGAGGTGAGTTTGAGGGACACTCTCACCAGGTTGTGTAGGGGAGTAAATGGTCACCGTGTACGATACATAAGTAGACACACATAGATTAAGGACAATGAACATTGACATGTTTAAGTGCAGGTAGGCGGTACGGTCAGCTGTGCTTGGGAAATGACCATGATGAGTGAAGTGCTAGAATGGAGGCAGAGGAAGTGCGGGACAGAGGGAAGAGAATTCCATGCATGTGGAGCAAGAAGAGCGAAGGAGAGGAAGCAAGAGGAAACACAGGTGGTGGCGTGAGGAGCTACAAGACTAGTCGAGGTGGCAGAATGAGGATTACGAGAAGGCTTGCAGAGTTGGATAGAGGAGGATAGATACAGTGGTGCCTTACCATGGATAGATTTGTGAACCAGTAGAAGACATTTAAATCTGGTCCTGTTTTTCATCGTCAGTCATCCAGCCTGGTGATGATAAGAGAATGTAGGTGTGAGTGTGAAGTGAGTGAGCTCAAAGAGAATACTGAAGCAAAATGAATGATCTTGTTGAGAGTACCAAAAGCATTGTGGGGAGACCAAAGAGGATGTTGGCACAGTAGTCCATTGTAGACAAGAGTGGTTAAGAGATGCTTTGCAGTGTTGAAAGGAAGGTGGTATCTGATTTTCCTAATAGTTAGTAGGCAAGATGCTGTTCCAGTTTTGGAGCTGAAAGTTTAAAAGGTGTGAGTAGGGTCATAGATGACACAAAGATTTCTATCTGAAGAAGAGTAGGGGAGAATGTCAGGTGGGAACTGCATAGGGAGAGGAAGAGATGAGAGAGAGCTTTTGGTAGGGAAGAAGAGCACCTCTGTTTTGGTAGAAGTTAACATCAGAGAGTGCAAAGCCATCCAATATTTAATGGACAGAGAGATACGAGGAGAGTTCAGGAAAAGAGAAGAAGATTTGGGTGTTGTTCTCGAAGTGCAAAAGGAGCAGACCCAAGACAGAGCCTTGTGGAACACCAACAGTTAGAGTAGTGAGATGAGAGTTGTTGTTGCTCCAGGAGACAGGGCATTGTTGAGGTGCAAGGAAGAGTTCAATCCAAGCAAGGGCTTGATCACAAATCCCAAGAAGAAAGAGAGTATTAAGGAGATCAGAGTGATCGACAGTGTCAAAGGGAGCAGATAGATCAAGGAGAATTAGGATAGAGGATAAGTTGGAGTGCTTAGGGTATCGATCAATTACTGAGCTGAAATAAATGTCAAAGACGAAAATACTGGATTTTAAAAGCACATTTCCATGCAATTATATGTGAGGGGCATAGAGTAATACAAGATATAAGGGAGTCTGGGGGGTTGCAGTCGGTCTCCTGCCATATATAATTGCGGGGTAAAAATCAGTATTTTGGTATTCACATTTTCTATTTCACAGTGATCACATAGATCCGTGCTTAACAGAAGCGATGAAGTTGGACACATTCATGAGAGTGGGTTCCGTGGAGTGACAGGAGTGAAAACCTGCTTGTAGGCATTCTAGAAGGTTGTGGAAGTCTAAGAAAATGGTACGACGGTTCAACACAACATTTTTGAGCACTTCAGAGTACTGTGGAAGAGGAGACAGAGGGTAAAAGTTAACTGCTAGGTTTGGGTCAGCTCCTTGCTTTTTTAGTAGAGGGATGGCCGTGGCTGTTCTGAAAATAGAGAGAAAGCAAGCTGAATTGAGGAACAGGTTGAAGAGTTCAGTAGTTGAGAAGCCACTAAAGGGGCAATAGGCTTTACTAGCTGAGGAGCAAGAGGGTTTGAGGTGGCACAAGAGGAGGTAGTCTTCATCAGTAGAAATAGCACTTTGTCCGTATTAGAGTGACTAAACTGGGAGATAGAGGCAGAGGATGATGGTAGAGTAGACACAGCGTAACATATAGGCGGAGGGAGTGTGAGGAAGGTCAGGAGAAAGTCTCTCATTTAGGATATTTTTTCAGCAAGGTATTCAGCTAGGTCATTAGCTCTGAGAGTGGAGTTGATAGTCATAGAATTAGGAAGAGTAAGGAGTGAGTTTAGGGTGCCTTATAGCTGGCGAGGATGGTTGGAGTGAGTGTCAATGAGGATTAGGTAGAATTCCCTTTCTGCTCTATCAAGAGTGGACTTGAGAATGTTCAGGGCAGAGAGGTAGAATTGCAGGTCCTCATGTGAGTGGGTACGCCTCCATTTGCACAGCAGCTGACTCATGTCTGTGTGAAGAGTGCATATGAATGGGGTGACCCATGGCTGATGATGCTGAGACTTGGGGGTGAAAGTAAGCAGTGGGACGTGAGAGGAGAATGAATCATATAGTAGGGATTGGAACTGAAGAAGGCAGTGTTGGTGGAAGAGGCATCAGGTGTGAAGCAGAAGGGGGAGAACTGTAGGTTATCATGCATGTCTTTATCACACAGAAAAAACATTGGAGCACTTTTGCTTGCTCTGCATCCTGTGTTCCCACCCGCTGAACATCTTGGAAGGAGGGCACCCCACCTATTTCTCTCACAGAAGGCAGGCCCCCCTTAAGCTCCCTTTCCTTCTCCTAGCCACACCTTCTTCCCCACACTTACCTTTCAACAGCTTATGTGGTATCCCACCCCTTCCAGTTTCTTCTTCTACATCACGCCCCACAATGCACCCCTTATAAAGGCCCCTACACACCCACTTCCCACCCACTCCCTGCCTGTATAATTATTGCTTCTCTTACTAGTATAATCCTGTGGAATAATGATATAATTTCGGTAGAGAGGAGTGTGTGTGACTGGCTGACTTGACTGTGAGACTCATTTTCTCGCTGTAAAGAATGCATTCTTCAACACAAAAATGGTGGTAGCTATTGTGAGCCTTGCCAATAAGGACATGTTAAGATCTGTTTCATTCAATGCAATAGGGCCAACATTTTACATGGGGGCATGAGTCTTCCTCTTCACTTTTGATTAGTCTTCAAAGAGAGATAGGGGCTGAATACTCACTGGGAATGCAGATCCAGTTCTTACTGACCAATGTCATCTTGCTTTGAGATGCATCCTGGATATGCAGCAGTCTGTGGACGAGCTTGGATGAGAGGTACCATCACCTGGGACTACCTTCTGATAGGTCCTTGCCTGCTGTACCTGGTCCTTGCACCAAATTACCTTTCAATCTTACAGGGCGCGACCCAGACTAGTGTCCTGCAGTTTCAAAGTGTTGCTCTAGGTAAAAGTCTTTGAAGATAATTGAAGCAGTGAGCTTATCTGCCTTGCAGACCAATCTTGTGTGACATCTGGTGTCACCATTGTGATGCATTTGCCGTGAATAAGTGCCCGCTTTTCCTGAAATGGCCAGGGTTTCTTCTGTGGAACCTACATTTTGCCAAGCTCATTTGCATAACACTATTAAGACAGAATGCACTGAATTGGCCATGGGAGCTGGGTATTGCATCACACCCAACCACTGATGAATGACTGATTGTGACTCAGCTACCTCCAAGACATCACCACCTCTTCTCAGTGGTGGTACCAATGCCCAGGGGCAAACCATACTAATGAAACCACATTTACAAACCCTTGACATACATGTTTTGGTATATGATATGATATGACATTTATATTGCGCCTATACACAAGTGTATTTATTAGGCACCTTCCTGTGCCAGCTCTGTCGAAGACCCTTACCCTCTGGGGTAAACTAAAGCTTCATCTGGAAATCTTGGGGGCTTCTGTACATAGAAACTGACTTGCAGTGCACATATTTTCAGCACCAGCCTTATGTGAGAAATAACATATTTAAACAATGCCTCTGTTCGCCATTCTTTTTTCTTCAAAG